>NC_067145.1:35307136-35607136 GCF_903995435.1 Acomys russatus
CTTTGGCTCTGTTCCTGATAATTTCCTCTCCCCCAGACACTGGACTATAATACTTTACCTACTTTGGAGGGGTGAGGGGTGATAATTTGCCCTCCCCCCTCCCTTCCCCACCAGTTTTTTTTTTTATTACATTTTTTGCATTTAATCCTTCTCCCCTCCTGTCTAGTTCTTTCTGTTTCTTATGAGTCTATTAGAAATTCTGAGGTGTACACTAGCTAGGGTAAAGCCCCTCTCTTTTTCTACCTTACCCACTGAGCCATCGAAGCCAGCCAGAAGATCTTTTTGATGACAGTAAATGTTACGGGGTCCCTGCAGATACATAGACTCTCCTAATCTTCCAGGTGATCAAACTGCCACAAATCACATAGGCGGTGTTTGCACGCTACTCTTAGATGTGCGCTGTGTCTTATGTGTGCAGTGCTTATTTAGCCAACGCAACAAAGCAAGGTCACCCGTCCTTCTGTCGTTCTTGGGATGAAGTGCGCCCAGCCAGCTATGGTCCTGGCTCTCACTTCTTTTGAACAAAGGTTTAGTGTGGTCACTTCCCCTGGCATGGCCTGGGCAGTGTGTCTGTATTAGAACGTTGGAGTTACATGTCATGGTTTTGGAACTTTGATATTGGAGACATTTGCTAGTAACCTGGAGTGGCCCCCTGGGTGGGTGATGATTCATAGGTAGCCCTTTCTGTTCGACGAGTGGACTGTAGGCATTCCTTCACAGGATCCTGGTCCCTGCCCTGGTACATATGCCCAGAAGGTGTGCAGAAATGGTCAGGGTGCCTTGTGTCAGGTTGTTGAGAAAGCTGGAGGCATAGGAAAGGTGTAACTAAGACATGAGAAGTGCATGGAGGCAGGCCGGGTTACATCCTGTTGTTAGGGGCATTGGCTTTTCAATACATCTTATGCTTCGAAGCATTCCTTAGTGGACTGGGCCCAACTGCCCTGTAATTGCTCTGCTTATTTCCCTAAACAAAAACATTTTGATGAGGCTGGTTCGGGAGAGAAAGTTGCTCTGTATCTTCAGCCTTCTTCCTGAAGCCCCAGGTTGTGGCTTGGACTAGAAGCACAGTTCATTGTTTTGGGTTTATTTACTTATTTTTCCTGTGCAGAACATCCCAAAAAAGTCTGCCGTTATGCCGGACATGGTGGCACACGCCTTTAATCCCAGCACTCGGGAGGCAGAGGAGGCGGATCTCTGTGAGTTCGAGGCCAGCCTGGTGTACAAAGTGAGTCTAGGACAGCCAAGACTACACAGAGAAACCCTGTCTCGAAACAAAACAAAACAAAACAAAAAAACAAAAAACAAACAGACAAACAAAAGTCTGCCATTGTGACAGGAGTAGAAAGATGCCCAGTCATAGTCTGGAAGCCATGGGGTATTGGCTCAAGGCTCCCATAGATACTCAAATCTGACGTTCAAGCCCTTTACCTAACATAACCTAATACTTGCCACTTATCCACGTATAGTGCATACACATTCCCCTCCATATTCTCCTATGCATATTCTTCATATAGGGTTTGAAATTGTTTCTAAGTTACATATAATGCTCATGTTATTGGTGTAGATTTTGAGTATCCTCCATGTCTTAGTTTGCCTTCTATTCCTGACACCATGACCAAAAGCAACTTGGGGAGGAAAGGGTTAACTTCCTCTTGCAGTTTACAGTCTATCACTGGGGGGTTGGGGGTGGGGAGGCGGGGGAACTAAGGCAGGAACTGTGTAGGACTGCTACTTACTGGCTTGCTTGTTTTCCATGGCTTTGCTCAACCTGCTTTCTTATAAAGCGCAGGGCACTTGCCTAAGAATGACACCATCCACAGTGGGCTGGGCTCTCCTACATCAATCATGAATGAAGAAAATGCTTCATGGACTGACCCATAGGCTATTCTCTCTCTCTCTCTCTCTCTCTCTCTCTCTCTCTCTCTCTCTCTCTCTCTCTCTCTCTCTCTCTCTCTCTCTCGCTCCTCCCTCTCCTCTCTCTCTCTCTCTCTCTCTTATTTCTTGAGACAGGGTTTCTCTTTCTGTAGACCAGGTTGGCCTAGAACTCACAGAGATCTGCCTGCCTCTGCCTCCAGAGTTCTGGGATTAAAGATGCCACTAGCGCCCATAGGCCAACCTTATGGAGGCATTTTCTCAAATGAGACTCCCTCTTTCCAGGTGATCTTAGCTCATACCAACCTAATTTAAAAAGCTAACCACTGTACCCCAAAAACTTAGTGCTGTTAGAAAACGGTAGAAAGTCTAAAAGGTGGGGTCTGGTGGGAGGTTTTTTAAATAACTACCTGGTGTATTCTTCTTCTTTCTTTCTTTCTTTTTTTTTTTTAAACTATGTTCAAAGCAGCTTTATTCATAATAACCAGAATCTGAAAACAACCTAGATGTCCCTCAACAGAAGAATGGATAAAGAAAAGGTGGTACATTTGCAGAACGGAACACTACTCCACTATTGAAAACAAGGAAATCAGCCAGGCATGGTGGCGCACACCTTTAATCCCAGGACTTGGGAGGCAGAGGCAGGTGGATCGCTGTGACTTCAAGGCTAGCCTAGTCTACAAAGCAAGTCTAGGCCAGCCAAGGCTACACAGAGAAACCTTGTCTCGAAAAACAAAAAACAAAAAGCAAAAAGGAAACCTTGAAATTGGCAGGCGAATGGATGGAACTAGAAAAGGTCATCCTGAATGAGGTAACCCAGACTCAGAAAGACAAACATGGTATATACTCACTTAAAACTGGACGTCCTTTTTCTATATGACCTGAAAAGCTTCCTTCCCCTAGGCCCCTGCTGCTTCTGAGATTTGAAATGAAGCACCCTCCGTGTTCTTGCCCCAACCAATAGCAAACCACCACATGGACCCAACCAGCTATTCTCCCTGGTGTATAAATATCCCCTGGTCATCCCTAACAAACTGTCCTTGACACAGTCTCCTGGGTGTTCTTTCACTACCATTCAGGACTCTCCTCCAGTCCTGGTCCTGCTTAGCCCCGCTCCCATGCCCCTATCCCCCACCCCCAGTGGGCAATAGTCTGACTATACCCTGAGGAAGCAGACCCAATTCCAGCAAAAACTGTGCAGTTATGATGCAGTGTCCTTGGATTCTTCTAGCCATATTTCAGTATATGGTCTTGTGACACATACTCTTGAGTTTCACAAGTGAGTTCACCAAGGGTCTGGGGCCACCAAACCACTGTAAGTATTCTCTCTCTCTCTCTCTCTCTCTCTCTCCTCACCTTTCTCTCATCTCCTCTCTCTCTCTCTCTCTCTCTCTCTCTCTCTCTCTCTCTCTCTCTCTCTCTCTCTCTCTGTCTCTCTTAAATGGAATCCCGTGGCCGATTTCATGAAGTGTAAAAAACAAAGTTTATTTTCTTAGGCCTCTCTTCCCTCTGTTACCACTACACGCAAAGTTTGTCACCTTTTCTCCCACAGCTTTCTATTTGAAATGTGTGTTACTGAGAGTACAGTCAATTTTCTGATGCTCTTTAGCTTAAGTTATGCCTCTGGTCACTCCCTCTTGCTGGGAAGGGAAAACTCCCCGGACTGGGAAGGGAAAACTCCTCTGTCCAAAGAGAACTTTGTAAGTTCAATAGGCTATCACTGTGCCACAGACTCATCTGGTAAAGTAACTTTTCAGGCATTAAATAATACCTTGATGCCAATAACCTTCCCTCAAAAAATGTAGGTCCATTTCTGATTGTGTGTACCAGATACCATTTTTGGTCAAATGGTCTTTGGCATTTTGCTTGATGATCCCTGCTCCATTCAGGAAGCCATAGTCTCTTAGGAGGTTTCACCTTCGGCCATGGAGTTAGCTGCCTAAGGTTTGTGTGCTGGGATAGACTTTGCTTTAATTATGGTGGAGAAGGCGTGGTGACATAAGCTCAAGGTGGCTGTTGACATGGCATTTTGGGCTTCTCACAATATCTCCCGTGAGCTGTCCCATGAGAGTCTCAACACATCGCCACTGCCTCTCCTCTGGGTTTTCTTTGCCTGGTGTATTCTTGAAAAAGATGGTGAAGCTGGGTGTGGTGGTACACACTGTTAATCCCAGTATTCAGAGGCAGACACAGGTGGAGCTCAAATCAAGGGCCAGCCTGGTCTACATAGAGAGTTATAGGACAGCCCGGACTACACAGAGAAACCTTGTTTAAAGAAAAGAAAAAGAAAGAAAGAAAGAAGGAAAGAAAGAGAAAACATAAAAAAGAAAGACTAGAAAAAAAGAAGAAAATGACTTTTCTCTTCCTGTGTCTCTCTCCACCACCCCAGTGATTCCTCTGCGTAGTGACAGAGACCGTACAGAGTTGGCTCTGTGACAACCTTTGATGGGTTGCCTTACCTAGAATCATCTACTATACTCAAAATTCTTTTTCTGTTATGTTTCTGATTAGGGTGAGCTATAAGGACACTGTCTTTGCCAATCAAAGGACAGGGCTGACAAGATAGCTCAGAGGGTGAAGGTATTTTCTACACAAACCTAACAACCTGATTTCAGTCCTTAGATTCCACAGCAGAGAGAGAAAACAGACTCCTGAAATGTGTTCTTTACTTCCACACATGTGCCATGGCATACACACACACACACACACACACACACACATACACATTACACACACAAATAATAATAGTAATGTTTAAAATGGTTGAAGGGGAGTTGGGGAGCTGCCTTAGCAGTTAAGAACACTTGCTGCTCTGCTCTTGCAGAGGACTTGGGTTGACCTTCCAGCCCCTACAAGGTGGCTCACAACTGTCTGTAACTCCGGTTCCAGAGAATCCCCCTGCCCTCTTCTGGTGCCTATACATTCAGGCAAAACACTCATACACATAAAATAAAAATAAATATTTAAAGAATGATAATTGAAGGGAAAAGGAAAGCAGTGGCCATTTCTTTTTTAGCATGAATATAACTTTCTTCCAGGTAATCAATAAAATATGGATGTAGCTGCTATTGTAAAGGAATTCTGCAGTACCCTTTGAGTTTATTTTTTTAAATAATAAAATATCTCTGTTCCCACCCTCACTTGGTATTTTTATTATCATTTATTATTTATTTAGATTTTTTTACAAGATGAATTTATTTTTACGTACGGGAGTGTTTTGCTTGCACGTAGGCATGTGCACTGTGTGTATGTCTGGTACCCATGTAGGTCAGAAGAGGGCACCAGGCCTCCTGGAATTGGAGTTATAGACTTTAATGAGCCACCATGTGGGCGCTGGGAAAATTGAGGCTGAGTTCTCTGGAAGAGCAGCCAGTGCTCTTAACTGCTGAGCCATCTCTTCAGCCTCTCTCACCTGGGATTTTATTCATGGGTGGTGACCACGCTGGTAGGGACTGATCTCAGGTGCCACCCTATCCCTCCACAGACTCCTGTCACTACCTTGCCCTGACAAAAACAATTGCTTGCCTCTGTGTTTCTTGACTCTGATAACCTCTTCCTGGAACTGAGTTTCCACCTGCCTCCTAGGATTGTTGAGTCATCAGCTGTTCCGCCTTTATGCCCCTCTCAGATCCCACTCAGGTCATCAGGAAGATGTTGCCATGCACTGGTTAATGTAATCTAACTCCCAGTTTGTCAGAAGTTGCACATTAAACTTTGCAAGCAAAGTGTATGTCATTAGTATCCAAGGGCCCAACTCTGTTCCTCCCTTCCTTACCTGTTGTCGTGGTTGGTTTTTCTGTTGTTATGGTAACACATGACTACAAGCATCTTGGAGAGGAAAAGGTTTGCATGTTACTTCCATCAAGGCAGCACAGGAACCTGGAGGCAGGAACCGAAGCAAGTTGACAACAAGATTAGTGAGGACGCCTGTCGTCCTAGAACAAGTAGTGATGGGAAAGTGGAGAAGGACAGACACTAAACCATGCCTGACCACTTTGAAAACCATATGGCGATCTGTCAAACTGAGATCTTTTTTGTTGTTGATTTTGGAGACAGGGTCTCTCTACATAGCCTTGGCCATCCTGGCCTCAAACTCATAGAGAGCCCGCCTGCCTCTGCCTCCCAAGTGCTGGGAATAAAGCTGTGTGCCACTACACCTGGCTTGTTAACTAGAAATCTTAAGAGGGAGACAATGATACAATACCCCTTGGATTTGTCATTCTTTTCTGGTCTCCCAGGGCGCCACACACAGCATACACCCACATCGACATAGACACACACCCGAATAAAAATAAAAGTAAACCTTAAAACATAAAGAAAATAGAGGCTCTGCTTTTTTGACGCATCTGTCTTTTCCTCTTAGAACATTATCTCATGAGTAGCCTTGGCTGTGTGGTGAGGAGTTTCAGCCAAGGCCTCCCACCTGCAGATGCCTCCTCATTCAGCCTGGTAAACCACTATACTCACGTCTCAGGTGCCCGTTTCTACTATCATCTCACTTCCACCTACTCCTCATCTTCTCCATTTCTTCCCACTGCTCCCATATATGTATGCATGTCCGCATGTGCAAGACAGCGGACAAGCTTTGGTGTCACTTCTCAGAGACTCTCCACCTTGATTTTGGAGACAAGGCCTCTTACTGGGACCAGAAGTTTGCTGAGTAGGCCAAAAGACTGGCCAGTGAGTCAGACGGATCCTCCGGCCTCTGCCTCCCCAGTGCCAGGATTATAAAAGCATGTGCCACTCTGCCCAGCTTTTTACATGGGTCTGGCAGTCCAACTCAGGTCCTTAGGCTTACACAGCAAGCACGTTAAGGACCAAGCTCTCCCCCAGCCCTGTGTCTTTCAGATGGATTTTAGTAGGCTTTGGTGCTGGATGTTGGGGGATAGTCTAATGTATTTTGATGTTAATTACTGTTTGTTGTCTTTATGACCCACCTTTTGATTAATAAAAAACCATCCCACCTGGGCAGGGCAAAAGAGATAGGTGGGGCTTAGAGAGAGAAAAAATCTGGGAAGAAAACAAACAAACAAACAAACAAACAAAAAAACATGGCCACGAGATGAAAAGAGAAAAGACCCAAGGAGAAGAAGAAGGCCACCATGGGTTAGATGGAAGCAAAGCACATGGCCGGCGTGGATGGAGAATTCGGCCCAGTTGAAGAACATTAGCAAGTATTTGAGATTATGGATGGGAGGTAGCTTGATAGAAGTTATTGGAAGCAGATGGCATGGGATTGAGGCAGGGATCCCATGCCTGCCCCACTATGGGAAGTAGTTTAGAGGATTGCTGTCTGCCCTTGCCCCAGGTTAACTAAGGCTATTTTAAAATATAACACGTGTCTGTGTCTTGATTGATTGCTAGCTGGGCATCTAGCTTGACTGATAAAAAGAGAAAGAGAGAGAGAGAGAGGACTGCTCAGGGAGAGGGGATGAGAGAGCAGTCCAACTGTGGGTTTCATATCCATGAATTACTCCAAATTTGAATTAATTTGGAGGCAAAGGTATTTGAGAAAAGTTGCATGTTTAGGGAGCATGTTGACCTTTTTCTTGCTATATCCTAATTGATACAGAATAACAATTTTCATAGTCTCTACATTGTATTAGGCATTGAAATATACAGATGATTTAAAGTGCGCAGTAGGATACGTGCAGGCTGTATGCCAGTGTCACACCATATTTCACAAAGGACTTGAGCATCTGGAGATTTAGGTGTCTATGGGGGTCCTGCACGCTAAGATACGACCGCAGAGAGTAGAAGATCCAGCAGGGGTCACATGCTGCAAATACACTCCTTCGGGAGTGTTTGAACATGCATGTGCACACATGACATGTTTTGCAGTAGACCTTGGCTATGTACTCTGCGATGGAAGAATAATTCGTAAATTCAGAGAGTCTTCCATTCCGACACTTTGAAAATCCCCCTATAATTGTGTGCGCCTTATGATTACAGGCCATTAGAGACCATTAGCAAATGAAGTTGGAGATTTCAATCATGAAATATAAACTCTTGTGAAATGCAAACCTAGTTTCATGTATTAATTGCTTCTAATTAAGGGAGAACATTTTAGCCAATTAGCTTTCAGAATTTAGGTGTAATCAGAAGGAGAATTCGGAGATTTGCTAATTGCTTCCCTTACTGTTGCTGTTTGCTGGGGGTGCAGGGTGTCACACATGCTCCCGGAGGTGCAGGAATCAGAGGTTCCTTGGCTCTACCAGCAGTGTGGACGGGAGTCGCTGTGTCTTGAAATCAACCCATAAAACAAACGGGGGAAGATGCAGACAAGGAGGTGACAAACACCTTGACCGCTGTGGGTGTAAGCTCCCACTAGGCAAGCTGCATCGATTCTCTAGGTTACAAGGCGTCAAGGCGCCCTGATAGTTTTAACCTTCCAAGAGTCAAATGTCTTGGTTCCTGCTAGCCTTCCCTGATGCCATGCCAGTGGGAAGTGTGAGGAAGAGCAAACATATCCATCAGGAGAAGTTCAAGGATGAAGGGCTGCCCTCTCTCCCATCCTGCAGACCATGGACGTGCTGTAGGAGGGCGTTGGCCAGCTCTTGACATGCTTTCAGTCTTGGTCAGTTGCCTCCTTGGTCCACTGTCCTTTGAAGGATGAATGGTTCTTTTTTGAGCTGATGGCCTTGCTTTTTGCTCATCTGACCTGCACCTCTCGGACGCTGCTTCTTTGCTGCTGGTCTGTGGCAGAGAGCCTCTTGCTGTTTTCCATTCCTGCCTTATCTTGCTTTTCCTCTGGCTGCAGAAGCTTTCAACACTAGTCCACCTGCCTCTGCCATCAGCTCGCATTTACGATTACAAAGGGGGAGTCTTTGGCATCTCAACTGGGGCTTACTCCTGCCATCCTCATTACTATGTAACTCACTAGTCAGAACTTGCTCATCAAGTCTTCCTCCATCTACATAATTTTTCTTTATACAAATAAAACAAGTTTTTTATTCATTCCACCCTGTTTTCCGAGGGACCACAAGCTGTCGTCCGTTGTGTGTAAAGATGGTGTCATTGGTAGAGGCATTTCCTGTAGTTGCTCTCTTAGGAACAACCTCCTTGACTGTACTGATGCCCTCACTGTGCACTCTGACATCACATGTTGGTACCTTCAGATGAAGTAAGATAACACTCTCTAGGAAAATGGAGTGTCATGGAACCTCCCATGCTTCTCCTAGAAGGCATTGCTTCTTGGTGAGGTCTGACTCTTGTCTTAAGAAAAGGACTGTCCCCGTGTCTCAGCAGTGATGCTGTCTCTTTAGCAGGGTGTTTAACTTTTTGACATTGCAACATGTGACACGCTCATCTGTAAAGAAAGTTGATGCTGGAGGCTCACAATCAAAGTAGTCACCCCCCTCCCCAAATAATCTCACGAAAGAGTTCTCCTGTTTTGAGTTTATGAATCTGTTTTGGCCCCCGTTAGTAGCTTTCCTTGGCTGCACGAGGCTGCACTTCCAGGCTGCACCAACGCGTGCAGCATGTGAGCTCTGCTCTTTGCTTCAGAAGAGAGTTCCTACAGAGAAGCCTTGACTCAGTCATGTCACATGGGAAGTTCCAGCTGTGCCATGTCAACTGCAATCTGGGTCACCTACACTGGGCACACTTCTTTTCGTAACAGAAGCCCCGGGCCTCTGTTTTCTGGAGTTCCAGGACCTGGAGAGGCCAGAGTATCCCTTGAAGAGATTTATGATGACAGTAGTTCCCATTTCCTGGCTGGAAACCTAGGCAGAAAACGGTGTCCAACACATCCTCTACCATGACTTAGTGATTGATTAAACAGATGCTTACAGTGTTTTCGTCATGTACGATGTTCATTGAGAGCAGTTAAAACCTGCCAAAGTTCTTGTCAGATGACTAGTAGACCTGTCTCCCTTTCTTCTTTTGGGAGGTCAGTTACCCAAAACAGCAACTGTCTTTGTATTAGCATGACTGCTGCCTGGAGTTCAGGGGCCTGGAGCTTTCCAGTAGCTGCGGTATAGCTGATGAGTAAAGAAGGGAGGAAGGGAGGGAGAGAGGGAGGGAGAGAGAGAAGAAAAAGAAAGTAAAGGGTTATAGATCTTGGTACACAGTTTAATTAAGATCTTGTTCCAGTCTGTGATTAAAAATAAAGTTACTTATTAGCTACACATCAGTTTTAAGACATCTAAAACCTGTTGACCAGACAGCTCAGTAAGTAAAAGTACCTGCTGCCAAACCTGCCGACCTGAGTATTAATTATCCTTGGTTCGACATGGTGAAAGGAGAGAACTGACTCCTACACGTTGTAAAAGCAAAATAAAAAACATATAACTACCTTTTAGTCCCCACTGCCCCGAAGGCAGACGCAGACAGATCTCTAAGTTCAAGGCCAGCCTGGTCCAGGACAGCCAAGGCTACACAAGGGAAACCCTGCCTCAAAAAACAAAAACTAAAAACAAAACAAACAAACAAAAAAAAACCCAAACCCTATCCAACTAGATAGTAGTCAACCATCATGACCTTATAGAGCGAAGACTATTTCAACAAAAGCTTCCTCCCGGCTTGGGTTCTAACTAATGCTAATGACACTTCCCATACTCCGATTCGGAGAGTCCACATTCTCTTTGAGTTGAATTTGGAACCAAGTCAGCATGGTTTATGAAATTCACTACATATTAGGGCTTAAGGACATGCCATTAATCCTAACAGGAAGAGAGAAGATACGCTTGTAAGACATAAAATAATGCTCCATTTTTCTCTTAGGCAGCGTCTATTATGGAGGTCATTGTACTAACTAGGTATTTGATTCTGTGTGTGTTGTGTGTGAACATGTGAACGTGCAGCAAGTCCCAGAGATCCTTGTCTGCACCTCTTCAACACTGAGATTATCAGCATAGCCAGTACCTGGCTTTTCTTTAAACAAACAAACAAACAAACAATCCTGGGTCCTGAGGATTGAACTCATGTTCGCAGGACAAGCCCTTTACTGATTAAGCCATCCTGCTGGCTCAGCTGGAGGTCACTGTGGGGAGTGAGAATTCCTCTTATGTTTCTCTATAAAGGTCCCAGCCACCTCTGAGGTGCAAACTAAGGTGCAGGGTAGCAGAATGACTGTAGAGTACATGGGATGTGGTTGAGCCCATCCTCTGACGCGGTGGCCCAAGACTACACTACTCTTCAAATACCACCCTCAGCGAACATTCATATTTCATTTATAGTTGACACAGGCTCCCAAGGTTTCAAGAGACTTGGCCATAGTTGGCCAACTGGATGCTGGGAAAGCCTCTGGGCAACAAGGACAAACAGGGGCCCCACAGCCTCTGCCAAGATTCTGCTCGCGACTGTGTGTGGCAGAAGTCAGGGACTGGAATCCCTCTGCCCAGACTCCCAGACACGAATGCAAAGTTCACAGGTCTTGACTCTTTCCCACAGCGGAACATGTGCTTTTGTGGAAAGACCACACAGAGGAGTCAGGATCTCCCTGTTTCCAGAATCTGGCCATTTAGCCTGAGTTGCGTTACAGTGCCAAGGCCGCATTTGCCTGGAAGGAATCTGGAGATTGTTTCTCCTGGTGTTTCAGAACCACTCGAGCTGCTCATTAGAGCAGATGCCTGGGCTTCCTTCCCACGGGACTCTGACTTAGTGGGTCTGGAGCAGTGCTGGACCCTGGCTTTCCTAGCCAGCTTCCAAGGCATGCTGACTCATGGACCACACTTGAGTAGCGTTGGCTAAACGCTTCCTTGTTTTAAGAGGAACTGGCAGGCTTCTTCCCAAAGACCAGAGAGTAAATAGTTCAGGGTCTGAAGGCCAGTCAATCACCACTGCACACTACACAATTCTGCCATTATAGCGTGAAAACAGCCATGAACAGTGTGTATAGGCACAGATATGGTTGTCTCCTGACAAATCCATGTAAAACCAGGATTCGGTGTTGGCTGTAGCCGGCTGATTCCTCCCTCCTAGGACTCACCAAATGCTTAGAACTGTTTGAGCTGCCGAGGCTTTCCCAAACACTTGTTTACAGCTGCAAAGCCAAAGGTGATTGGAAACAGAGTGGGGTATCTCTAGATATGTTCTCCTCATGCATGATGATGATGAAATCACGTCAGTGGATAAATACTTGAAAAAAAAAAATCACCCTGTACCAGGTTTGCTAGTACTACATTAACAGGTATAGTGTTAAGTGTGTTTTGTATTTAAAATACTTCAAAATTTAAATCACGTCTCTTTTGTGTGTCTATGTGTGGGCAAGTGCAAGTGTGTGCCGGTGTCTCCTGGAGCTAGAGTTACAGATCTCAGTGGCTCTCTGTAAGAACAGTGGTCATTCTTAACTACTGATTCACCTTTCCGGCCCATTTTATGTTTAGATTGAATTTGGCCTCACTTGATTCCCGAGCGCACGTATGGAAAGGGAACACTCATTTAGAAGGGTCATTAAGGAACTTTCTCAGTGTCCATAAAATAAACATAAACCAGCTTCCACAAGACTAGGAAGGGGAAATGAACATAGGCAGCCGGACACTTTTTTTGTGTAAGTTTTTAAGGAACATTCTAGAAACATGCACATAAACCAACAAGTTATATTATCTTTATTCATGTTAGAATTTCTATCAGTGTTTGAACATTAATATTTAGAGAGTTTTGTACATTTTCATCTGAGAACTGCACTAGGTCACAATGCTCACGTCAACACTTCCAATCACATGAACAGCTCTTCATGTACTCTCGTAACACTGTTAGACATATCTCTTCCTTGCTGTCATTTACAACAAATGTGTCCTCACACTCATGTCTCAGCAAAGTTCCAGACATTATGAATTTCATCACATATAAATTCTTTAAAAATATACTTCTGTCAACAGACTTGATGACTACTATGTACACTACAAAAATAAATTTTCATATAAATAAATTATATGGCATACTTTCATCTTTGTAATTGAAATGACACAAACTCATTTCTGCCCAAATTGGCAGACGAGACCCAGTTTGAATATTTATTTCCTTTAAACTCCTTACACTAAAGCCTACGGTGAGTCCTTAATGTCAATGTTATATACTCTGAACTATTTAACATTAGTAGCACTCTATACAAATAAAACTTCTGTTCAAAAGTAAAACATAACCGCAATATAGTTTCCAATAGAAATAAAATCCCTGCTTTTTTTTTCTTTTGTTATAAACTGGCATGACAAATTCTGGAGGACATTCTTATGATACAAAATTATAAATATCAGCAAAGATCTTTTCTTTTAAAAATTAAAACATCCAAACGAACAAATAATACAGACAAAATAAAACTATGAGAGAGAGAGACAGACAGATACACACACTCTGAGACTGTCGTCTCCTGCCAGCTCTGTGTTCTTCCTGCCTTGGCTGACGTGTTGTACAGAAACCAAGGGGCTGTATGGAAGAATCTCCTTTTGCCACGTGACTGGGGCTCAGGAGTGAGGGACACAACCAAGAACTGCAGGGAAGCGCCTTCAGGGTTTTACAGCCCCCTCCTCAGTTCAGGGTGCAAGCTATCTGAGCAGAGCTGGTGCTGGGTAGGCAGACAGTGGCTTGACAGGCATTAAGATAGTAGCAGTGGGTGGCCAGGGCCTCTGGCACATGTGTGTGCATACAAACGCACATACAAAGGAGCACATGGCAGCCACAGGTGGGTTCCAACTAGTATCTTACAGTTTGGGGGATACACAGGGTCTGAGGTCACTACACTGCTGATACTATTACTAGGGGCCCATTGCCTTAAATTTTCCATTGAAGACAGGAGGGACTCAGGGAAGCTACAGGCGGAGCGCACTCCTCACAGCAGCTTCCATATTCTCAGTGCTCACCTGCAAGGGACAAGGATATTGCTCTCCCATCTACCAGTCTCTAGGCAGCGGAAAAGCAGCTCAAACCTCAGGGAGAGATAACAGGGTCAAACTTTAAAATCTAACAGCGCGTTCAGAGAGCTTCCTCTGCGCACTTCTATGGGTAAGGTGGCATCTTCCTGCTCCTCCAAGGACATCCCATCGGATGAATGCTAACAGTGGAGAAAGGAAGGAAGTACACACAGGGTAACACACGGAAGAGTTCCCAGAAACCCAGCCGACGGCACCACCAGTTAGCATGCCCCAACTGGGCAGTCAGTTTTGCCAGAGAGAGACTCATATTTATAAAGGCCTGAATACGGACCTTGAATGTAATAGTTTTTTGTTTTGTTTTGTTTTGAAATGCCTGTATCTGTGACATGGGGGTAGGAGGCTGTGTGTATGTGTTGATCATCAGAAAGGTACAACCACACTTCCCTCGAGTGTAATCTCATGCCCAGCTGAGACTCACCACCAGTGGTAACTGGTGAGACTCTAGAGACAGTGGCTCTAACAGCCAACATTATGACCTCTGGGAACACAGCCTCTTTGAAACACAAGGTAGGGTGCCTGGAGAGCTACCCATGACCTCAGGAGCTGCCACAGGCATGAAGCAAGTCTGGCTTCTCTTGAATACTCCCAGAGATCAAGACAGATGATGATGGGGCCATCCTTCCACTAGGACCAAGGCAGAAAGAGACCTGGACCTTCCCAGCTCAACTAGGCCAGAGCTAAGGCCACACAAAGCAAAGAGAAATGACAACAACAACAACAACAAAAAAATCACAGTACAGTACATTGGAAAATCACATGCGCACACACCCATGAGAACCGTATAAAACCACCCCTAGAGAAGCCACTGGGATTAACCTGTTTTCTTCATGTCTGCTCGTTAAACAATTATCACGCATAGCGTGTTCGAAAGTTAACAGTAACATTTCATCCTACCACAGGGTTGTGATATGCAAATTTAAAATATCTTAAACAGAAACCTTTACAAATAATCCTATTACATAAGCAATATTTGCATAGAATTATACAGGTAAATTATACAATATTTAAGCAGCAGCGACATATGCTGGGAAAATTTAAAAACTAAGTTAAGCTTGGTTGCGGCACAGAGCCCAATGTACACAGGGGGAAGACCCTGTGGTCTCCCCACTCTGGGGCAGGAGTGGAGAGGCCCCAGGCAATAGACTGTACAGCATTTCCATGTATATTACATGTGTACACCTCTTAAATATTTATAGGAATATTTCACAAAAATAATACAATCAGTTACAGTAACAACGAACTGCTTTCCCATAATTCCAAGCAGTTCTCTTCAAGCAGTCAGTCTGGAAAGAGGTGGGGGCAGGGCTTTCCAATCTTTGGCCTCTTTGCTTCAGATTTTAATTACCCTTTAAAAGAAAACAAAAAAAAAAAAAAAAAAAAAAAAAAAAAAAGGAGGTCACATTATGGTCACGACCACACTGAGCTGTGCACCACTCACACAGCTCTTAGCTCTGGTGGACAGCTGAGAACTCTGCAACTCTGCAGTAGGCTGACTGTGGTGCTCAATGCGCTCCATCTACTTTCACCTTGCAAGGCCATCTGCATGCTTGTTAGAACTCTGCGGTAAGTGCTCAGCAAACAGGCACAAGGCAAAGCTGTTAAACTGCATTCGGAGAGATTAATAGTAAAGAAAAGAAATCCGGTTTGGAAATGTATTGTTACTCGTGGTTAGATAAGAGTTTGGCCTCATCAGCCTTGCCGTCAGGATGAAAGGTCCCCCAGAGTACAGACTGGGGTGTGCCACTGCTCAGGTGACCCTGGGAAGCACAGCACCACTGGGGTCCCTGTGGCACATACCTCAGTCGGAGCTGCTCCCCCATGGCCTCTCCTCACATTCCACGTCCTGTAGCTCTATGACCTCTACCTTCGAGTCCCTCCTCTCGCACCTGACATGAAAAGGCACATGGGGGTCCTCGAACACGCCGTGGTCAGTCTCAGGGTAGCTCTCATAGCCTGGACAGGGTCCCCCTCGGGGATTGCGCCCAGGCCCAGGTGGAGGGTGCACAGCGACAGTCACAGAGGCAGAAGCCGTCACAGTGGTGATGGGCTGGCAGTAGCTGGGCACAGAGCTGCCCACGGCAGTGGACGTCGGGTTCCGAGGGTTGTGAGAACGGGCCCCGCGGAGGCCTGAGCGGTCCCTATTGCTAGGGCCAGAATGCCCTTCAGCAGAAACCTCAAAAGCGTCTCTGCGCGGTCTGTAGGGGGGTGGCCGCAAGCCTTCTCTTGGGGGATCCCTTCGAGGCTGTTGGCTTTGCCGTCCGGGGGACAAGGAGCCAGAGTCCAGGTGGGGCTGCTGCCGAGGGTTTGAGGGAGGATGATGTCTCGGTTCAGGATGGACCACCTGCAGAGGTGACACAGGTTAACACAGGGACGGAAGGTGGTGACCTTCCACACACAAAAGAAAACCAGTCCCTTTAGTAAACTCCAGATGTGGATCCTGCCAGCTCCCGCATATAGCTGCTTATAGCTGCTGCCTACACTGCAGGAGCATCCCAACAGGGTCACTCTCACAACCAACTGCTCTACCCTGCTCAGTCTACCCTGCTCAGTGTGGTGAGACCCTAGGTCCTTCTCCTCAAAAAACTGCAAGTGTTTGGGCTGGGCTGGCCAAGAGGCAGGAGGTCTTGGTACATATACAACTATAGACTGTAGCCTTTAAAGGTGTAAGGCTCCTGTCTCTGGGTCATTTTGGCTTTGTTTCATCTGCCAGGCCAGGTGTGGCTAGCAGCTAATACACTGAAGAGCAGAGCAAAGACAGATAGTTCTGTTAGGCAATGTGCCTCTGCCTGTCTATTAGGAATCTGGTTTCTGGGTCTCTATACAAAGCTCAGAGCAACACAGTGGCCACATCAATCAAAGGACCGTGACCAACTTCAAAGTCGGTGAGCTTGTACCTATTTTTAGGCTCCTGCTGAACCGAACCAGATTCACACTGCAGCTCAGCAGGGCATCGTCACGGGTGTGTGTGGGGGGAGGTGGGGGGGAAAGGGGACAGGGACACAGTTCATTGGCCAGCCCCTCTCTCCCTTCATGGAAGGCTGCTCTAGCCTAGGACTGGAAGACACATTTCCTGTAAGGATGGTGTGGGCCTCGGGCACCAAAAAGGGGGCTTTGGAGGCGTGTTTAACATCTTGACTGGGGGCTGGTGAGGGTAAGGAAGGAGCCCATGGATTCCTCACTATCTTCTTAATTAAAGTTAAGCTCAGGATGATTCTGAGCTCCAACAGATGGAGAGCCAGCTCTAACAGTAAGAGCTTGAGGCCACAAACCTATGGGAAAGCCTTATGGAGTAATTAAAAAAATTTTGTGCTAAGGCCAATTATAGGTGATAGAGATGAGAAGAAAAAAAATGCTTCCCATGGCAGTATAATAACTGTTTATTACATGTCCTCACACATCATTCTGAAATGACAGGTAGTGTGAAAGGATAAGAATGGGGAGGGGAGAGGGCGCTGGAGAGATGGCTCTGTAGTCAAGGGCATTGGCTGCTCTTTCAAAGGACCCAGGTTCAATTCCCAGCACCCACATGACAGCACACAATTACCTGTAACTCCAGTTCCAGAGAATCTGACAACTTCACACACACAGACAGACATGCAGGCAGAACACCAATGCATAAAAAAATTAATAGATTAAAAAAAATTCTTAAAAAGTTCTGAATCCACCTTGAATCAAGGTAGGGCTGGGAATGAACTCCAAGGCTTTAAGTATTCGAGGCAAGCACGTCACCTCCCTATAGCAATGCTAGCACTACTCCACTTTCATCCACAAGATTAAAAGGAAACATGTCACAGTTTACAAAGAGTGGCATGCTGGCAGTTTCCTGTGACCTGACCTGGTGGTGTATGTACTTCTTTCTTGCACCCCATCTGTCTACGAGATCTGCTGCTCAGAGTAGGAAGGGGCCTCCCCTGGACCTACTGGCCCCTTGCCACAGGAGAGGAATTGTTCTAAGTCCCCCAGGTGACTTACAGTGGACCGGGCAAAGACAGGGTTTTCTGTGGCTTCCACAATCACTTGATGGGCAGGACCTCCTGCGCCCCGCTGCGCCTCGTAGTGCCTGAGCTCCTCACTGATGCCGGACACCGTGGTCTGAGAGCTGTACTCCGAGTCAGAGGAATCAGACCCATTGTTCATGTGACCAGGAGGCACTGCAAACCGGACGACGCTTGGAGGTGGCTCAGGCGAAGGAGTGGGCAGCCGGTTCAGGCCATTGGCTGGAGACACCTATGGAAGGGGATTGCAGATTAAAAGTGTTAACATTTGTTTATCGATTTCAAAGTTCAAAGACAGAGTTGTTCATCACCCTCTGTCACCTGACAGGGGAACCCCACACGTTACACTGTATCTACTTCCTTTCTCCTCGCTGTCTGGAAAACCAAGATCCTGGCACAAAACACTACCCCTGTCTTCTAGCCCCTGAAAGGCAGGATAGATGTCTTTCACCTATTTGTCCTGTGAAGCCCAAACACTTATCTGCTGCAGGAAAACCTTCCCTTAGGTACCCTCAAGACTAAACGTGCCCATCAGTTGGTCTAAAGCAGCTCTATAGCCGCCCACCACCACCTGAACTGTCAAAAGAGCCCATACCATCTGCAAATACAGCAGCACCTGACTAAGTCTGGCGTAGCACTGGGGAAAGCAGGTGGCCCGGAGGGTGAATGTCTCACCCGGGGCAATCACTGACCTCAGGACACGGTCCAAAGAAGGACAAGAGCACAGGCAGCAAAACTAGTCCATTGAGAACCCCCAAGACGGTGAGAATAGCCAGGACAGCAAAGAAGTACCTAGAAGACAAAAAGGGGGTACGGGACTCGTCAGTGCGAAAGGAGAGCACCCCGCCCTCCATGCACCCCCCTACCCTGCTGAAGTCAGCTGTGGAAACCATAGTTCAAACTGAGCCCAAGATTAGTTTGGGATTTTGTTCTTTTTTCACGTTATGACTCTGAGGACTACCCTCTGCACCCTACAGAGCTACAGCGCTAGCTCATGAAGGTGAAAAAAAAATTATTAGTTTGCTGAAATCTCATGCCTGTAATGTTATTTACAAATGTGTTACACCAACACAGAAATATGGAATGTGAACCGAATGGCTGAACAACCTGAAAGCAGATACAATGCCGAGGGGCCCCTCTCATGAAAACCCAGCAGAAGCAAACAAATGAAGTGAAGGGTGTAGAATTTAAACAATTTGGCCCAGGAGGAAAAGCAGCCCGCTTCTGCAGGCAGCTAATCCACTGTGAAATGCCCTGGCCTCTCACGGCAGAATCTCTAATTAAGTCTCCAGTGCATCAGGTAAGTCTTTCATTAATCACAACTTTCTGCCTAGAGTTCTCTGGGTTCCAGTTTTACCAAACAGCTCCAATTGCAACCTTTTCAGAACACAGGAACCAGCTTTCTGCAAAGAAAACGCTGCCCATTCTGTGGGAGCTGGGGCATTGTGCGGGGTGAGCGCGCTCCACAATGGCAGCGCTGCTCTGCAGGCCAATCTTTTGTTGAACAATTTAGCATCTTTGAATACTCTTGTTTTGCGTCAGCCAATTCAAACATAAAGGCTGAAGCACCATGGCAGAAGAGGGAGAGTGAACAGTGAGTCCTGCGTTCCCACCATTGAAGGCTAAAAGGTCTGGGATCCTTCAAGAATACCAAGGTAAACCTGTCGGCCAGGGCCCGCCTCTGCTGGGCACTCTGCACAGCTGGAGGGCACACACTCCACGCAAGGATGCTTTTCTGGAACTAATGATTTCTAGGGCTTTGATGGAAGTGGGTTGCTGGGGCTGGGGGGGGGGGTGGGGGGTTCATAAGTTCTGGAAAGAAAGAGTAAGTTCTGGAAAAAAAGAGGGAAGGCTAGATATCTATCTGTGAATGGTCCCCTGGATCATAAAACCCAATAGCCACCCTACAATGTCCAGTCTTATGTATGTTTTGACATCAGATGAAAGGAGGGAGAATCCTTATAAAAAAACAAACACCTTACAGCTGTTGTAAACACTAAAACCTGCTGAGTTGCGTCAGTAAGAACCTAAGCAGCCAATGCCTTTCTCTAACATAAACTGTGGAGCTTTTGGTGGAGGCACGTATCCTCGGCAGGCATTAAGACATTTGCCTCTCATCCATCTAGCTGTGACATAAACAGACCAATTAGATTTCTGACGGCTTCGTGTATACAGTGTCTAACTCATTTATTCGACTCCAGGGAGGGCTTTATCTATCCTATTTTAGAACATGGCAAGCCCTTCTGTGCTTAAAACAGGAACCCTGGGATCTCTGGGAGGGGATGAGGAGGCCCAGCTAGGACAGGATGTGGGGACACAGGTTCTGCTCTGGGGCATCCTTTGCAAAGCTGTGGACCACCTCCTCAGCTGACCCGCAAAGTCCAGCACACCCTCCATTTCTCTTGGCTTTGAACTGCCTGGGGAGACATGTATGTCCCGAAACCTGCAGACCACAAGCCGCACAGCAGAATGGGTCACATGCTACTTTGCCAGTATCACAAAAATGGCACCCGTGAGACTGGCTTTAGCTTCGTGTTGGAAGGACTACCAGGCCATGCCAAGGCAGTCTCATGTGGCATCGGGCTTTTATACGAGAAAGACACCAGTGCAAGAAACACCCAGCCAATGGTTTAAAAACAAACCCAAGCCAACATCTAAGTTAATCGAACTGACTCACCAGTATTTGGCAAATGTGAATCTACTGATTGGCCCTCTAACTTACCACTAGGCTGTGGGAAGACAAGCATGCTCAGGCTCACCTGGGAGCTGTCTGGAAAGGCCTCTGTCAATGTGCACTTTAATAGGCCCAGCTAAAGAAGGATATTATATAAGAGGGCTGATCTACACTGAACCGGAGTCAGCCTCTGCTTACTCTACCCGCAAACAGTGAGCCCTCATTCAGAAAGACTGACACCCCAGCCAGCCCCAGAAGCTTGGCTGCCCAATGGGGCTTATGCCTCAATGGACTCACTTCCTTTCTTTTTCTTCTCTGGTGGTGGGGACTGACTTCCCCTTGCCCCAGCTACCTTAAGGCAAATGCTTCATGTATCACCGAGCCAGCCACACCCACAGCATAGCTAACTTTTGTTCCTTATTCATCTTCAGCTAAACTTCTAGCTGAAAGCCTTTTTTTTTTTTTTTTTTATCTGAAAAGGCAAACTTCCCCTACTTGGCCAGGCTGTGTGTATCCATGTGTAAAACTGATTACAGCCAGATGTGGTAGCACATGCCTATAGTTCTAGCACTTTGGAGGCTGAGGCAGGACAATCAGTTCAAAGCCATTCTCTGTTAGGTGAGTTTGCGGCAAGCCTGGGCTACAAGAGACCTGTTTCAAAAACAAACAAACAACAACAAGAACAACAAAACACATAACCCCTTAAAAAGCATTTTCTCGTCTTCTTCATACTTTTCTGCTTTTAACACAATGCCGCTTTTCCTGAACAGTGGTCTGAAGAGCAGCCAGGCTGTACAGGAGCTCTAGCCTAGCCAGGAAAGCACAGAGTGATCCTGTTTCCAAAAGCACCAATAAAGAAAAAACCAAGCAATGCTAACCAAAAATGGGCTGGTTAGGTCCTATCTCTCCAGACACATAGGGTTCTGCCTTATTCGAAAGACACCTTACTTATTTTGGACACAGGCTCTGCCTCTTTGCAACAGAGTTTGGTTTTAATCCAGTGGTAACCCAGTGAGGTTAACAGTGCTTTAGAATGTTGTTTCTTTCTTGTGCAGATAAAAATATTTTTTTTTTCAAAGTGAAAACTCACCGTCCTTCATACTTTGCAAAGTTACCATCTTACCCAAAGTAATAAAACCCTGCCTTATGATCCAAAGGGACTCAAGTACACAGGCCAAACTTGGGAGTCCCTGAATCGGACCCTGCAGCCAGGTGTTCAGCGTTACTAAGTTTTCTTCCTACTGTTTGCTTTAAGGCAGGGCCTCATCAATCCCTGCTGTCTTCAAATTCAATATAGAGAGCCACGGACTGGGACTGAAGAGATGAACTACTCACACTTGTTTTACGTGTTGTGGGGCACAGAACCCAAGGCGCGCCTAGCATCCCACTGAGCCACATCCCCATTCCCCCACAGTTCTGAGGAGGGAACCAAAGCTGAACTTCATTGACTAGCCAGAGCCCAGTCATCTCTCGATAGATGTTTGCACCTCATGCCTCAACACGTGGGATACCATGTGACTCTAGCTCCAACCTGTGGTGCTGCCTCTACTCCAACCCTTTCCAATTTGTCTCTTAAGATACTGCTAGGCCAGGATGATTATAGGAGCCAGGTGGAGATGCTGCCACCTACAGAGAGAGGAGGAGTAAGCCACAAAGACAAGGACGATTTTCATACCACGCCTCCTCTTCCATTTTTGCTTACCTGACAATGAAATCAAATTCGGACCCTGCAAGCATCAATACACCCAGTAGAGTGGACACAGCACCATCCAGGACAGGAGCAAACATGTGCTCCAGGGCAAGCATAGCCCTGTGGTTCTTGTCACCAATGGCTGTCAGAAAGGCCTGAACAAAGGAAGAATTGAGATGGTCACAGGCTGTGTAGTAGGTAGGCAGGAAAGTGCTCAGCTCTGTCTACACTTAGGTTTTGCTGACTTTCTCGTGCATCTCCTGAGATACTGTCCTCAAACTCGTTGCTATAAAAGACTGACCTTGAACTTAACTCCTCTGTGCTCCACTTCTGGAGTGCTGAGATGTACAGATGTGCACTACTCTGCCTGGTTCTATGTTGGTGCAGGGGATAGAGCTTGGGCCCTCGTGCAGGCTGGGCAAGCACATTACCACTTTACTCACAGCCCTTACCCTACAAGTTAAGTAACTGTTAAGTTCATGTAGGTGACTGGAGTCACCTCAAAGAGACTAACTACTCCATTGGTGAGAAAAAAGCATCCAAAATGTAGAAATAAACCCAAAAGGATGACTGTCTTTTTAACATCACGATAAAGCATCGTTTTACTATGTCTTCTGAAAGAAAAAAGTGTGTGTGGGTGTTTTGCCCGTGTGTGCATACATCTGTGCACTGTGAGCTTGCCTGATGCCCACAGAGGACAAGAGAGGGCATTAGGTCCACTGGAGCTGCAGTGGTTGTGAGCCTGCACTAGCTACGCAAGCCCCCACCAAACGAGCCTCAGCCCTGCCTGAGATACAGGTGCTGCCTACACCTTTTTCTCCAAAACACACGCTCAAGCTTTTATTTCTTAGCTCCCAGAATGTTTACTTGACCTCATTGGATCTGGATTCACTACAATGGCCCTGTTCATAGTACTGAGCCATCGTTAGTTGTGGCACGTATGTATCTTGAACAAAACCAAAAGCACAGTGCTCTGGGCTTACAGTCCCCCCAGGCAGACCCCTGGACCCTGCTCATCATCCAGCCTAGCCTACTTAGTGATTTCCAGGCCAGTCAGAGACTCTGTCCTAGAAAACAAGGTGATTGGTGTCTGTTACCCTCCAGTTTCCACAGGCGTGCACGAACACACACACACAGACAATCCTAAAACACTGTTTCTAAATCATCATCTTACTAATAGTTTCAAAACATGTTCTGAACTTCTGAACATCCAAGCCCACAACCTGTAAGGGCAGTGACAGCCCAGAGAGGCTACAGAAGGCACATACCACGCACTACACCCAAAGAACAATGCAGGAAAAGTAATGCTCACATCCATCAATTGGTTCAGGCCCAGAGCTGGGTTTCCCAACTTAGGCATTCCAAAAGCCAGCACTTATTCAGTCAATATTATTTATTGAATGCCTGTTAACAGCCCCCAGGTACTTAGGCTATGAGCACATTTGTAGATGGAAGTTAAGACGGCTACAAGATTTTTAAACTAGTTTTCTCATCAGTGTGTACAGATGGCTCATCTTTGGATTCTAGACTCTCTTTCAGGTTAATTTCTCCCAACAACAAGGCAGTGTATAAAGAAAGAGGGCCAGGGTCCTGGTGAAGAAGCATCTGGTTCTGTCTTCTGCTGCCACAGATGCAAGCAGAAGCTGGGAGGTCTAGCGAGTTGGGTGGGCTGAGGTGGAAGAGCAGGATCTTCAGGGCTGTGCACCTGAGCTTTCATTCACAGGCCCGAGGGTGTTTCTGCGGCTGGCAGCTACCTCACCCTCAATTACGCTATCCCTACACCAAGCCATTGAGGGTGGTCTTGTTTTATCCCCACTTTATGACTGTACTTAGAACAGTGTGGATGTTTGCCTAAACACATACAATGTCCTGGGACAATGGTGACAACCTCAGAACTGAGTGCTACTAATGGAAATGCAACAGCACCGTGCAGAGCCCTTGCAGGCGTCGCTAAGGCACTGCCCTGAGTGGCGTGTGGTCATTTTTACTCCCCATGCCTCTAATCACACACATTCCAGACCTCCTTGCAGAAACTGCGCTTGACGCTGTCCCTGTGAGCAGACAGACTCCTTTGCCCTGTCAGTGTCAGCTAATTTCCCCTAAGAACCTCCCGTACCAAGGCCACGTGAACGGTGAACTCCACTCCGATGCCAACAGACGCGATCAGGATGACCACAGGCACAGCGCTCAGCTTGATCCCAATGAGGCCCATCATGCCGAAGAGCTCAACAGTCATCAGAGCCAGGACCGTGACCTTGAAGAAGGAACACACAGTAACTCAGTACAGGGTATGCCAGGAGTGCCATTGAGTGAGGAAAAAAAAAAAAACCCCAAAGTGGCTTCATTGAGTCAGGGTCGGGGTGGTGAGTGGGTGAGGGGGTGGGTGGGAGAGCAACAATACATCTGTCACCTAAAGACTATGAAAACCTCTTACAACCTCAACTTCCTGCTGGAATGGAAGTGTTTGGGACAATTTACTGTCAGGCTAAACAAGGTGTGTGCACATGTGTGTACATGGCGTGTGTCTGTGTGTATGCGTGTGTACATGTATGCACATGTGCTAGGAGTAAATAAAGCCTGGGTGTTCTCAGGAGCCTCCACGTTGTTGATCACTGAGACCTCAAGTTCACTGGTTAGGCAGGCTGGCTGGCCAGGCCCTCTCCTGTTGCTGCCTCCCTTGTCTCCCAAGCACCACACATAGTGCACTTTTGTGCAGCACACACTTTAATGGCTGAGCTATCTTTCTATCCACCCAGTTTAGTACTCTCTGCAAATTTCTTTTCTAATATCTCTATCCTAGAAAAGGAAACGTAAAGGGAGCACACACTGGAGGCGTCTGTGAAGGGTCAGACTGTCATGGAGTGCAATCCCCCTGGCATTGTTGTTATCAGCAACACAATACCTACACTGTATTAAGTACTCTTAAGTCACTGCAGATAGTTCAGCGTACACAGGAGGAGGTGCACAGGTACACGCAAATACAGTCCTGCTTGCTTTAGTACACCTGACTTGAGTCTCAGGGGACTCTGGTACACAGAAGTCCTGCAGCCAATACCTAGGAGAACTGAGGTTCCCAACTAGGCCTTTTAACCTTAAGCACCAGAAGGTGTCTTCTAATTTCTTGGGTTCATACTGTGGGGTTTTTAATTGTGAAGGCTGCAGCCTAAAGAAAGCTGATAGGATGGGGTGACAAAGGCCTTGCGCTTTGGTTGGAGAGCACACAGAATGAAGAGACCTGGGGGCCTAGGCCTGTGGTGGTTGAGAGGACTCTGTGCTCTGAGATGGGGAACAACTAGGATGCACAAAGCAGATACCCCACGTTTAAGCAAAGGCTTTGAAGAGCCTTTCATCCTGCATGTAAAGATGTGCGGAGGGATGGTAAGAAAATCTGTAAGGTAGACTTTGAGTTTCTTGATAGAAGTTATTAGAAACAGATGGCATGGGATTGAGGCAGGTATCCCATTCCTGTCCCACTACGGAAAATAGTTTAGAGGATTAAATGTCTGCCCTGCCCTAGGTTAACTAAGGCTATTTTAAAATATAACAAGTGTCTATGTCTTAATTGATTGCTAGCCAGGCCTACTGATAATACAGATAATTTAAAAACAGTAAGTGGCACCCAACGTAGTAGACATGTATTCACATTCTTAAAAATCTTATTTTGTCAAAGTCTGAAAAGGGTGAGTTTAGCAGTTAAGAAGTTAAGATAGATACTTTTAGGTTGATAGATTTGAGCTTTGATAGATACTGATTTAGTTCAAAACTTTAAACTCATCAAGATAAAACAGCATTTTCTTCAAGGTTGCCAAATACCTTTTGATTAAACATGTACATAAGTCTTACTTATTGGTTTTTATAATTTTTCATAATTGGACTATGTATGTATGTATGTATGTATGTATGGCCTTTTTTACTTAAACAGAAAAAGGGAATTGTTGGGCGATGGTCTAATGGATTTTGATACTAATTACTGCTTGCTGTCTCTGTGACCCACCTTTTGGTTAATAAAAAGCCGTCTCTCCTGGGCAGGGCAGATGAGATGGGTGGGGCTTGGGGAGAGAGAGAGGAATCTTGGGAAGAAGAAGAAAGACCCCCATGAGGAGGAAGAAGAGAAAGACCAGGAGAGAGACTTGAAGGGAGAGGAGTAGGAGGCCGCCATGGGTGAGATGGAGAAGCACATGGCCAGCGTGGATGGAGAATCCAGCCCAGATGAAGAACATTAGCAAGTATTTGGGATTATGGATGGGAGGTAGCTTGATAGAAGTTATTGAAAGCAGATGGCATGGGATTGAGGCAGGGATCCCTTGCCTGCCCCACTATGGGAAGTAGTTTAGAGGATTAATGTCTGCCCTGCCCCAGGTTAACTAAGGCTATTTTAAAATATAACATGTGTCAGTGTCTTCATTGATTGCTAGCAGGGCCTACTGACCATACAGGCAATACATGTAATTTAAAAACAATACCCCACCACTTTGACCACACAGAGGAATAAAGAAATGATCTTCCTTGCTTGGAGTTAGGACTGTGGGTGGTGGTAAAGGTCAGGTCGGGAGAAACAGTGAAAGATGGACATCATCCATGTCTTAAGTGCTGTGAAGACTTCTGCAGACTAAATATTTACCTTTAATGTACCTGCTGCCCAGACTGAGCACAGAAACAAAACCTGTTTTTATAATTCTGGCACTTTAAAGGCTATACCACAGTTCAGGGAATTTAAAACAATGCCAGGATTTCAGACTGTACATGAGACTCACTTCAAATCTGAGAGAAATTTCGAGAAAAGATGCCCCAAACTGGCTTTGAGTGGCAGTTCATCACTTCCCCAACAGTTACAGTGTACATGGCACACAGAAGCCCCAGTGTCATCCTTAGCCCTGCACTTCTGTCCAAGCTTCTCTGTGCATGCGTCCACGCTACACACAGAACTGGCCACACAGTTATTAGGTCTGGGATGAGGACACACAGCGAGGCTTAGAATTGGAAAATTAGCTATGCTCTGGTTATTTTTACTTAGTAAATTTCCAGCACTTTTATGCAGTGTGTTTACAAAGCCCCCAAATGCACATCTTCATGCTGTGTGAGAGGGAACCCACATTCTAGCATCAGAGGCTCTACCTTCCCCATGAACCTCACCACCTCAAGTAGAATAAATATCTTACAGATGAGGCAATCCACGCCGCCTCCTCTAAAGGCCCCAGACATAAACAAAACTTCCCGGCTGCAGCAAGAGCTGTGCTGAAAGGAATCTGACTCCCATAAAGACCCTTATAATAAACTCACAATGATCCCGGCCGTCCAGGGGTTCAGCAGGAAGACGGCGCACACTAGAAACGTGCAGGCCAGCACCACGCTGATGGCGAGCAGCAGCCAGTGGCGCAGGCTGATGTATTGCTCCCAGAATAGGAAGGGGTAGCCGTTGGGGTAACTGGACAGGCCGAGGCTTGTGTAGTTGTTACAGATGACTCTCACTTTTTCAATGGCTTCCACAAAATCTGAGGTGTCTCGTAGGCCGTTGAGGTAGAAAGGGAACTGAGCGTATTCGATGGGTTCAGCTGCTGGGACTGGACAGAGGAGAGAAGAGGTGGGGTAAGTGAGGAGGCCCCCGGTGAAGAGACTCTTCATCCCAACTCCACACATGTTGGGTATAAAGATGAAAAGAACTTCAAAAAAGCTAAGCCATTATTACCTTTCTTTAAAAAAAAAAAAAAAAAAAGGACAAACACTACACGATTCTGGGCTTTTACAATATTCACAGTTGATTTAAAACTTCTCACTAATAATCAACACTTCCTCTCCTACTTTCTTCATGAAAAGTCTCTTGCTGTTTGCCGCAGCATATTCGAGACGAGCTGGCTCTGGAGCTCCCAGGAACCCTTCCCAACCCCGCCCCCTCTCATCGTGCCATGTGCGCTGGGATTACAGATACGCTGCCACACCCAGCTTCAAGTTGGTTCTGGAAACTCCAACCCAGTCCTTAGGCTCGCGTGGCTCACTCCCTGGCTGAGCCATCTCCTCAGCCCATAATCAACACTTTGATTTCTATTTGCTGGTGGCAAAGGGTAAAGGTGGGTGGGCAGTGGAAGGCCTCTGGGATTTTTTTTTTAAAGCCTTTGATTTTATTATCCCAGAAGCAACTACCATTGAGATGGTCTCAATGCTCTAAGACTTATATGTTGAAAATACTTTTTATTCCCACATTCAATCTACTCTTCTTGACCATTTATAAGACCAAAGTAATCTCAGAGTCATGCCTTGCAGAGAGAAAAAACAAAAACAAAAAACCCACTTCCCTTTCTCGTCCTTTAGTGACCTAGCAACTTAAATAGTCCCTGCTTTTCTAATGCTAAGTCTTCAGCAAGAGGGGTCGAAATCCTCACACAACAAGCATTTAGCTACTGCCCTTGTGTGTTCCACACCCTTTGGGGTCATTCAGCTGACTTGCTAAACATGATTTGCCCTATTATAATCTCAACTATAAATTTTCATTAAGACAAGCCTTGGCTGCTTGCCACCAGGCGCTGGGGTTTAGGTACAGGGGAGTTCAGACTGCTGGCGGCCCTGTTTGCACAAGGGCCCGTCTTCTTGCTCATGTCTTCTCTTGGCCCAATATCCAAAGCATATGCTGCTACTAACATCTCTAACATAAATGCAAATTAAATCCACACAGAGCCACCTTTCAAACCCTAGGCTTAGGGGTGAGGGGAAGAGGAGAACACTGATGTATACAGACTTTTCTCCTCCAGTTTAAACAGCTCTGACGGAGCACAGGTGCTCGGTGGCTTACAGAAATGACCCAACATGCCAAAAATCCCTTCAACACCAGAGTTGACAAAGTTAAGATAAACATATAATCCCCAGCGATAAAACTCCACAATAGTAAAATAACACTCAATGTGGAGGCGTCCCCAACTTTCACATGGACCAGCTGGCATCAGGAGAAAAGCTACAAAAGGGGGTTAGAAACGCTTATTTCTCACCGTTGAGAGTGCAGGGCTCTGTTCCATTACACATCCTCATCTGTCTTCCCAGAGTTTTAAACTAAAAGAAATATACTGTTCCATTTACACTTTTGAACCCTGGGCAGTGTCAATGGATGAGGCTGTGGCTGAGCTCTAGGTAGTGACTGAAGGAGCCTCTGAGGGCTCCCAGCCTCCCTAGATGGATGGCTACTTACTTCTCAGCCTGGTCTCTGGCATGTAGTCGGCTTTGTCATGGACCCACTCTGGCCGATGAGGCCGGATGTTGGCCTGGGAGGCAGCATAAGCTACAGGGTCGTTGCTGACCCAAGCCGTCAGGTAGATGTAGAAAGCACTGGGATTAATGATGCCATCTGCGTCCACCAGACGTTGTTTAGTCAACTACAAAAAAAAAAAAAAAAAAGAACAGAGGTCGCTCAGAGCAGGGCTGTGGGGTAAACACACTCCTGCTGGGACAGCAAGGCTTTGTACCTACATTCCCAACAAACAGTAGAATGCCCATGGCTTGACAGTGCCTTTTGCAAGCCCCACTGGAATACCTTTGATGTCTTTCAAAATACACTTATTGGGTGGAGGGGGCGGGGGATGCAGCCACCAGTGTGTTTACAACAAGCACACGGTTCTGCAGATGGCCCAGGAGTTGGCTGAACCAATTAAATCTGAATGCTAAAAAGGACAAGTCTACAGCCAAGGCGGGAATGAGCAATCTGGAAAAACATATTTATAGGAGGGGCAGGGGGAACCTGGCAAGCATCCCCATCCACGTCTGTGTGCAGTTAACCTCTGTTGTTAACACTGAAGGAAATACCACCCAGTAAATGGAGGGGGCTATAAAATAAAACAACATCTGTATAAATTTTGCTAACACAGCCTCCGATGACCTGTGTACTCAAAAAAAAAAAAAAAAAAAAAGCCCATTGCCACAGAGTAGGAAGACAATGGTGCAAAGCCAGGGCCCTTCAGAGCAACAGCACTTCTGAGCCTTGGTCAGATTCAGCGGTTGCATCTGCTCCCTCTACTGTAGGTCTCGTGGCTTTGCTTGGGTCAAGGACACTATGAGACAGAATGTGGATTATGTATGTATGGTAGATACATCAAAAATTTTTTTCCTGTTTACTTTAGATCCAGGCTTCCTTCCAACGTTTGGTTTTTTTTTTGTTTTTTTTTTTAAACAAAATGAAAAACACCAGTGACAGCAGTTCACAGAGAAAGGGTGGAGAAATAAAGAGCATGGCAGAGACGGAGAAAAGCAGACGGCAGGGATCTGGATTCAATTAATCCACGGGATCCCTAACAACTGTGGGTCTTCAGACTGTCTCTGGAATTACACAGCACAGCTCCTGGCCTCCGTGCATGTAGCATTCTCCTCTTTCTCCCGAGAGAGGAAATGGGATCTTGGTGCCTGGCCCCACCACAGGCGTCCCGCAGGCTCCCTGATCCCTAACTCCCATTCAGTGTGTCCCTGCTACACTCTCAGGCGGGCTGGTCTGCCATACCCTTGTCAGACCCTGACAGCCCACTGCACAATTCTATAGAGCATCCAACCTCACACTCCACAACGGCTCTGAACAATGTACTTTGTAAATCTGTCGCCTTTAACGCCCGTAAAAGGGAGAAGACAATACACAGAGCTGCTGAGAGGATCATTAACATGATGTTTTCTGCCTAAAGATACAGAAGTCAAACTACCAGAAGCAAAGAGGCCTAGGCTCACGCCAAATCCAGGGTGCAAACATACCCCTGAACATGCCTGAGGAAGCCAAAAGGGATGTGCTAGAATCCAAGTGCTTCAAATACAGACTGCTATCCAGAAGAACAGTTTTCACTACACTAGGGAGTGAGCAACATGGGGGAGGGGGCGTGATTCTCTTTGCTATATTCAAGACACAAGCTTCCTGCCCTTGGCATCTTCTGTTGGGGCCACAAGGACCCCACAAAGCATTAACTAACAAATATATCCTTCTGTAATGACTTCTCGAATCCTCTAAGCCACCTACCTATCCTGTTCAGATGACTGCTGCGCAAGAAACCCACCATCCCATGTCCGAACACTAACGTGTTATTAGTAGGATAAACACTTCAGAATTAAACTCCGGAAGCCCAGCATCAATTGGTGTTTCTCGTCCCCAGGAAACACCTGCATTGTCAACACTGTATTCTGCTCATTGCTACTGGGTCAGAGGTAACACCTGCCCCCTCCCTCGGCAGGCAGGGAAAGGCGAGCTTTCTGGATGGCTAAAGGTCACTTACGTTAGATAGTGGGGTAAGAAGGCTCAGAGAGCCAGTGCAAGCTTCTTTCTGCCACCTCCTACCTCTTCCTGTCCTCACGAACTCTGCCAGCCCAACAGGTCAGCTGCCCTGAACAGTGGGATTACCTGACTAACATCGATGGGCTTGTCTCGGCTGCCAGTCTGCACCAGGAGCTTGTAGGCGAGGACCCCGTCGTCTGATCCATTTTTGTAATTGTTCGGCATGATCCTCCCAGTTTCCCAGTCACTGTCAAATGCGTCCTGAAGTCCTAGAAACAACAAACATGTGCAACACATTAAAACCTGGACCGAGAGCTCTGGTCCCGAGGGACTGTGCTGAGGACAGCGGGCAAGGCAGGGGACTTGTCGGCAGCTTTCACTCACTTAAGGGAAGACTCCTGCACTGTTCCTGAATGAACCTTGGTGCCAATCAACTACTCAGAAACGTTTTACTTAAACTAAGGAGCTGGCTAGACGGCTCAGAGCACTTGCTGTTCTTCCAGAGGATCCAAGTTCAAACCCAAGAACACACTCTGGAGGACCTATAACTGCTTATATAACTCCAACTCCAGAGGTGACACCCTCTCCTGGCTTCTACAGGCACATACACACACAAAAATAGATTTGAAAAAAAAAAAAAAAAAAAAAAACACACAAAAAAAAAGGGGAGGAAGGCAAGGTAGTAATTGCAGTACTCAGGAAGCAGAGGCATGCAGATCTGTGGGTTGGAGGCCAGCTTGTTTTACCTAGTGAGTCCCAGGGCAGCCAGAGCTACATAGAGAAACCCTGCCCCTATACCCCTCCCCCTGTCACCAAAAAAAAAAAAAATGAGTGGAGGGGAGAGGGAAGGAGGTTTGTCACTAGGTATCCCAGTATCGCAGTCTGGCCTACATCTTGACTTCACTATGTAGATCAGGCTAACCTGGAACTAACTGAAATCCTCCTGCCTCTGCCTCCCAAGTGCTGGGCTGGCTCAACACACACACACACACACACAAAAACACACACACACACACACACACAAAAACACACACCCCACACACTTACACTCCCCGCCCCCAACCTGCCTCCTATTCCAGCAAGAGGAAGCAAGAGGGAGAAGAAAGACACATAGCCCATCCATTAACCATTTCATGCTACACAGGGAGCTCTGGCAGAAGTTCCTGATCAGGACCAGAAATCATACCCACAGCAGTAAAATCACATCCAAGCTCCCAGCTTCCACCAGCAGCTTGGCTGCCCCTGGAGTCAGGGTGAGGGAACACGACTCTGTCAATCTGATCCATCTGTTTGACTTGTGCAGCTAATACAAGCTGTGGGATCTGCTGCCAGGCCGTGTAAAGATCACAGCCAACACCTATTCACTCTCCTCCTGCTCTCTTCCTCTCGCGCCACCCTTTCTCCCAAGTAGAGGGTGTGTGGAGGAGAGGGAGCCCAGGGAAATCCCTCACAGGGTAAATTTGGATCTGTTTGAGCACAGGAAGCCGCAGGCCAATACAAGGAGGCTCTGTGAGAACAGATGACAAACCGCAAGCCCTGGGAGGGGGAGAGAGCCTTCTGGGCTGGGGGGGGGGGGGGGGGGGATGGGCAAGCCCACCAGCTCACCGCACACAGCTGGGCTTGGCTGCTGTAATCGAAACCAGCACCGTGGACCTGACAGTTTGGCTACAGCTGTAAAGAGGTAAGCATGTTGGAAGAGAAAACAGGGCCCTGGTGACCCAGACTTGGGGGCCGAGCACTGCCTGGAGGGCACTCTCCTCTGCACCCCCAGCAGCCCTGCACCTCAGCAGTCACCTCCCAAGTAGACCCCCAAGTCTACTCAGCTTCTCAGAAGAAGACACCCCCCCCCCTTGTTAGACCCGGCTACTCAGCGAGGTGCATTTGACTCCGTTGCAGGACGTGACTGTGGAGACTTCAAAAACTAAAGCAAACTAAACAAAAGGAATATTTAGCATAGTCAGGTATTGGGGGGGGGATGGGAAGTGGGAAGAGGTGGGGCAGCCCTCAAAACAAAAGCCTCTCTCCAACATTGTTATGCTGTGAGCACTGTTTTTAGGAAGTAGGCTGGGTTGGTCACCCATGGGCCCTGTTCTCTGGAGCTGGGGGGAAGGCAGCAGAGGGACCACCAGGGTGGCAATCTCAGTCTCAAACAGACCTTTTCACAGTGAGGTCTGCACAAAGGCAGCGGTAAGCAGATGTTATTTTATGACCCAAAGCCCTTCCCAACCCCCAACTCTGGAAAAAAAAATAATAAACAGAGGAGGACGACAACCGCTTCCCAACCCCCTACAAGAGGCCTGGTTGGTTTCCAAGCCAGGAGAGAGGAGAACTTTTATTACTTCAGACTTGTAAGGTCCTCTTGGCTCAGTGCTCACGGGCTACTCCAGGCAGTCTGCCTTCATCAATTCTAACACTTACCTCCTGAGAGGACAATTAGCATTATCATCCCCACTTTTACTCTTGAGGGCAGTGTGTTGTCCAGAAGTGATGGCAAAATGCACGGAGAGCAACAGTAGTTTAACCCAGGTACCACTGGCATCTGGCGTCAAAGCAGGGTACCAAAAAGGCATTTGCAAAGGTATGTTCGCACAGAAAGACTTCTGTGCCACTGAGGAGGGCAGAGGAAGATGAGGTCTGCAGGGTCTGCTAGGCCGCCAACGCTGGCCCCGTGTGCTCGGCAGCTCCTGACTTTATGAACAGTAAAAGCTCTTCCACGACTAGTTCAGTATTTTCTGACTAACCACTGAAAACCTCAACTACCATGGGCTGAACATCAAACACTTGCCCCTTGGCTGACACTTACATTCCAACAGTTTACAGCAAAACCTTACATTTCAGCTGCAGTTCTCTCACTAGAAACATTTTACACAGAAAATTATTTTTGAGTCTAGGCTAAAGGAATTACCCAAATATACAAGGCCCTAGAAATGAAATGATAGGTCTATTTCATTCCTGTTAACTCAGTGTGATTTAAAAATGAATGCCATCTGTACACAATGCAGTCAGAGGCAGAGTGCTGCCCTGGGATTTACCTCAGGACCGACTCTAAATGGCATGAGATAAGCCCTATATTACCCCGAGTGAAAAAGCAAAGTAACTACTATTGGAGTGTTGACAAAGACCAGAGAAAGCACAGTTTAACGGACTTCAAAACTACACACAACAATTTGGAAGAAGTGATTCCTCCAAGGAAATGTTCAAGGACCTGAGCAATCACTCAGTAGGTCTAAAACATGCCTCAGTAGCCAAGAGCCCTGCTGTCTGTGAACAGTGCTCTGAAGGGCACTGCAGCCCCAGGGGTGCATTAGATTCTGCCATCTTAGCATTCATGAACATAACAGTCTGGCTGGGTGCTGTTTGCTTAGCAACCAAAATGTAATTCAAATATACAGACATTTATATACCTGAATGTTTTGGGTATTGTAAGAGGTGGAACTACAGACTAATACTGTTTTAAGAAGGTTGGCCTTCAAACTGTCAGTAGTTCCCTTCTCAACCCTGGCCTACCTCACCAAAGGGAAGACACAGGAGGGCACAAGCTTCAACACCCTCCTCCACTCAGCACAGCACTCCTTTGTCATTTGTGGCAAGTTATTTGCATGTCTTTGGTCAATGCTGGGGGTTGGCTGCACAAAGCAGAGACTCTCCCAACTGTTTGGCTCTCTGCTAACTCACTACTTAAAAAAAAAAAAACAATGCCTCCAGGACCAAGTGTAAGAAAATAAAATGCTGAGTGAAGTCAAGTTAATCTCCTGGGTTTCCAGGGCTGCAACAATAAAGCGATGCTTTCCCCACCATCCCCCAAAGTTGGACCCGGCACAGGTGTATGAGCAAATTCTAATCACTGCTCAATTCCAACTCCTGTCAAATCAAGTTGTTTATCACTTAATGCAGACTCAAATGCAAACTGGCTGCCTGATCTTTACATACAGAGCACTGACTTAAGACAAAAAGAGGGCACTTAAATATGTGTTTAAACAAGCCTAATTAAGTGGGAAATTAAGACAGCGCCTGGGATAATCTAAGCCAACAAATGCTGGAGTCGTAATTATTTGGGTACTCCAATAAAAGCAAATTTGCTTGAATTGTGTGGATAATGGTCCCGTTTGTCTACTGTGCTTTGCATGTGTCAACATGAACAGATGTTCTGGGAACCACTGAAAGAGTTTATATTCAGTCAGCTTACAGTTACAAGAAAATTCAGACCATCTTAACATTTTTCTCTAGTTAAATAATGTTTCCTAGAGTTGTGTCTAAGAGGGTAAAGGTCATCACACTTGATGAATTCGATCCATAGGACTCGCATGGTGCAAAGAGGAAGTTGTCCTCTGGCCTCAGTACACCCAAGATGGTATGCAGAGACACCCTCACATCCAAACCAATAGATAAAATGGAGGGGTGTGTTTGTCAGGATTTGCCCCTTTATGAAACAGCAGGATGTGGCTAGACATTTGTAAGGTCATCACCAAATGGAAGAATGGTCACTATGAAGCTCTTTAGAAGACAACAGCGTATATGGTAAAACCGAAGGGTGAAGTGCACACACCATTTTTGTGTTGGATGTTGACACTCAGGGAAAGACCCGGGTGGGAGCAAGAATCTTCTAAACCTTCCACTCAAATTTGCTATAAACCCAAAGCGTATGAAGAAAAATGTAAAAGATGGTCAAAATGTGCAACAGGTGACCCAAAATCCAGGGTTACAGTAAGCTGTAATTTAGCAGGGGACTCAGAAACCCCACTAAATACTCTAGTGTCACTTGGTCACTAAAGTAGCTCCCATCCAAAAGGAAAAGAGCAAATAGAAGCATCCGGGCTCCCTATTTTCAAATTCAAATGTCTTTCCCCAATGCAGGCTCATGAATGAGTTAACACAAAGCTCTTGCTCAGATGGTTACAAGTTTTTAAAGCAGGGTAGGGTGGGGTGGGGTGTGTCGCGCACCTGCCATAGAAGTGGGCTTTATATAAAACAGACTGGAGAGGCACTCAGCAGTTACAAGCACTTGCTGCTCTTGCAGAAAACCTGGGTTTGGTTCTCAGCGCAGACGTGTTGGTTCACAACCATCACAACTCCGGTTCCAGGGGATCTGATGCCCTCTTCTGACCTCAGGCACCAGGCAGGCACATACATACATACATACAGGCAAAACACACACTCGGGTAAAATCAGTGTCTTAAAAAATGGTTGAACACGCTGTTGCCTTATGATGCAACAATCCTTTCCTATGGTGGGCAGAAGGGAAGCCGACAGCAGGTCAGGTCAAAGAGTGACAGAGAAGCACACAGGGGCAGCCGCCTGCCGCGGCCCTACCTTGGAGCCAGTCTCTGAAGTAGTGCAGCCACATCTGGGGAAGTTGCTTGTCCTCCTCCAGCATGACATACTGGACACTGCTGAAGCTCTTGTGAAGGTCGTAAAGCAGGTGCTGGATGTTGGGGTAGTCTGCTTTCTGGGTGACTATGTACATGTTGTAGAAGGAAAAGTATTTGAACTGTGCAGCTATGAAGTCATATTCTCTGGTTTCCCGGGGGACAATGTCCGTGAGGTCCAGCCCATCTCTCACTCGGGTGGTCCCATAAAGGCTGACCCCTAGCAAGCCCAGGAAAAGGAGGATTACCACAACCTGCAACAGAGAGAGGAGTACCGGATGAGATGCAGGAGAACATTCCTGATTCCTCCCAGACCAGTGTCAACTGCTTTCTTTCCTCCTTTTTACCTAACAGCCCAGACCTGGCACGGCAAGTTAGGGGGCCAGTCTCCCAGAGAACATAAACCCACAGTTAATCGTCTTTCAAAGTAATGTCACGAAGAATAAAAATGTTAATATAAAGTGAGCAGCGCATTTGTACTTGTATTAGTATTCGATACATGGAGCCTCCCACTGCAGGAACATGCACATGGCGATGGGTCCAAAAGGTGCCAAAGGGCTTTTAGATTTTTCTTCAGGGCAGGAAGTCACACATGGTGGCGGTTACCTTGGCTTTGGGTTTCAAGAGGAAAGGAGCATAGTGCTTCTGTGCAAACGAGGAGAGTGTCCACTTGGTGCAGGGGGGCTCCAGGCAGTGCAGGCTGGAGTCCGAGAACTGAGAGAGCAGATCCCTGGTGGAGCTGGTGCTCTCAGGGCTCTGACAGCTGAGGGTGTCCTGGGTGACGGTGACAGGCTGAACAGAGATCTCGGAGCGTGGCTCGGCAGTGGTGTAGTACACATGAGTGTGAGGGTCGTACTCTGTCCGGAGCTGGACCGTGGACTGCATGGTGATGTGTGTTTCATGGGCGAAGCTATGGCTGCTATAGGGGGGTGGGGGGCTGTAACGCGTGTTACTGTGAGGTTCCGTGTAGGCCTGTGGTTCGACCTGAATCACCCTGCTGACACAGGGGCTGAAAAAACAAAAGATAAACATACCATAATGGAGGGAGTGGGCTCTCATTTCTGCTGAAGACTGCTGCTACCCACTGACATCACTGACTGAAGAGAGACACAAGCAGCACCTGACCTGCTCTGGACAGAGACCAAGCCCCAGCCAAGGCGTAGTTCTCCCTGAAATGACGATAACTCTCTCCAAAGCACACCACCCTGAATGTGTTCTAAACAGGCGGTGGTCAGCGTTACTCTGCTCTGAAGAGCTACCAAACAGTCCACAGATGAACAGACACAGGCTCACAGTGGAAATGAATGACCACGGGTGGCAGAACCTCTAGGGAAAGGTTTATGGGCAGATCTAGGTGCGGGGAGGGGAAGTGTGGAGCTCAGCCATGCCCTGAGACACCTGCCTACTATTCTTCCCAGTCCCCATGACGCTAGCCCAAACCCTGTCAGCTACGTTCCAGTCTGAGGGAGCCCAGGGACCAGAAAGGCCTCCAAAGAGCCTTCCTATACACCCGACCAATAGAGGCCCCAGGTGCCGAATGTACCTTGTGAAACAGCAGAAAATGTCCAATCGTCTGTCCTCACGTCTATATAAGTCCATGCTGAGAATTGCAGGAAAAATGAGCAGCACCATGGCAAAGTTGAATACCACCACTACAGCAGCCTGTAGCAGAAAAACAGTAAGTCTTCAACACACCTGCTATGAGCATGTTGCTGTATAAGCAAAGATATCACCACCACCACCACCACCATCATCATCATCGTGTATGAACAAGTAAGTGTCTGCCTGAAAGTGTGTGCCTCGTGTGCACACAACTCTCGCGGAGGCCAGAAGAGGGCGTCAGATCCCTGGGATCACAAACAGTTCTGAGCTGATATGTGGGTACTGGGAACAAAACCCGGGCCCTCTGGAAGAGCAGACAGGGCTCTTAACCACCGAGCCATTTCTCTCCCCCCGCCCCCCAAACAAACATTCTGGACAGTAGTCTCTCACCACTCTACTGCTACCTAGTGAAACAGAGCTAGCAGACAGTCAAGGGGCTCCCTCTTCTTCCCCACCACTAAGAGGCTGTGTGTGACTGAAATGGAAGAACCCCAGAAGCTACACAGGTTGGAGTGAAACCAATGCTGACTTAGTAACGTAACCAAATCAACCTCTGCAAAGCCAGGCAGAGAAGGACTTGAGATGTTTTACTCAAAAACAAAAAGAAACATCTTGCGTTTAGTACATTTCTAAGAGATCCCACAACCAAGATTAATAATATGTATATAAAATAGGTTGAGTCTATCAAAGTGTCACCATTAAAACATGAAATAAAGTTTCACATGTCCCCTGAGGTTTTTAATAGGCATATTCCAAATAGCCCCAGGAGCAGCCTGTGAGGCATGTTAGCGAGTAACAGCCAAGGTCAAGGAGAGCTAAGCAGAAAGAAATTCCAGTGTGTGATTATCGTCTGCAGAATAAATAAGTAAGGATTCAAAAGCCACCCCCGTAACCTAGAATAAACACAGGGCTAGGTTCTGCGGCACTTGGGCAAATCTTCTGCTGAGCCAGTAAAAATTGCAAAATTGGGCTGTTATTAGGCAAAGCTGACAGGACGTCCAAGGGCAATCCTGTTCTGAGAAGTGGACAAGAAGCAGAAAAGAAAAATGGAAGGAGAATGCTAAACAGCCAAGAAATAATTCGATATTCATTTAAAAATAAATCCTCCTAGGAGGAGCTTTCAAAAGACAGCTTCTGAGACCTCAAAGTAGGAAGATGAGGGAAGGGAGCCTAGCCATCATTGGTACCCAGAGCTATAAACCAGAAGACATTCACAAAGGGCTTTTTGATGGAGTGTGGGTTTGTGCTCTAGGTGAAACAGCAAGCCAGGAGAGCACTCCTTCAGCAACGAGTCCCTGTTAAGTCTGCAAAGCCGTAAAACAACCAAGTCTCCTACATTACGCCAACTCCTTTCCTGAGTTAACTGTAAAAGGACCTCGTCAACTCACACAGAACAGGTTAACCACAGCTCAAATGCATGTGCAGGGGCCCTGAAGACATATGAAACAGCACATGCATGTGACAACCTAGGACACCCCCCCCCCCTTTTTACAGATTAGCCCTGTGCTGGGTGCTGGAAAAGCAAAGAGCCCTCAGAACTACAAACAGGTTACACCACACAAGGCTGACTTGTGCAAGTTTAAAAACCGGTCCCCAGCAGCTCAGAGGGGAGACTGCTGCTTGTGGGTCGGGGTAGGTAGTGTCTGGTCCAAAAAGGCTTCCGGGGAAGGGTTTAGAAGAAAACAGGGTCCAAGAAGAACAAGGAAGAGACAAGATGTGTGGCTGGAAGGTACAGGACAGGAGAGGTGCTGTGACAGGTGATGGGAGGCCAGGCTGTCAGTATGCTTCAATTGCATTTTCACAGAAACCAGGTTGTGAACATTTGCCTCAGAACCATTACCTAAAAAGCCTGAGGCTTCCCAGGCAATTAGATTCAGATGGAGGCCTGACACAAAGTCTTCATCTTAACTGGGTTGGAAGCTCTTGTTGGGGATGGTGACTTCCTGAAATTGTCTACTCACATTAAGTGTGAACTGCTGACCAATTAGATGCAGGGAATGCTGGGAAGTACAAGAATAAGACTCAAAGCCAAGCGATATAGTGACGGATGCCCAGATGCAGAGGCAGGTGGATCTCCTGAGTTTGAGGCCAGTCTGGTCTACAGAGTGAGTTCCAAGATAGTCAGGGCTTACACAGAGAAACCCTGCCTCGAAAACCCAACCCAACCTAAAAAAGACCAGAGATTTTCCAAGAAGAAAGTCATGCGGGGGGAACGAATCCTATTAGCTTTTTAATTTCAGTCATGTGTACAGCTCAGGAGTAGGATACAGAGATATACCCTCAGCATCTCTGGAGGGCAGAGACTCCCAAAGCTGGTAAGCCTCACAAGCACCTGGGCAGCAGGTGCTGCCATGGCAACACAAGCTTTCCACAGAGGCTCATCAAGAAGCCTGACAGACAGTATCCTTGCTCATTTGGACAGAAGCGGGGGGGTCGAGAGAAACCCGTAACATCCCCGCTGACCTGTTTTCTGATGATATGTTACATATTTAGAGGGAAAAAATCACTTTCGGCAAAGAAAACAAAACGAACGTTGACAACCCCACCATTGTCAAAACCTTGAAAGCAATTAGCAAGGATTTCTCAAGTAAGGCAGAACGGTCTCTGCAAAGGAAGATGAGATTTAAAACAACAATGAAAAGAAATCCTAAGTAAGTCAGAGAATCTGGTGAGAATGGCCTTGCCTGTGGCTGGGCTCCAGTTACTCGCTTAGAAAAGCTGTCCCTGTCATGCCCAGTAGCCCAGCTGAGGCACCCATAGCAGGACCCTAGCCTAAACCCTTTTACTGGGTAAGGTGTAATTCAGTGGTAAGAAAACTTCGTTGTGGGCTCCTGGGTTCAAATCGCACAGCCACACACAGAAAATTGGGGGGGGGGGGGCGGCAGGTAAGGGAGATGACTCAGTAAGTAAGAGTAGTCGGTCTGAAAAACCTGAAGGACCAGAGTTTAAAACTCTGCTGTGTAAAAATTCCCTCCAGGACGGAAACATTCTATCCCTGCAGGAAACTCTTTCAATAGGAAGGGAAAGAACTCCAAACAGCTTCAGGAAGTCCCTGTCACTGACCAGGTTCCCTAGGTCCCCTCCCTACCTGAGGAAGCCGGAGCGAGGCTGCAAAGAAGTCTGAGACCAGACCAGCTGCCTTGGAGAAATGAAGGGGAAAACAACAGAGCTGTCTGCAAGGTGTTTAGACCAAGAGGCACCCAAAAAGGACTCCCTTCAACCTGTTGAGCTGCCTGAACGTTGGGCAGCGTGCTTCAGGTACCCACCTTTGAGCAGTCACTCACACTGGCATGGGCTTTGATGATACAACTGTCTTCAAATCATTTCTGGCCCTGAAAGTGACCCCTTACCATACTTCTGTAAGTAACCCCAATAAAAATCATCGGTTCACCAAGTTGGGCTTTGCTGGTATCCATACCTCGGTCTATCGTAAGCTCAGTGTCTGGTGTGAGTAGATGTGTGTGCTGCATCTTCCCAGGACAAGTCTTGGTCACACAACCGATTCCAAGCATCCCATAAAAAGCTTAACAGTTTCTGTTTCCCATGCCTCTAACCCCAGCACCGGGGTGGACACAGGAAACTCCCAGCAGGTTACTGCCAGATAGCCCAGGTGGCTGAAAAGCTTCTAGTTTGCTGCACACTGCGCGCGCGCGCACACACACACACTCTCTCTTACACACACACACACACACACACACACACACACACACTCACTCAGATTGACTGATTGAGAGAGATTTAAAAAGCGAACCTTTATCACTAGATGAGTGAGGGTCTAGGTCTGGGGCTTTTCACTGAGGAACTGACACCACAGTGAAGGTTGATCAGGAGACCAAAGATATTTAAGAGTGGGAACCCTATTATGTAAGTCAGGGTAAAAAAGAAAAAAATCTGCCAAGTTTCCTAAGGAAAAATCCAAACGCCGCACTGTTTCATTGCAGCACAGGACCTCTGTGTCTCTCCAGATGCTCTTGGTGGCTACAGATGACAGACACACAAAACACAAAGGCCTCATTTTTGTCCCTATAAGGTGCTTACCTTGGGAGAGCTTAGCGTACTGGATTTTCTAAAAGGCTATCCTCAGGTAAACCTCACGGAGCTTTCAGAGACCACAGCGTGGGATACCATTAAAGGAGGAGGGTTTGCCTTGATGAACCATCAGTACTGAGAGGAGAGGAGAGCAGAAAATGAGGGAAAGAAAAGAAGTGTGCAAGCCGACAGAGCAGAGCAGGGAGCGCAGTGAGGGGACAGGCAGTGGAAAGGAGAGCACGGACAGAGGGTCCCAGGGTTAAAAGCTCCACCCAGCACACCATCATTCCAGAGTCAGCCGCACACGAACGAGAGCAGACGCAAGAAGAGCGTGCAGCACAAACATGCCTGTGCAAAACAGCCTCCTGAAACATCAGCGCTGCCACCGAAGCCATGGCATCTTTTCCCTTATCTTTTCTGTTTCAACACTTGGCTATTCTCACTTTCTTGGGCCTCTGGCCAGCTTTTGAGTTGACTTCATTCATTAACCCACTGCTATCTCTATTTTCATAGATGTTTATAACAACAAGCCTCTTTCGGATACTGTTCCCCCCACGGCAGGAGCTGGTGCTTATGACTGACAAAGACTCTTCTCATAGTGTCAGGTCTTTCACTAAATGTTAAGGAGGCCTTGCACCTCACCCCCAGTAGGGAGATGAAGCTCCAACACCTAAGGGATTGCTTCCACTTAGGTGCCAGATGGGTATCTAAGAGCATAAAGAGGAATACAATGAAATCTTCATCACCTTCTCTTTTGGACATGGCCCTGAGCACCTGTTGAGGAAGGAACAGTATGAAGGACTGCCAACTTAAAAACCATCTCACACAAGTACAATCCTTCAGGCCAACTGGCTACCTCATGAGTTGCAGGCCCTAGGCTAAGAAAAGGGGACACAAATGCTCCTTTCAGCTGATGCCTTAGAACTTAACTCAAGAAACTTCTACCACATCATGAACTACCCAAGAGCCTGCTTCCTCTGCTACACTGCCCACTTTAGGCTTCCTATGAACTGTTCTGCCTACTAAATATATGGCTGACAGGGCTCCACTCACACCCAGGAACATACTCCTCAGGCTAACAGCCTAAGTATGAGAGGACCTGGCTGGAAGGGATTGGGCAGAGTAATGAGACCAGCAACACAGCCTTTGCACAGTGAGTAGAAGGCACTTTAAGCTTGCTTAAGCAGTCTGAGAAGGAGTAAGGAGCCAAAGAGCACAGGAGAAAATGCAGAGGACAACAAAAGGAAAAGGCAGTGGTGCACACGGACCCCAAGAGATTCCCCCTGTAGGACAGAGCCAAGTGGCCCACACACCCTCATACAGTGTGAATGACAGTCACTCCCTGACCCAGGGCACAAACAGCCTTATCTACACACACCAGTAAAGTCTTCTATGGCCTTGGGGTGGGGCTGGAGCTGTTTAGGGAAGGTAGACATGAGGTGACCAGAAGGGGAGTATTCTAAGGATAGAGGCCAGCCAAGCGGGACCTCAAGGAGTGTTCCTGGGCCCACTGACCCACAGTACAATTCTCTAAGTTAACATCTCCTGGGGCTAAGGGTTAATAAAGCAAAGAGCCTGGGTGCCTTACCCAACAACACCAAGACCCGAATGCTGCCGACATGCGCCTGATTTGTAACATTCGTGCTGAAACCAAGAGAAGCAGAGCGCAGATGCTAAATCGCCAAGCCACAGGGACCTGCCCACTGTAAACTCACCTGGAGGGAGAACGCCCGCAGTGCAGGAATAGGGATTAACGCGGCCATGAAGAAGGCAGTGACATTGCTGATGGAAGTGAGGGCCACACTGGCTCCTGTGCGCTTGAGGCACTCCCCGGTCCTGTCCTGAGGATGACACACATTACAGTGCTGGGGGCTGCAGCCTCTACTAGCCACCCCTTAAGAGCACACTGTGGCAGTTTCTAAGACTGGTTATACCAAGGCTAAGAAACAGGGAAAAGTCACAACCACCTTGACCTCCAACACCAGGTCCTGTTGGTGCCTCCGGCATGGTCACGTGTTGCCCGTGGTTACCATCACCCAACCAGAAAGCTGAAGATAATGATGACTTAAATGCAGATCCATAGCCAAGGAAAACCACAGAGGCAAACGTGGGCTCTGTGAGTGGACGGCAACGGGGACCCACACAGGCACCCTAAATGAGGCTCCTGGGCATTTTCTCAGTGATGTGTCATTTGACTTGGGGTTGACCAGATGGTAAAAAAGATGACAGGACAAATACCAAGACAGGGAATGGGTGTTGGATGTCCCCCCAAACCTTCTTTTCCTTGCTGTTACCTCAAATGGAATCCTTTTATTCTGTCCTGTCTCACTGAACGCATGTGCCAGGAGGAAGACGTCGTCCACACCAACACCAAGAGCAAGAAATGGCAAAACCTACAGCAAGCAAACACAAGCAATGACAATGTCAGCCAAGTAAGATCTCACAGGGATGTGCCAAAGGGGAGCTTACACCAAAATTCAGGGGACAATCTACTTAGCCAATAGCTTGCACCTCTAAAATCTTTTCAGTTATGACTCAAGAGATGTTCTTACAAGCTTCTATGTTTAAGGTCCAGGCACAAGGATTTGTTTTAGAATTGGAAGTTTAAAAACCTGTCAACTCATCCCTAAAGCCCTAGTTCTTTGTCATCCCTAGACCGGCATCAGTGAGAAATGCTGAAAATATAAGGCTATGCCTTCTCGCAGACTGGACTCAGTCACCTCAGTCACTGTTGTTTTCAAAGATTCTAACGCCTACTGGAGTTTGGGAATCAGGGTCTGATATAAACTATTCTAAGTGAATGTCTCTACCTTAGCAAGAACATCTTCTGACTTAAACAAAGCAGTGTTAATACGTGTTTGTATATACGTACATGGTATATGTGCAGACATGTGTGTGACACAGCCCGTTATGTAAGGTGAGAGGGCGCTTCTAGAGAGTCTGTTCTCTCTTTTCACCTTTATATGGGCTCTAGAGATCAAACTCAAGAGACCGCCAGGTTTGCACGGCAAATGCCTTTACCCACTGAACCATTTTACTGGATCTCCGGGCTTTTAGTCCACAGACCAGATCGGCCCACTGAGAGCCAGCCCTCCCCTTTCCCTCACAGCAAAGGCTTTTTACAAACTCTTCAGATAAGACACACAGGGGGCAGGCAGGCCTGGGAAGGTGTTGGCCCAGAGGGCAGCAATGATCGGGCTCCCCATAGTACCTGAGTTGTTGCAGCATTAAAGGAGATCCCGATCAAGGAACAGAGGCCCAGTCCTGCAGCCACCGACAGTGCAACCAACAGGACGCCAGCCAGCCCCACGGCACCCTGGGACTTGGAGCAGTCCCAGCGCAGCATGGTTAAACAGGCATAGGCGAGCTGCAAGCAGAACAATTGGGGAAGGGGGGGGGGGTCAAAGGGGAATCAGAGAGAGAAGGTGGGGAGACAGAGAACAAGAGCCAAACATCAGACCGGGCAACATTCCCCCACCCATAGCCCTACATCCAAGGGAGCTGTATTTACTTCCTACAACAATACTTTACACCACCAACATCACACAACGGCACAGGGACCACTTTGGAAATCCTTACAAGGCTGAGCCGTCTGTCTCTGTCTTGGGCACACTTGTATGTATATTAGGGACAGTTGGGGAAAAAAAAAAAAAAGTAGGTGCCAACAAAGCAAAGAACTGAAGTTACGAACAAACCCGCAGTAGGCCCAGAATTACCATCAGTAGGTAGCCACTGGCCACTCGGATGACACTGACATCAGAGAAGGATTTTAGGATGTCGTCCAGGGTCGTGGTGGTGAAGGAAAGCACTTTCTGAGTGGAGTTTGGGGCAACGCTTTGATGAACCACCTGTGGTCACAAGACAAGGCTAAATTCCCAGAAGGAGCTAAAACAGTAGCATTCTCCGACAGCACCGACCTTGGGAGACACCCCCGCATCCCCCTACCCCACCCCCGCACCATGAGCTGATCCATTAATACCAGGTCCCACACATGGACAGAGGACAAGGAGAGACTTCTGCCTCTGACTGTGACTAAGGGAGAGCCAGCAGGCCTGTGGGCGGGTAGTGCCACCCAGGGAATTCTACTCTGTAACTCCAAGGTGCTCGCTCTCCCTTCCACAGCCAGATGACTGCTCCCTCTTCTTAATCCAAAAAAACACACTCATTTTTATAAACTCAACCTCCCCCCACCTCATTTGCTGGCCACTTGCAAAAGGTCACAGGCAGCTCCACAGAGGTCACCCTCTTGGGAAACAAAGGCCAGCCTCGCCTCCTCTGTCACATGACCTGACTGAGGGGGCCCTGCAGTGGTGAACAGATTCTGTTTTGCTAATGTTTTCCAGACACCTTTTCTTGCTCACCCAGCTTAAAAACAAAAACAAAACAAAGAAAAACAAAAACAAAAAACAACAACAACAAGAAAAAGTTATGCCTGGACTCTGGAGTCTACCATGAGAGTTACTGGGCGTGCTTCAGAGCACCCCAGCCAACAGTTGAGTGTCGCTTCAGACACTGCTCCCAAGACTCTCAATGGCTGGATAAAGAGAATCAAGCTTGCATCTCACGCAGTGCTCAGAATTAAAATCTGTATTGGAAAATTAACCTGATGAGGCTGGGTGCAGTGGTGTAATCCCAGCATCAGGCAGCTAAAGCAGGCGGCTAGCAGGTATGAAACCAAAATCCCACTAGACCTAAGGAGAAACAACGCTTTCCACGAGAAAAGGAAGACTAAGTTGCAAGTTGCCCTGATTTCTAGGCAGATGGAGGCTTACCTCCACGTAAGTCCTCTGCCACGCCTCCAGGATGGCTGCTGCCCTGTCCTCGTTCCAGTTGATGTGGGAGACGTAGTCGTAGCCCCTGAAGTGTTCATACATTTGCTTGGGAGTCATTAACTGGAACATGGTCTGCAGGGCATGCGCGCTGTGTGTGTCAAAGGTGAAGAGATAGACGGCAGGTCAGCACTGCCAGCAAACAGTGTGCTGTGCACCCTGAGGTCTCCTCAGACTTCGTCCCTCCTCTGTGAGCACATGTTTCCATTCAAACGAGGCCAGGATGGTTATTGCATTTAATAGATTGATGTACCATATTACAGGTGTAACCTTACAAACCTTTTACAGATAGGCCCCAAAATTAAATTAATAGGCAATTTCCTTTCTCAGTTCCTATTCCATCAAACAGGAAGTAGAGGGGAGTAGATAGCTTGACCAGATACACTGGGCTCAGGCACACACTCTCTCTGTGCAGAAATCCCAGAGACAGAATCCCGAGGGAGAAACCTCAGCCGAAACACCTGACACTTGACTGACTGGAGTCCCTGGCTGACAAAGGCTAACTCTTGCATTGCCTGCAGTTCCTGGCCTCTGACTCTTTAACAGTAAATGACACTGATCAGCTCCCACCTCTCAACTCTACACTAACACTGGATTTTCTTGCTCCATTAAGTCTACATGAGGGGGCAGACCTTCCAAAACCCTCAAATCAATAGCTGCGGCTCTGCTGAAAACTACAAATCCATTCTACAAAATGTGTCCACGAGACCTTTTTCAAGTTGGGCTGGTGTACTAGTGCTCCCCAGAGTCCAAGGACACTGAACGGCTAGCTAAGGTTAACACGAGTCCAAATGCCCATGTATAAGGAGTCACTAGAATCGTGTTGTGTGGCGGGGGGTGGTGGTGGTGGTGGTGGTGCTGGATTACCTGACCAGTTTTCCAGTGGCATTCTTGACTGTGCCACCCACAATCAACTCCTCCTGCCAATGCATATACTTCCTGGATAAACCTTGACATCCACCATTCAAAACAAGGGCCACATCAAGAGGCTGTAATAAAAAGACAGCCACATAATTATGGGAATTAGTAGGCAGGTCACATGCCTCGTTAGAATCCAGTGAGCTAAGGGCTTGTTTGTTTCAGAGAAAACATTAATAACAAGGCTAATGAGGGCTACGCTGAAACTCAGCAGCAAAACTTAGCTCTGTTACACACACTAAATTAGAAGGAAACAGAAGTCATGGCAAATAAAATCTTAAAGATGAAATCATAAAGAGAACCTGTCAATGAAAACAGAAAAGGCTTCCCCCCCACCCCCAGCACTTTCTGAAAACTCACTTTGGTTGAATTTTTGTTGGGGGCTGTGGCAGGGCAATCTGGGTCGGCTGGGTTGAGGCAGGGCCGGTCCATGTACCCATGGCCAACTTCGGCTTTATTCAGCATTTCCTCCCAGCTGTCCACTTGGTAGTTTATTTTCTTTAACTCTTCTAGGAATTCCAAGGGGTCAAAGTTTGTCCACCGCAAAGGAGGCTTACCTCTGCGAAAGAAATTAAGAGGTGAGGCCATGAAAAAAAAATGGCTTCAGACAGGCAGGAGGGCACCACAGCTGCATCTGTCCAAAACAGGCTTTTCAAAGCCTAATTCTGGAATTTGAGTATAAAGGAAAAAAATATAAACATCCCTTCCCAGTAAAGCCACTTGCAAACTTAAGTCAAGAAAAGAATTCATGGCTGAAGACGGCAAGCAGAGAGCTTGCAAATTAACACAAACAACAGAGAATCTTAATCCCCTAGTATTGTATTTAATATCTTTTAAAAATTAGCCAATGGGGGGTGGGGGGAAGGATACTTATAAGCAGAACACCAAGATCCAAAATTAAAAACCCAAAAAGCAAATCACAATATTACATTAGCACCTGCCAGCTTAAAAACTGCTTTCTGAATGGGACCAACCAAAGTATTTGATCTGTTACCTTTAACAATTCATTCTTATGCGTTGTCTCTGACAGGCTGGCAGTGGGGTGGGTAAGCCCCCCATGGGCTCTGCCATCACCACCATCACAGCCACTTCCCCCCACACTCACTTTGGAAATTGTGCTGTTGACAGACCAGAAAGGCTTTTGGCTGCCTGTTATGTGGTTCAAACCGCACTGTAGCTGCTTAACCAGGCTGAAGTCATTATTCAGGCTCTCCCAACCAGAAAACACAAAACCCCTTATTTCCCATCTAAAACTGTATGCTGAAGGTCAGGGGATGGCCACTGCAAATTGCTTTTGCAGATATGTGCGGGCCAGGACGGAAACAATAATCCAAGCATTAACTCTTGGATAATTAGCTGAAAAGCATCTATACTGAGTAACCATCATTCTTTCAATGATGCAGTATATATGTAATTCCAAAGCACTGGACTATGAAGCATCCCTTGTCAAGGCCAGCATAGACAGCACATTTCCCCCGTATACATCACCACCATGATCCAAACAAGGCTAATATTTTACTCTGCAGGAAGATCTTGAACCTTAGTTTGAAGTATTTCATTGTGACATGTAACCTGTAATAAATTCTCTTCTTAAGTGCCTGAGCACTAGCCTGCATAACTACAAGCATTTTATAAAGAGTTTTTTAAAAAATTGCACAGACTGTGTGGCAATTTGCATTTTATTTGCATATAAATAGGTTGGTAAAAGTGAATGAAATTTAATGACGCCTACAGAACTGTTTTTGAAAAGAGGAAAAAAAAAACATTCTGCTGAAATCCCCTCTTCTCCCCACCAGTCACTCAGAAATGCGCACAGAATTTCAATGTTTTTATTTCTTGTCCAAAACTGAAACAGAATAAACAATGGTAAGCCACACCGGAAACAGTCACCAAACCCGGCAATCTGACACCAAGGGTATACTTACAGGAGGTACGCTGTCCCCGACTGTAACTTTGCCCCTTCCCAGAAGCAGTCCAGAGGTGTAATGATCAAGCAAGGATAAAGGTATTCTATTATCTGTCAAAGCAGAGAACAGCAGGGGTGCGTCAGGCTAACACTTGCACTGGGGTGGTTTCCAGAGATTTTTGAACATTTCCCCCTCTTTACAAACAAGAAAAAAACAAAACAAACAAACAAAAACAAAACAAAAATAAAACCATACCTGATCCATGTAACCTGTTTCTGTGATAAGTTCCCCTGATTTGTAGCACAAATGTTCCAACTTCCACTGCCTATTGGGATGAAAAGCAGAGAAAAATAAAGAAGCAAAACAAAACACTTCTTACTGCAATGAAATGAGCTTAAAACAGAAAAACAGGACTTATCAAAAGGCTGTAATTTCGATCACGTTGAAGCATCTGTCAAAACCAGCAGAGCTTTTGCCAAGCAGAAAGCCAGCAAGCTTGCTTTAATGAACAGAGAACCCTGGATAGTAATTAACATGCGGGGTGTTTATGTAAATGAATGCTACCGAAGTACTCGAAAAGTCTTGTTTCCTTAAGTGTTCTACCAATAATCTTGTTTACACCATTAATCTGCTTTTCTACATACATTAAACGACCTGCAGCCATCCAGTGGAATGATCACAAATTCAAAATAAGTGGAGCCTGAGTTAGTGGAGCGTGTGTTGGATATATTCAGGTGGGAGAAGTATTACTGGCTTTTGTCTTTTTTACTAGCAGAAGTTACTTTTGGTCATGCTTGAAACAACATTCCTGTCCTTAATCACAGATGTTATAAACAGCTTCTGCCAGGTAGACTCAGTTCCTCGTCTGGTAGACATGACATTAAATATACTGACCATGAATTAATTTGGTTTTAGTATCTCTGGGAGAGTGGTCTGTAAACCCATGGCTTTGGAAAGAGTAAAGATAGGATATTAAAGGGATAAAATAAAAATTCACACACACAGCCCGGCGTGGTGGCGCACGCCTTTAATCCCAGCACTAGGGAGGCAGGGGCAGGTGGACTGCTGTGAGTTCGAGGCCAGCCTGGTCTACAAAGCAAGTCCAGGACAGCCAAGACTACACAGAGAAACTCTGTCTCAAAAAAAAAAAGAATCTCACACACACGTTGCTCTATGGTCTCCTTAGCTGGTCTTCACCCAAGGGCGCCTTTTGGACTTTATGTGTTCTTCCTTATGCTACCTTCTAGAACTGTCCAATCTTTTGCTCGGGGACCCCTTTGAAGTTCTACCTTCCTGACAATAATCTTTCTTTGCCTAATGCTGGTGCAAACAACCCTCTTGTGGAGCCTGGCTCCTATCCAGTACCTGGTGTACACACGGTAGGCACTGCTCACTCCTGGCTTTGTCTGTTCCTACCTGTGCTGTCTGCGTTTCTCTTCTTGGTACCAGGGCTATCCTCCTTTCCTCCTCATCATCAACCTGTTCATCATCACACACACAGAGTCTCTCTGCCGGATTTTATATATAGTGCCAGCACAGAATGTCCCATGTAAGTAGGCCTTCATTGCCACCCGATCAGCTGGTTGTGTTTGAGAGGGCACCACTGATCACTAATTGGTCATGGACCCAGAAGATGGGATTTGGAACTTGACTGATGGTTCAGTAGCCCTATGATAGTGGACAAATGTTCCATTTGACTTCACTTTAATCTTTTCATCTAAAATGTGCATACATTCGCTATGCAAGGGTTGACTCCTACGCACAGCAGTCGGGGGGCCATCCTGTCTTCCTTGAGAGCCTTCCATCTTGTTCTGAGGCATGTGAGTGCCAAGTGCCTCAGATCAGGTCTAAGCACATGATGTATGAGGGATAGCCTTGGGCATGGCAGGCTCTTCACAGCGCCTTTGACTGCCAATTTTGCCATCTAGACCAGACAGTTACTTTCTCTACAGTGCACACTACTGATGGGAGAGCAAGTCCCTAAAGTATGTCTACATATTCCCCAAAGCCTTTTCAGTAGACATCTGATCTTGGTCCTGCTCAACAATGGGCCAGAAGTACTTATGGCTCCTATTCTGAAGTAACTGACAGTATAGATGGAGGGGTGTGTGTGTTAATTTTGTTCTAAAACTCTCTTAAATAGTGTATTATGAATCTACCTCACTCAGACAACCCAGAGAACTCCCAGAGGGCTCAACACACACCCACCCCTTTGTGAGCTATGCATGCAAAGTCAGAGAGTTGAGTTCTTCCCTGTGGCTTTCCTCTCATCCCCCCACTGCCCTTCACACTGCTGACTGAGGCTACCTACCCAAAGCATAACAGCTCCAAAGGAGGGTTCAGAGATAGAGATAATTTACCAAGTTAACCAAATAGTCCTTTTGAGAAAAAAATACCTTGGGCAATGAGATAACAGGTGTACAGTCCCATCCCCCCCACCCCACCCCAGAGAATCACATTCATTTGTGGACCACACCAAGATTCTTTTTCAAAATATATTATAGATGCTGAAGAGATGGCTCAGAGGTTCAGAGGGCATGCTGTTCTTGCAGGTGACCTGGGCTCAATTCTCAACACCCACATGGCAGCTCACTCTCTAATTCCAATTCCAGACTGCACACATGTGGTACACAGACACACATGCAGGTAAACACTTATACACATTTTTAATTGAATACATCCCTAATATGAATATGACAGCTGAAAAGCTCTAGACTTCTTGACATCAACATAATGCCTCAAACAGAACATTTTATATCATGAAACTCCATTTTGTGCACAAAAATAAATATTATTATAGCCAGGGGGTGGTGGCTCAGGCTTTTAATCCCAGTACTTGAGAGGCAGAGGCAGGCGGATCTCTGTGAGTTCAAGGCCAATCTGGTCTACAGAGCGAGTCCAGGACAGCCAGGGCTACACAGAGAAATCCTGTCTCGGAAAAAAACCATTAAAAACCAAAAAATTATATAAGGTATACTGAAACATAAAGTCAACTCTGTCTTCAGTCTTGAATCTTGCCCCTAATATATCTTATTACCTATGGAAACACTCCAAAATAAATATAAATGTTTAAACGTTGAGACACCTCTGGGTCCCGAGCACTTCGGACAAGGAACAGTCGGTGTGTGGTGTTCTGCTATCGAACTCTGATAACACGTCAAGGTGGGACGTGCATAGTGGCAGCATTGTGTAACATCTATGAAACCCTGGATTCTAAAGTTACCAAAAAACAAAACAAAACAAACAAACAAACAAACAAAAAACCCTGTGGGAACTAATTTCAGGGGCCTACCTGCTATACCTGTTCAGGTGACACAGGTGGCCTTACCTGTTATACATGTAGACGTGCACACGGCTGGCCTGGAGTGCTGAGTCCAGGTGTTGCAGGAGAGCCTCTGTGGTCAAGACATTAGCGCCTTCTTCTTTCGGAGTCTGTATCATGAGTTGAGGATTAAACATAGCCTCTTCTCCTATCTTCTGGCGGGTATAATTTAATTCTCGACTCACTCGTCCACCAACTGACAAACACGGACAGGTATTGGTCAGAACAGAACTCACCTCAAATCTCTGTTGTCTCACTTGCTAAGAGACGGATTCAGGAACAAGGAACAAGCTAGCGATGGAATGTGAGTTAGTAGCAAGGCTGGGTTTGCAAATGGTAAGCCTAATAAAACACCACCTGTAAGCTTGGAGCTGTCTGGCCTGTCACACACCCACATCTACGGGATACAGTCTGACTTTGACGTTGTGTGTCTCTAAAGGGGAAAGGGGGCATGAAAACTCGATATACTTTTTCCCTGCAGGCCAGACCAAAATACCCCATTTAGTCTCTTTTGCTCATATAAACAATGTGGCCTGCAGCACATTTCATGATAAATGGCTTCAATTTCAATGGCTAACACTTTCTTGAGTAGTTTAGACATGGTAACAAGGAAAAAGCCACAGGAAGGTGGTCAGTGCGTGTTCACAACACAGCCTACGGGCAGACAAAGACAGTGAGTCAAGCAAAAAGGCCAGGGCAACTCCACAGCAGGGGGACAATGCAGTCATGGCTACTGCCCCTGGAACCTGCTTCCATAAGCATCTCCTGGTCAGCGCCCAGAAAACACAGGTGCCAGGCTCTGAGTCACCCAGGGGGAGCGCAACCTGTGTCTGCAAGCTCCCAAGTGAGGCTGAACCTGCTACTGAGGCCAACAAGGTGCCCTGCCCATACCAGCTCGGATCTCCTACAAGTTGGCTAAAGCTAGACACGCTGGCAACCAGCCCCACCTGACCCTGCTCTAAAACTATTTTTACTCAGGCTCTCCTTTCTGTGTACGTACAGACGTGTGTACACTAGGTTTTGGGAGTGAACCAAGCTCAGAATGGCACCTCTGTGCTGAGAGCCACCTTAGGAAGACAGAGGGTCTGCTGTCCGTGTGTGCACACACACGCTCCAAGGCTAAGGAAGCCGGTCTGAATAGTCCCCAAAGTCACCGATAAGCTCAGTGTTTCAGAAAAGGAGGCCTCCGGCTATAGCTCAGAAAGAACTCAGTGACTGTCACTTTCCCACGAGGAAGAATCCTTTTTCTTCAAGTTTAGTATTCAAGGACATAAACATTTGGTTTGGGAAAGTAAGTAAGTACTGAGAACAGTGGGGTGTTTGGTTCTCTTGGCATATTTTATAAACAAGGGGGGGCAGGCTAAAAAGCAAACAATGCCCTCATTAGGAAAGCTAGCGCGGAATCTCGAGCTGGCAGGGCCCTACGAGTAGGTCCACGAAGCCGCCAAGGCCACCATGGAGCTCTGAGGTGAGGCGAAAAAGTATTGTATGGCTGTGGGAGGAGAGCAGCAAAAGGCTCAAAAAAAGAAAAAAAAAGTATTCGAAGTGTGCAGACAGCTTGACGAATGCCAAGGGATATGGCTGAGGGCTTCAGCAATGTCAAGCTAAGGAAAAGCAGGACTAGGGGTGTGGCTCGGTACTGGCCTGGCATTCACAAAGTCCTGAGTTCCAGCTCCAGAGCCAGGGAAACTGGGAAACGGTCTGGAACAGAGGATGCACAGCCCTCTCATGGACCAGACAAGCCTCTTTTCACTGTGGCCAGAGTCAGAACCCAGACTTGCAGCCAACTAGCCAACTAAATTTGACATCTGCGGGTATAGAAGCACCTGGAAGCTAAAGGGGCCATGTTTGGTTCAGGTCACTTCTGAAAAAGCAACAACGCTGCACGTGAGGGACCTCAGCCCAATACCTGCTCAACTTCTTTTTATTTTTCCTGGTAATGTCACATCTCATACCCCAAACTTAGAACACCCCCTGGAGCTCCCTGAGCTTCCTTTGTCCTCTTGTGACCAGATCCTGCTCAGCTGCTTGGTGCCTCGCTTGCTTTTTAAATGAAAACTCAGGTGACTTCAAACCAAGTGGAATGATAATAATTAATAACGGTAGTGTTTAAAAAGAAAAAGTCAAGCAACAAAGCAGAGAGTCCCTCCTTCCCCAACACACAACTGCTTTTACAGCTGGGAGCTATCCACGCAAATCAAGACAGTTTGACCGGGTTCCACCCCTGACCCCAAGGGGCTTAACAGACAAGTCACTATTTACAGCACTCACAGAAATAAGAAACCCACTGCGCAGCCTAAGTCATACGGCTAAGGGTAACCCAGCACAGGACATTTCAGAAAGGAGAATCTCAAAACAGGAAATGTAATTCGCAGGCTCTATTTTTCCACCCTGTGGTATATGTTAAAATAAATGCACTTTAAGCAACTCAACATCCATGCTACCTTTAGGGGCATGTGAGTTCGTTCCTCTCTTTTCTCTCATGGTAAGTATCTGCAAGTATCTTTTTTGAAACATTTATTATTACTCATCATGTGTATTGATTAGTGTGTGTGTGAGGGTGTGTGTCTGAGTGAGCTGTGCACATCAGATTGGCCTGGAGCTGGAGGTACAGGTGGGTGTGAGTTCCTCTATGTGGTGCAGGGTATTTGGGTTCTCTGCGAGAGCAGTTTGCTCTCTTCACTGGTGGGCCCTCTCTGTTAGGAATCTTATCTATGTGACAGTCAGGGCCAGTCAATGCAAGGTCATGGAACAAGCTGACAGAATTGCAAACCTCACAAGATGATCACTGATAGGTTTCCCTCTGCCTCTACATTTCAATGTATGTAACTTGAGTGTTTTGGCCAAATGACTGGCTAGCCAGTACATCTGGCCACTGCTCATTTCATGTCACCCACAGTTGCTTAAACAACTCGACTGACTCACTCAGCGTCTATCTCTGGGTGCGCACAATGCATGGCATGGGGTGTGCGTTGAGGAGTAGGAAGGCTTGGTGGACAGGACCAGGATGCCTTTCTGCTGCTCTGCTCCAAGAGGGCTACAGGGCCCACAGCATGAACAGGCAATGCTAAGAAAACCGGGTGTTGTGAAGGAAAATAAGGTAAGGAAGGGAAGGGAAAATTGAAACTTAGTGACTCTGAAGGGCTGGGGTACATCATTCTGAAGCAGAGGGCAGCAACTGCAGAGCCATTAGATTTCTTCAGGGAGAGAAAAGAGGCCAGTGCAGCTGGAACCTGCTGAGATCTGATTATGTCACTCACTTGGTTGCTCCAGGAGGTTCAGCCCATGAAATATACCCAGGATCCCTGACTGCAGTGTTCAAAACTGTCTTCCAGCAGCACCCAAGGCACTCTGAACAAGCCTCTGCGACCGAGCAACTTTTAAACCCACCTGACTCTTGCTAGCTACCTTGGCAGACACCCATGGCGAATCACGGCAGGGCAGCCTGAAGCGGTTCATTCAGTACCTTTCTGTTTTCCGGATGCTCTGACACCACAGAACCCACTGCAGATGATTACAGCCCTGCAGGGAAGAGCAGGGCTCCAACCCGCCAACTTAAAAAGGTGTGAAGGGTACAGGGTCTTGAGAGGGGAGGTGATCCCATTTACTATGTACAGCATAGTAATCAAAGTTCTGTAATCTAAAATTAATTTGGTTTGGACTTAGGATGTAGTTTAGTGACCGAAGATAGGAGGCACAGGGTTCAATGCCAAGAAGGAAGGAAGGAAAGGACGGAGGGAAGGAGAGAGAGAGAAGAAGGGAGAAAAAAAACCTTCCTAGACATGTGGATTAAAAACAAATGTAAGGGCTGAAGAGAGGCACTGCAGTTAAGAATATTTCTAGGAGTTCAGCTTAGCAACCATTTCAGGTGACTCCCAAGTGCCTACAACTCCAGCTCCAGGGAACCTAATGTCTCCTGTCTCTTGACTCCTTGAGTACTGTATTTGCATATCCACCTGCAGACCACACCCACAAACACACAATTAAAAACAAGGAAAGAAGGAAGGAAGGAAGGAAGGAAGGAAACTAGGTAAGTTCAACTGCCCAAAGAAGGGGAGGAAGCACTCTGCTCGTTTGCAGGTTAAGAAATCCCGGTTCGATCCCTGGCCAAGCACTGCAGGAAGCAGGGATGGTGGTGCATCCCTGCAACCCCTGCTCTCTAGATGGACAATCAGAAGCTCAAGGTCATCCTTAGCTACATAGTGACTTTAAGGAAAGACCAGCCTGGACCACATTAAGAACCTGTCCAGTTAACTAATAAATGGGTCCAATACAAAGATAACCTTGTTTCAACTTTTAATCCTTCACATACCTAAATGTATTATCTCTAACAAGAGAATAACCACTGGCCTCTCAGGGTCCCAAGACGTGCAAAACAATCTTTTTCTGCATTGCTTAACACTGCATCTGCAGAGTTCTGAGAAACTTTGTGGCTGCTCCTCAGGCCAGGCACTGAGCACCCAAGACCCATTTCCAGCGCCACCACTGGAGGAGGGAGATTTGGGAAGGCCAGAGAGGGGATATTAGAGGCAGTACTGATCTAATCCAACTCTCCTGGCCAGCTTCCTCAAATCCAGAGTATGGGTACCTCAGAGGTGGTTGAAGCATCAAATTCTGTATCCCAGAGTACAATAAGCTCATGGTTTGAGCTTTGAGAATGCAGATAAATGGCTTCCATCTTACTCAACAGCCAGTAATGGTGCGTTGACTATTTTGTCGCCACTTAAGGAAGCTGCCCTCTTTAGCAGGACTCCAAGGAGCCATGGCCATTTTCCTTCTGGTCCCTCCAGAGAGTCCAGACCCTTCCTTCTTTTAAAGTCTACATGCATCTCGTTCTCCACAAATCTAAAGGTGACACCAGTACTTTGAAAGAAGTGACACAAGCATCGCTTCTGCCATGAATTTCTCAATCAGGCTCTGTGTATCCTTTTCTCATACCATCCAGCATGGTTTTCCAAAGGGAAGCGTGGGCAGAGCATTCGACCAAGCCCAATCCTCTGAGTAGGCACTGTTCCAATCTGCTGTGGACCTGAGACCTTCCCCTGCGATGTCCCCTACTGAACAGGTCTGCATTTCACATAGCCTAAGTAAAACATGTCTCCAGCATTCACAATAAAAGTTTTCAGCGAAAGCCCTTGTGAAAAGCTCGGATCATCTATAGAATGATCATCTGAAGGTTCAAACCAAGGTGTTACGTTTAAAGCTCCATGAATTCCAAGTCCACTTATCCCCCACAAGTGAATGACAGGACAAAAAAGAGAGCACTGCACACACTCAGAGTGTGTTGCACAAATAAATGAATGAATGGCCTCAGTACAGAGCCCTGGGAACAGGCAGTCATCTGTATAAGATATTAATTCCCCCCAAAGCCCCCAAAAGTCAGTCAGTCAAAACAAATGACCCTTTCAGCCTGAAAAAGTACCCACTCAGAGTCCAATTAGGAAACCGGGGTCTGTGCATATGAGGGCGCATTCACACTTGGCTAATCCTGTGAATTATCTAGCAGTCTCCCCTCCCCTCCCCTCCCCCAGTTGCTTCAGGTCCTTCTTTCAATGATGTGACTAGCTACCAAGAGGCCAAAAGATGCATACTGCTAAAAACGACAACCTGCGAAACTACTGGCACGGACTCATATCTCTCTGGGGGCGGGGGGGAGGGGGGCCGGGAAATCAGTAGTAATGTCAGTAGTAAACTGGCTGAAAACCCAGGGTTGAGGTTTAGGCACGCTCCCCATCCACCTCTCTTATGGGGGAGGGGTGCAGCTTTTATTTCCTTTCTATCATATTAAGTGCCTACCATTGGAAAATGCTGGAATCAGTTCAAACCACACTGGTCCCTCCTGAAAGGACAATCACACAAAAACACACTGAAAGCAAAGCACATCCATTCACACTAACCCACACACCTTGGACAGCTGAAGGCAGGTAGTGTGTGTGTGCAGGCACCCACCAGAGCACTGGGGCAGGCAGGCAGGCAGGCAGGCATCCATGCCCTGCTCCATGCCCACCCCCAACCCCACACACCAGCAGCTTGCTGTGCCATCTGTTACCAGCCTGGCCAGGGCTGCTTCCTCTGAATGGCTTTCCCTGAGACCAACCCTCTCGTCCTGTCGGATGCAATCAGGTCAGCCCAGCGCTCTGCCACCAGGCCTGCTGCCTGCAGCAGCTCCGGAGACAAGCCTGCATCTGTTGGTGGCCCCCTTCTTCATCAGTCATCAGCTGCAACGGAAAGGGGAAGATGTGTGTGCTCTCACCCAAATCAAACTGCAGTGCTTTCCTGCCTTCCTCACGGGCTATGCTTGCCAGGCTGTACCTCAGAGGAGTAGCGCCTCACCTGACTGCACCCCGAGGCCAGTCTGAGCGTTCTGCAGAACAATGAGCATTAAGGGAGATCGACTCCCAGAAACCGACACAAGTCATTACGTTCAGTTAAGGCCTGAGGCCTTAATTTTCAAAAATAAAAAGGGCTGCCTGACAAGGTGGCCCTTTGAAGGTAGAGGCAGGCAGATCTCTGTGAATAGAAGGCTAGCCTCCTGATCTACCGATCAAGTTCTAGGCCAGGCAGGGCACATAGTAAGGCACTGTCTCCAAAAAAAAAAAAAAAAAAAAAGTAAGTAAATAATAGAAAGGGGGGAGGCTGGGACGTCACTCAGTTAGTAGTGAATCTACCTAGCACACCCTCAGCTATAAGAGACTCTGTCTCAATAAAATAAAAACAGAAAGCAACAAAACCCAAGTATTTGCTGGCCATGGCTATGGCCTAACACCAAGCCCAAGGTCCTTCTTGGCAAGGCTGGCATCATGTCTCTTTGCCAGTCCTCTGAAAGCCCGTATCTAGAAGCATCTCCTGAAGCAGGCATGCAGAGGAGACAGTCAGTCCCCACCTTTGCAGGCAGGCAGGCTCCATGACCTCTAGCCTGTGCATCTGTGCAGGGAGTTGTGCAGCCCTGGGGGCCTGCAGCCCTGGGGGGCCACGGTCATGATTTAGTCACCATCAGGATTAGCTGGATTAGGGGGCCTGTACATAAGGACCCCCTGGTGCCAGGAGGAAGTGTCATCACCGGGTCAGCGTGGTGTGCGAACTGTATTCTGTCAACACTACCACTTCTTTCAGCCACCAGCCACAAAGTAGGGGAGGGAAGAACAGAGAAAATGCTTTGAGTGGGGTGTGTGCAAGTGCCTCACTACACCCCCCCCAACAGGCATTTCAAAATGTGGGCCTTTCTAGGCTGTCCCTTCAAACAAGGACCCAATTGGGTTTTTTTTTTTTTTTTTTTTTTTTTTTTTCTATTTTATCTGTAAAGAATTTAGTGGGACTGGTGATGATTACAGATAGATAAGGAAGTGCTACTGCCCACAGGGGGGTAAAATACACCCCAATACTCCCACACTACACACCTCATATCCACCCACACCCCACACAGATACACACTACACACACACACACACACACACACACACACACACACACACACACACCCCTTTTCCCTAACCGGACAAGCAGTTTCGGCCAAATTCCAACACTGAAACCTTGTCCTCCTTTGGTCAAAGCTCACATGTCCAAGGCCCTGTCCCTGAAGATGAAAACGGTGACCCACCCAGCAAGGAATTCTCTCCACATTTAAGGTGAAGGAAAAGCCTGTGGGTAGGAGGGAACGATGACAAAACCACAAGTTTCAAGTCTCCTTCTAGGAGACCCCCAAGTCCATTTCCCCACCCAACCCCCTTGTTCATACCCACTCAGGAAGACCTGCTTAAAGCAAACACCACTGGTAGAGAAAGTACTGGGATTTCTGCTAGTGTGCACAAGCATGTGTATATGTGTGCAACGTTACAGAACAGTCCCTCTTGCACAGAACTGGGCTGTTCCATCAAAGCAGTATCTGTTATATTTCTGTCTTTCTCTTCTGTTTGGCGTATTCACTAAGGAGAGAAAAGGAGGTAAGCTTTGGCGACCCTGACCTGCAGCTGGGACACAATGCTTTCGCACAGCCCTGCCGACCCCTGACATAAATTTTACTCCGCAGCTGGCACTTACACACTCAACATTACCATATGTATGGCTGGGCCGTGCTAATTATGCTAATCACCTGTCTAACTCGCTGCTGCGAAAAATGGTTGTATTTAGCAGTCCAGTGCTTACCAATGCAGCTTACTGTGTGGCTGAAATGTACATTCAGACGGCCCTGAATGGCAAGATTTTTCCACGTTGCTGGCTACATTCAGGCCTCAGAAAAATTTATTCAAGTCAACTGGTTTCGGTCCGCAACAAAAAAGTTACGAGAAAAAAGTGAGTGTGTTCTTGCCCTAACATTCTGGATCTGCTTGCAAGCAAAATGATAAATCAATTGGTGTGGGAAACAAAAAGGGAGAGAGATTTCTTTGGGGAGCCCATGTGAAACTGTAGCCTATTTAAAAAAAAAAGTAGGAAAAAAAAGGGAGAAAAAGGGGGTCACCCTATCCCCCAAATCTCTAGAGAGAGCAGCTAACAGTTATTTACTCTTAATCCAAAGTGTCTCAAACTGCAAGTGTGAGTTGCAATTGAGCAAGGTATTAGACGTGCTTTTCCTGGACCGTACATAGATTAAAATGACTGGACACCTTTTTAACTTATTATGACAGTGTGAGAACCTACCAAAGGGAGACAGGTAAAAAATGACCTCAAGCAGCTAGGAAAAAAATGTTTTGGAATTTTCTTCCCTAGAAAGACTATTTAAACAGAGGCATGTGTGAGGTTTAACTCCAGTTTGTGAAGGCTTCTTGTTTCCCACTAAAGGAGCAAAGAAAACTAAGGAGTGTGGGAGGAAAGGGTGGGGGAGGGGAAGATGGGCAGACTGGGTGTGGGGGTGGGTGAGGGGGCGAAGGCAGGGAGTCAAGAAGCCTCTATTTTCTGTAATCTCAAATTTCCTGTTTTTACTATTACCATTTCTTAAAGGAGTACTTCCCGGAGCACGCTACGGATGGATTTCTGAAATCAGGAAAATATTAGAGCAGTTATTTTAACAATCGCCAAAATCCGATTTCCTCCTAACTCACAAAATATGTTCCTTTTTTCCTTAACTGTGAGTCTGGTCCGTCTGAGGACAGCTGAACACAAGTTCTGTGGTCTCTCACTCTAGACCGTCCAACTTTTTAACTGTCTACAGCACTGTAAAAACACACCTAAGTGGACAGCAAGCAGGCAGGTGCCCAGGCACTCGCCCCCTCGGCCAGGTACAGCATCCTGCCTCCCTCTAGAAAGCACAGTAGGCTGTCTGACAAGGTATCTGAGCCACCTCCTAGCGCTACACCAGAACAGCCTTGTGATAAATCTTGAACTTAAACCAAGGTGAACCAACCCAGCAGGCTTTCTCTGACACAGTAGGAGGTCCTGAGGAGAGCTGGCCTCTCTTGGCCTAGCTTCCCCTTACTTTTCAATTTAACTAAGAGCAGATGGCAAAAATGATGTTCACAGTAACTTCAGAATGCTTCTTGAAGGACACAGCTTTCTTCCTACTCATTCCCAACCCCCATGCTAGTCAACGTGGGAGGGGGCAACAGTGGGGCTAGAAGTCAGAGCTTTGGGCGGCCTAGCAGGTGCTGCACTCTACTGAGCCTCCCCTCCCCCCCTGTAGAAAAGGCACGTTGCTTCTTTACTGCATCTGAACGCAGGTTGCCGTTAGCTGCCTTTCAAGGTGTTAATTTATCTGGCTTTTGGACTGCCAAATCTTGCTTGTGTAACCCTTAACTCAAGCAGAACCACTGTCCTCGGTGGACAGCCAAGGGCCTGCTCTTGCTCCTCTGAGTCCTCCGGCGGCGGCGGCTTTTCTTAAATAAGAGATGGACCACCCTGCCTCGTGGCACAGAGCGGTGTTTACATTGCAATCCCTGACTATGTAATACATCTGGCATTTTTGGGCAGGATCCCTGAGCTAGTAGCCAGAAGCCCTTAAGCACACTGACTGAAAGCCCATTTCCAGTTCCTTGTGCTTTCCTCTGTCCATGTCCCATCAAGAGCTGCTAAACTGAGCAGGCCTACAGCTGCTGCCCTTCATTTACCCTTCCAGGAGGGATGTTGAGTGCCTACTGGGGACCTGCTTCTTCACTTGGCCTCACCTCCACCCCCGACTGTCCAAGCCAAGTCACACCTGCGCTTGGATCACAAGGAAGGTCCCGCCTTCTCACACTAAACCTCTCCAACGACGAAGACCTTGTCTTTCATTCGCAGGTACTTGACTGTCCACCACCAAAACAGTTTCTTTAACACAAGGCAACTGTTTTGCCAACCAGGCTCTAACCTCCAATTAAATCCCAACACCTCCCCTCCCAGGAGAAGGGGATGGCATGCAACTCTCCTGACAGTGGGCTCCTACCTGTACACCTCCCAACATTCAGGCAGTTCCTCAACAGCAGCATTTTACTGTCTAGGATGGCTAATTTTTTTCCCTACTAAATCTACTTAAATGCTGATGCCCAGAAAAAAAAAATTCAATGCAGTTCATAGCGTTTATCAGTCTAATATAAAAGGGCCAACAATCTGATTTTTGAAAGGGAGAAACCCTGTAAGGCACCCAAATCCAGAGATTTGGAGGGAGGAAGAAGCAACAAACGGGTTTGCATTTCCAGGGCAACCCTAACTGTATCTGTGCTTCAAAAATGTTCCCACTGAGAATATTCCAAGAGCATCCGTCCTCCTTCTGTCTAGGCTGAGCTGCCTTCCCCAGAAGAGCCTTGTGCACTCTGGGATGTCAAAAGAGATCTCTCATGAGGACAAAGCATCTAAGGCCAAAATGTGGATAAGAGAAGTCAGGCCTCTCCTGTCTCTATCAAAGCGCCATGTTCCCTCTGGTTCTGATGGGTGTCCCACCCAGGGACAGGCTGAAGCAGGGAGGGACCGCCATGGCAGTTTGTGTCTCAGCAGCTCAGAGACCTGCACGGCCCACTCTCCCTTACATGGTGCCACACAAGACTTGTTTCGCAGACTCTTTGGCCACTTTATGCACACAGAAAGAACATGCCCACAGGCCCTAAAGTTACCTTATAAGTCTGTCAAAATGCCAGAAATCCTCACCAGGAAAAGCAACTATTCTGTGGGTCGGAGCCCAGTAGAGTGCTCCACAGACTGCACCACAAGTCAGAGGCCACGGTGGCTCAGAAGAACACATCTACTGATTCCTTCTTAATTGACAGGACAGAAAACTTTTTAGATTTGACCCACTTGGGAGGAAATGAACTTGTGCAGTTTAGGGGAGAGAGAGAGAAAGAGAGAGAGAGAGAGAAAGGTGGAAGCAAGGGGTGGGTGACAACAGATAGGAGGGAAGAGTTAGAAAGTAGCCTGTCAGGAGCCTGTAACAGTCACTGGAAATAACTGTAATACAATATGAAAATCCTAGGGGCACAGTGATTTTTTTTTTATGGATAATCCCCTCACCTCCCCCTCTCACCCCCAGAAATTGTCAAAACCGTGTTACCAAGAGGTAAAAGGCTTTTTCTTTCTTTCTTTTTTCAAAATGGCTTCCACACAAAATCTGGTTTCCTTCAAAATAACTGTGAAATATTATTGTATTTAAGAGCCCTGACACACCACCTCCTGAGCACGGCGTTCTCTTCAGGGTTTCCCTCTCAGGCACTTGCTGCATGGGAGGCAGTCATAAGAAGCCCCTCTCTGCTTGCAGAAGCGCGGGCCCTCCCCCCCCCCTCCAGAACTTAGAACCTCCTCTTCACCCTCCAGCAAGACATTAAGCAAGGGCGAATAAGTACCACCTCACCCCAAGAGGATAGGGTTCCAGGGGTCACAGGCAGGTCAGCACTGAAAGAGAAATCCAAATGAAATATAAACACGGTATTGTGGAAGGCAGACCAATCTCCCTAGCTCTCTAGCCAGCATTAATCTCGGCATCAGCTGTGGTGCATAACCTAAACACACAGCCCAGGCAGCTCATACATCTGGAAGCTGTCATCTCCTGGAAGCTCCAAGCAGTGTTGGATGCATCTGAAACAGTCCATGGTCCAAAGTGGCTTATGAACTCCTTGATGGGTCAAGAACGGTGGGCAGCATAGAGATGGGTTCAGAGGCCGCCAACATGGGGGAATACCTGAGCCACCTGCTATTTTTTCCAGCAGTTATTGGTGGTTTTTCCTTTTCATTTATTTTTCTCTAAGTATAAAGGGAACACCAACAACTTGTTCGCTCCTTTCCTGTGTGCGCATTTGCTCTTTAAATAACAACCTCTTGTTCACCAAACTGTGCAGAGACACACCAATGGTGGTGCCTTTGCAGACCCAAACAGACCTACAAAGCAGTCCTCTGCCCAGTCACTTATCATCCAACTTACTGGTTCTCAGTTGGGGGCATCGAGCAATGAGTGGGAACCAGGACAGTGCTGCTGGCAACTAGTTGGTGGAGTCCAATGGATCTGCTGAGCCTCTTATAGAGTGCATAGCTTCTCAAAGTAGACTGTTATCCCGACCCAAGTGGCCAGAGTGCCAAGCCAAAGCTGAGCAACTGAAGGGTGGTACCTCTAACGGGGCACACCGAATACACAGAAAGCACACAGTATAGACTGGAGGGTGTGAATGCCCATCAAATGGGTATTTTTAAAGAAGCAAACCCCTCTATTTCTCTTCAGTAAACTCTTGTCCTCCTCTGTGATACTGCCTTGAAGCCCTTAACAACCAAACACCAGGGCAATATGGAGTCATTTCAAGGTTGTTGCCCTTTTCAGAGGAGAAGGCCAGGGGCCGGCTAAGCTTTTATCTCAGGGAGATAAATGAAGGTTCTGTCACAGGAGTACCTTGACAACAATCTTGTGACAGAGAACTGGAGGGGGAGGGAAGGAGGGAGCACGCAGAGGGAAGCAGATACCAAGGTGGCTAGGGGGACCGATCTGCTAAGCCAAAAGAAAGATACGCCTCTGAAAAATGGGCAAGGTTAAATAATAATAATAATAATAATAATAATAATAATAATAATAATAATAATAATAATAAAAAACAACCCATCCCCTCAGTGCCCTGAGAAGCAAATGCAAGCACTTCCAGTATCAGGAAGGGTACCAGAACCAGACTCCTGACAACATCTTGTAGGAGAAGCCTCAGGCCCCAAACACTGTACATGGTACATCTACTGCCCACCTATCACTGGAAGGCTAACACTAAAGACCACCCACAAACTATTTTTTGAGCCTTCACCTATCCTCTTCCTTCGGCTTAGAATGTCCCTCACCTCCACCTTCCCAAGCCTGGGGCCATCCTGGAAGCCCAACATCTTGGCAATTAACGTCCTACTGATTGTCATCAACAGTTCTCAGGAATTTTGGGGCAGTGCCTGTTGCAGGGTAGGCACAGAGAACCCACACTGACCAAATAAATAGTTCTACTTGGAAATAACCACTTCTGGTTCATTCACAAGTAAGCATCTCTTGGTACCTATGACATACCAAAAATACACCCCAAGACTCAGGGTGCCGCTTCACATATGATGGACAGCTTCTTCAAAGGCAATCACTCTGCCAGCAGCTTAACAATAAAAAAGTGATCACTTTATGCATGCATGGATGGTGTGTGTTTGTGAGAATGGATGGAGGAAGGAAATTCCTGTAGTGAATAGGTTCATAAGCTACATTGCCGTGAAAAGACAAAGATATGGATGTCAAAGTGGTTCCCTAACTTTCTGGCTGTATTAAAAATATTGTGGCAGATAAAATACAGAGTAAGTGTACACAGACACATACACAATAAGCATAAAGGCAACTCACCACAGGTCATTTTTGGGGAGGAGGGGTGACAGGAGAAATCAACTTTTCCAAAGTGTCCCCCAGCTTCCCAGCCTCCCTTTTCCCTTCCCTTAAAATCCTAGCCTGTCCTGTCTTCTGCTGCCCAACTCTTCATCTGGTCTTTGTGTCCAGCAAGCTCTGGCTCCTGGAATCACAGCGAATGACTTTGTTGATAGTGATGAGGGATTTATCTAAGCACCCGGAGCAAAGATGAACCTAAGCTTGGGTCTGCTGCTCACCTAATTCACTGACCTCCACTGCTGCCCACAACCGTCAGGAGTTTACTGGGGAAAGCAAAGGCTTGGGGTAGTCTACGGACTGCTGCCATGAACACTCTCATATCAAATGCTACTTGGACATTGAGTTCCTCTTGTCAAGTTCACCTACATTTATGGAATTTGCTTCTTGTAGAAGGCAAGAATAAATACAGAGATGAGTGAATGAGACCGAGACAGCATCAGACTAAATGACCTAAATCAATGGTAGGCAAAGTGAACATGGATGGGCATGTAAACCATCACTCATGGTCATCATTTAAAAAGAGAGAACTGTTATACGAAACACTCTATACATATATAAAACCAAAGTAAGGGGCTGGAGAGATGGCTCAGAGGTTAAGCTCTTCTAAAGGCCCTGAGTTCAATTCCCAGCAAACACAGGGTGGCTCACAACCATCTATAATGTCATCTAATGCCCTCTTCTGGCCTGCAGGCAGAATACTGCATACATAATAAATAAATAAATCTTTTTTTTTTAAAAAAAAAAAAGCAATAGCGCTGGGCGCAGTGGCACATACCAGTGATCCCAGCACTCAGGAGGCAGATCTCTGTGAGTTCAAGGCCAGCCTGCTCTACAAAGCAAGTCCAGGATAGCCAAGGCTACATAGAGAAACCCTAACTAGAAACAAACAAACAAAAAAAACCCTAAATAAATAAATAGTATTTTATTGAGTTGTGAGGCCTGTTAAAATACATTCTATCTGGAGTATGGAGATTGCTCAAAAAGTAAGTAGGTATAGAGTATTAGGTCTATAAAACCAATTAGCCATACTAAAATACTAATACTTCTGAGCCTGGTGTTAGGATGTAGCTCTGTGGAGAAGGGTTTGCCTAGCATGCTAGTTCCCTAGGTTCCATTGCCAAGGGGGTCTGCCTCAGGTGTGTCTTCAGAAGCATCTTCCCAAGTAGCCTCTTCAGAAGCCTCACTTTGTTCTTGACACAATGTTAAGAAAACTCTACTACCTCTATAAGCTTGTTAAAATCTATGGAAACAACTGCTCCAACTACTAAAAACCAAATTGTTTATGGTCTCCGATGTGGAAAAGGCCAACTGTGTGGCACCTAGCTCTATTACCATTCTACAGCCCTGGTGGTCAGTTCCTATGCCTAGGAACTTAGGTCCTGGTAGTTAACTACCCTCTCTGGGGTCTTGCTGGGGTGGCCTGTTCTTATTACACCACCATCTTCCTCTTGAACCCCTTCCTACTTCAAGACATCCACTAATGCCTTCTCTCTCCTAATTTAACTTCATGAACTCCAACACAGTGCTAGCAAAGTCAGGAACATTACAGATAATAAGGAAATTTGTTGCTAGGGACATAGTGAGTGCTCAATAAAACTACCAAAACTCTGAACTACCAATGACAAGGAAGCAAAGGAGTGGAGGGTAAATTACCTAATGGAATCAATTCAAGAGACACTTGTATTCATTAGCCTAGCTACTGAAGGCAGGAATGTGTTTTGGTTTTAATGGTTAGGATTATTATTTTGATTGCCACTTTTCAACTAAATACCACACCATTAGTCTGCAAAACACTGAAAACTAAGTTAACAGAATATTCTGGAAGGTTAGTTTCCAAGAGCATCCTGAAAATGGCTAACTTAAGAATTACCCATTAACTCAAATTTCCAAATTCTGTCTTGAGTTGCTTACAGTAGGCATGCACCAGATATTTGGGGTTGAAACATATGCCCAACTTCTATGATGCCCAAAGCAATGTTTGCTAGAGGCTCAAATGTTTTCAAACAAGGGATTGGTACTTTTCAAAAAGATAACTGAGAAACGACCAACAAAGAAAGAAAAAGGGAAAAAGGAAAGCCTACAATCACAAACCTTCCTTGGTAGTGGGAATGGGATAGGGGGAAAACTGCATTCCCCCCCCCCCCCCCAAACCGAGGAACATGGATAAAAGACCTGCGCGCACGCGCACACACGGGGAGCTCCACGTAGCCCCTCCCATCAAACCTGCATTCTTTTAAAAAAAAGAAAAAACAAAACAAAACAAACAAAAAACCCCACGTTTCTTTCTTGCAAACCTGCCACACGCTGCCTCCCCCCAATAATAATTCCGTTTTAAAAGCCCCCCACCCGCGAGAAAACATTAATCTACTTTACAAAGATGCGTTCCAGTTTGTGCTTTGCTGTTTTTTTTTCAACTCCCCCCCCCACCGCCCCCCCTTCTTTTTTGTACCTTGAGACAAATGTTTTTCCCCCCAGAGTTGAAAGCTGTCCAAAAACAGGACCACACACGCGGCCTCCTCCGCAGGCCTGCGCGGCGCCCGCCCCCCGCGCGCCCAGGGGGCGCGCACACTCCCTGCAGCCAGAGGGGTGGCCCTGCCCTCCACCCCTCTCCTTTCTCCGCAAACGCGGTGGGTGGGTGGGTGGGGGGAGGGGAGGGAAGGAAGCAGAGCCGGGGATCCTGGATCCGAGAGGCCTTCTCTGGCCATGGCTGCCCAGTCGGAACCAGGCAGGCGGCCATGGCGGGCCTTGGGGACTACCCCCTACCCCGACCCTACGGAGTGGTCCGTCCCGCGCCGAGGCCCTGCGCCCCCGCCACTCTCTCCCACCACACCTAGCAAAGCAAAGCGCCCCGAGTAGATTACAGCGCGGCCTTTGTCGGGCGGGCCTGGCTACAGGCCAGGCATGCAAACAATAAACAGTCGCCCCTGGTGCGGGCAGAAGCTTCCCTGGCTACAGCGAGGGCCTAGGTGCATGATGGCAAATATCTTTATCAAACACAGGGAAGGGAAGGAAGACGAAGGACACGCCAGCGGCGAGGAGTTCGCTTACCTTCCACCCACAGCTCCTCCACGTTGGTCTCGAGATTAGCTGCCTTTAATCCCACAGCGAAGGCCCCAAATATGAGGAGACCCACAACCAAAAACTTGCCGCAGTTCTTTTGAATGTAACAACCCAGTTTAAATAAGAGTCTCTGAAACTTCGCTCTCAGCCACAGTGGAGCTTTCCGGCCAGTAGCCTTCCCCTGGGGACGAAACAGAAGGGAGGAGTGAACGCCCGGGAATCCGCGCACACCCGCCTGGGGATCCCCCCGAGACAGCAGTGGGGGACGTGGGCGGCTGCAACGCAGTAACTCGCCCTTGGGGCTGGAACCTGGACAGTCCAAAGAGAGCCCTGGGGGGGTGTGGGGGACTTGGTTGTAAATCAGTGAGGCTGCAGCGTGGGAACTGCACTTAAGGGACCAGGGGGCGCCCCCACGCGTGGCCGGAACACCATCCCTGAAGCAGACTTGGGGTGCTGGGAGAGAGGCTAACGGAGGAGATGCCAACAGCCAGGCGTTAGTACCACGGACCTGGAGAGGGAGGGCCTGAGTGATCCTAGAGCAGTCCAACACTAAAGTACCACCAGGACAGGACACGTACTCCCTTCACCTAAGTCCCGCTCCAGCCTTTGGTCTTCTCCCATACCCAAGAGGGCGGGTGAGGGGGCACAAACGCCACTTAGGGACAGTATACAGCGACCGTGGCCCATCTGGTCCCTGGCCTGGCGTAACTATACGCGGGATCCACGTGGTGAGCCCAGCAGCCAGAACTCTCTCCACACACTTTTCCACCGCTTTGGGACACGCCGCAGGAGCTCAGTTAGGAAATGCGGCAGCCATCTGCAACTTACACTATTTGTGCTCGGAAGAGGGCGGCCACAAGGATCTTTCCCTCCTCTCCCACTCCCTCCTGGTGAATTCTTTTTAAAAAGCCGAGTGCACGGGGAAGAGGCCCAAGGCGGCGCCGGCGGGGGTCCTGGCTGGGCGCAGACTGCTCTCAGGGCGGTGGAGCCCCGGTGCTGGCCAGGGCCCCAGCGGGCCCCAGGCTAGGTGCTCGCCTTCCCCGGATTCCACACATTTCAGCAGCCTCGTAAACACAATGAACCCAGCCGTTCAGTACATCCATACCGAAGATTTAAGGTGGCAACTTGTTTACAACTGCCCCTCTCTCTCCCCGGCAGGCTGGGAGAAGAGGCGGCCCAAAACCTGAAAGAGAGGGGACGTCCTCTCCCGAGAATAATTTTTAAGGGAGCAGAGATTTTAAGCTCAAAGAAAGCAGAACCGGCTGCCAAAAAAGGAAACCACCTTTACTTTGGCTCCCTCCCCTCTGCCTCTCTCCGCCTCTCTCCACTCCGCCTCCCCCTCAAAGAGGTTAAGAAATGTGGCAGTGCTGAGCTTTAGGCTGCAACCGAGGGCAGGGGCGCGGGAGAAGGGCGCTGGGGCCGGGGGCAGTGCCGCACCGCAGCCGCCCTGGAGGTGGTCCACTCAGGACGGTTTCCAAAGCTCCGGAAAAGGCACACCAGGGAGGGCGTGTGCGCGCGCATACACTACACACGCACACACAAACGCATGCACGCACCCCTCCACCCCCTGCGGACCTCAGACAGCCCTTTCCTCCAAAGTCCGGAGGGAGGGTTTGAAATTTTCAACCTTCACTTGTCTGCTGCTTTCTCAGGAGGGTGTGTGTGTGTGTGTGTGTGTGTGTGCCTGTGTGGCAGGGATCCCAAAGAGGAAGAAAAAGGAAAAGTGGAGAGGGAGGAGGGGGACAGACGTGCACCTTGGAAATCTGCTCCAGAGCGAAGGCGGCGTCGCAGTAGCTGGGCCGGTGCAGATAGTCCCGGTCCGGCGTGGCGCGGTGCGGTCCTCCTGTCCGTCTGCGCCTTCCGCCGCCGGCCTGCCTGCCCAGGGCCCCGGCGGCGTTACCAGCCGAGGCCATGTTGCCGCCGCCGCCGCGGGCTCCGGGCGCGCCTGGGCGCTCGGCTCGCGAGGACGCTGCTGGCCGCCGGGGTCTCCGGCTCCCGGTGACAGACCCGCTGCTGCCGCTCACACGGCGGGCGCTGCGGGTGCTGCGGCCGTGGCCGCTGCCGGGGACTCAGACCCTGCGCCTTCCATTGCCACATTGCGCGTGAGTCCCGAGGTCTCTGCGGCCGCCGCTGCCCACATCCAGCTCGCGGGAAGGCGAGAGCCGGCGCTTCCAGGGCGCGCCTCGCGGTCCCCAAGTCCCCCCAGACGTCCCCGCCCCGCGCCGCGACTCCTTCACGGCAGAAGGCGCGCGCAGACCCCCGCAGCTCGCGCCGGCTCCCTTGGCGCCCGCTGCCGGCGACGCGACGGTGCCCGGCGGGTCTCAGCGATGCCGGGCCGGGGTAGCCGCTGCTCCCGCTGCTGCGGCTGCGGCTGGGGTTGGCGGTGGCGGCTTCTGAAGCGGCTGCTCGCTCTCGGGCTGCTGGGTTCGCGGTGGCTGCTCGGTCCCGGACTCTGCTTTCTTGTTCTCCTCACCAACCCGCTGGACCATTCTGCCCCCGCGCCGCGCGCCTCTCTCGTTCCCGGGACTTGGGGACTCCGCTCTGTGTGTGTGCAGCGGGCAGCAGCCGCAGCAGCTCCTTGACTCAATAGATGAGATGGAAGAAGAAAAAAAAGAACTCTCTCCATTTGGAGAAAGAGGAGGAGGGGAGGGGGTGGAGGGGGAGAGAGCGAGCGAAAGAGAAAAAGGCTGGAACTCCCGCCCCCGGGGCTGTCAGATGGCTTGGGTTTCTGCGACGCGATTGGCTCTCGGAGGGCAGAAATTACTCAGCAAACATGACTATTATTAGCTGCTTAGCAACAGCTCACCAAAGTAGAGAGACCACCCAGGTAGGCAACCCCCGTGTGTGCATCCCCGGCTGCGGGGGTGGGGGGGCGCTCGCTCAGCGCCAACCTTCTCGCATGCAATACTTCCATTAAGGAATGCTTCCCCCCTCCTTTCTTTCTTATTTCTTTTCTTTTCAACAGTGTCTTCTTTTTGTGAGACGCCTTTTGCGAGCGCACACGCACACACACGCACACGCTCACACATACAGGAGCATTTGCCTCGCGATAGAAACGGGGGATATGTAATTTTTTTAAAGCGCTTAAACAATTTCTGAAATTCCTCAAAGAAAACCCTTTTAGAGGCACTTTGGCCTCAAGCTGCAGCAAATACTGGGAGGTCCGGCTTGAATTCCCAGGCCTGCACCAATAATGACAGGGTGGTGGATCGTGCGGCAGTGTGTGCCAATTTTTTTTTCCTCTTTTCTTTTATAACCAAAGGCAAGACTTAGACTCTCGCAGGGAACAACGCCTCGTATTAAGATAAACAAAATGGAAAGTTAAAGAGGAGCGCAAGGATGTTGGGAAAAGCCACCCTTAAAAAAAAAAAACCCTCTCATTCCCTTAGCACCCCCCCCCCCGCCAAACACACACACACACACACACACACACACACACACACACACACACACACACACACCAGCACAGCCCAATTTGAAAAAGTCTGTAAAGAGAAGCCAGACACAGTCTCGAAGGAGAGGCGGTTTTTTATTTGAATCTTTAATATATAAAAAGAAACAAATATTTTCAGCAGACCGGAGAAATGGACTGAAAATTTCACGATTATTTGGGGTTCATCTGGACTCCCTATTATTAAAGTCAGTTTTAAGGTTAAAAAATAAAATTTCTTATGAATCCTGTAATATTTAATCGCGTGACGTAGAATAAAGGCTTTGATGTCTAATTCATTTTAAACAATTTGTACATAGATCGTGAAGATTTGTCCCGATATTGGGTCCAGTGTCACCAAGACTTCCCGGGGATTCGCTTTAAGTTGAACAAAAAGAATAAAAAAGCGACTTGGGGGGGGGCGGGGGAAGGGAGGTGAATCTTGGAGTCAGCGACAAATTAAACTATCGACACGACTATGCTCCTTAAGAAAAAAAAAAAAAAAAACTTAAGAAAGCACATTCCATTCTCCAATAAGTTTTCAAGTTAAGTTTCTCCCCCCTGCAGTAGACACCAGACCCAGAAGCACTGAATTTTCCTACGTCCTATTATTTTTCTTTTCCGACTTGAACTGCAGAGGGAACCGGAGAGGAACCAAAAGAAGTCGTGAAATGGGGCAATGTGGCTTTAAGATGCACACGGTGTGTGTTCATTGAAAAAAAAAGAAGAAAAGGAAAGAAAGAAACCCAGATGGAGGCAAAGGGGGAGGAGCAGGGAAGAAGGCGGAGCCTGCTCCGCCACGTGACCCGGACCAAGAGGCCCATCCGCGCGCCCGCGTTAGTGCGCGCCCGCGCCCGCGCGCTCCGGTCTTGGGCCTGCGCGTGGCGCGGGCGCAGCAGGTAACAGGGTCCGCGCGCTGTGGAGCACAGGCCCTCATCGCCGCGCTCACCGCCTTTCCGGACCCCGGACGATGTGCGCGCCCTACCGGAGCAGACAGACATGCTGGACACGCAGTAGTACATTCCTGAAGGCGGCCCGGCCCCCTCGCTCTGCCCAATGCGCGCGCGGCCTCCCCGCTGGCGGCCAATGGCTGAGCTCCGGCCCTTCCATTCAGCAGCGCGGGCTGCGGCTAGTCAGGGGCCGCTCAGGGGCTCGCGGCCACCGGCGGCGCTTGCGGCTGGGGGGGGGGGGGCGGGGAGGGAAGGGGAAATTCCCCTCCCGCCGGGTTGCTGTCCTTCATCCTTGCCCAGCCTGCCTCCCCTTTAGCCTTGTCTCCTTCCGGGCTTCCCTATGACGCCTGGCCACCCTGTATCCCAAACTCGTAGAATTTGTGCGGTTCCTGAAGTCGGTGGTGAATCTGAGAGAATAGAGAGCATGGGAGTGCTCACAAGATAAGGAAGAGGACCTGGGTGCGGGGCCAGCGCAGAAATTTAAAACTCCTAACACTAGGGAGCATGTGATTTTCCCACTAACTTTCGGAAGAGTTGCTGAAAAATCCTGAAGGGAAGACACGCAGGTGGAAGGAAGGACACTTAGTAGCGAGTCAAGTGCAGGAAGCAGGGCTGTTAAAACATGGGGTAAAATCCTACTCTCTGATAAATGGTTTGGTTATCAGCGTACGGCAGAAAAGAGCGAGCTACTACTTTAGCTTTCACGTTTTGTGCTCTTGAAAATTACGTTGTTTTTAACTTGGGGGTGACTCCCCGAGTTCAAAGGTCAGCCTGTTTTTTGTTGTTTTTTAAATTTGAAGCTTGCTGTATGTATGGTAGGCAAGATAACTACATAGACCTATAAAATTTGCCTTTTCAAATTCCTTACAATGTTTTACTCCTAAGCATTTGCTGTCGTCGTCGTCCCCCCCCCCCACCTTCCAGGTTCTTACTTCTTTGGTTGCAGTATAACTGTTTGGATTCTGGGATTCTAGAAAGAGACCATAGCCTAGCTATGCAAAGCCTCTTCCACTCGGGCGCTTTTCCCTCGGTTTGACTTAATTCCTAAACGGTTTGAACATGGAACCCCGAGGTTTGCAGCACTTTGCGACCCCTCGCCCGCTGTTTGATGGGTTAACTTTCCAGCGTCCCAGACAATGGTCCTGACCTGTAAATTCTACCCGTAGGTTTCAGGACGCAATCCCCAGGCTCTCTCTAACAAGCACTATCTTAATCTCCCCAGCCCCCACCCGCCGCTTCCCCTGTGGTCTGCTTTTTTCATAGAGATGAATTACTTTGGGGATCTAATTGGCCTTGTTTCTGTAACGTTTTTAAGAAAGGGAAGAGGAGCCAGTCTAAAAAGGCTGCTCGACTTGGGTGGTCAGGGCCGAGGCTGCCCCCAATTTGCCTCATTGCTGATGCATGTGAGTGTGACATTCTCGGCGATAATGTTGTTCCTAATCAATCTACCCTTATTTACATTTGTAAGCATTGTCGGCTTTAATATGCATGCCCTGTGCAGGGGACTGCTGAGCCACACCGGGTTTGTTAACTTCCAGCTAACCGCAAGGATTCCACAGACCTGGGGGGCAGAGTGATGGAGCCAGGCCTGCTAAGGTATCTGAACGGCCCCTTTAAGTTAAGGGTCTTTCTGCCTGGTGGCTCCCCAAATAACTGAGAGCTTGGGGCCTTCTGGAAGACCAGAGCTGAGTGAATATCTTCTGTTCCAACTCAAGTTCAACTGAAAACATACTGTCATTCTTTCTCCCCCATCACGGACCGGGTGTGAGTCTGTAGTTTCCAAATCGGCCCTTCAATGCTCTGGGTCCCCTTACTGTCTTCAACACCCTCTGTACCAGTCCTTCAGATACCCACTGCCATGCCACACACATCCCCAAAATGACATCAGATTGTCCAAGTGCTAAGATGACCCTTGAGATAAAACATCTGTCCTCTCTGCAGGAATGTTCCAATGGTGCAAAGCTATGGGTGCCAGGCTTGTTGAGGCTTAACTTTTCACTGGCTTCTCAGACAAAACTAAGAGAATCTTGAAGATCCATAATCATGTAGCTCATTTCTGCAGCATATAAATGAATGAAGGGGTAAAGATGTTCCAACCATTTGACCCTAGTCTTAGTCATAACTTTCCCCATCAAATTTAATAGTCTTCTAGAAATTCAAAGAATTGCAAATATGATACTAAATCCTACAGTATTCTTGTTGCAAGGGTAGGATGCAGAGAGGAAGGGAGTGTGATGTTTCATGTATGGATATGTAGCCCAGGATACAGGACATGAGTGACAGACTAGAGTCTGGCCAGTTCTAAGGCATCTTGGATAAGATTTAGGTTCTTAAGCCAATCTGCCACCATCTTACCCCGTTTCTTGGCTCTCTACGAATGTCTTACTTGCTCTCTGGCAGTCTCTGTTGTATACAGACTGTACAAGGAGATGGCAGAAAATAAGCCTAAAAAGGTTTCAGGGATGAAAGAAGGAAAAATCCAGAAACCACAAGAGTGTAAAACCACTGGGCTTGACTCCCCTCACTTCTCCCCACCTTCAGTTTCCTGCCCTTACAACCCCCCAGCTCCACCACCCCCCCCCCCCCACTGAAGGAAGGGGAACTGCCCTAGCCAACTTGTCAAAATAATGCTGCTAATTACCTCTGATCTCCTTTAATGGGAAGCTGCTCCCAACTCCACAAAGGAGTAAATGAGAAGTCCACAGCACAGACCCTGGAGCTTACAGTGAGCTGGGGATGGGGAGGGTAGCCAAGATGAGGGAGCCTCAGAAGGGCCCAGAAATGCCTGAGTCAGTCACTGCTGCTTTAAATAGGAGAATTCGCTTTATGCAGTACCAAAAGCTACTGCTACTCTTTTGCTAAGAACTTCAGAGTCCAATGAGCTTGACAGAAAACTCAGTGGACCCCTGTATTGACTCCTTCCCTCCCCTTCTCTAAATATCTCTTTTGCTACATTGTTCCACTCTAATGGATAGAAATGTGTTCTGGAAGCACTCAGGCCCCAGGCATTTTTTTCCCTCCATCCCTCTCCCATCTTCTATCTCCCTATCTAATATATCTATACCCTGCTCTGACCCTGGCAGAAAGCACACAGTGCATTTCAGTGCTCTCTGCCTTTGGGTCATACATGAAAAAGAAGCTGAGCAACAGGATCCCTTTGACCCACTGCTGGAGCAAATTTATTAGAGATATAGGCATGAGAAATGAAAGGGAAGTAAAACAATTCCAGCTTATTGTGTGTCTTTCTTTCATACCCCTAATCCGGTTTACACATCACGCCTACATGTCTCAGTGGGGCATTATACACTGTGGCACAGGCTATAGAAAATAAAAGGTGTGTGGGTGGGTGGGAGAGACAGAACAGGGAAGGTGGGCATTTTAATCCATATTTATCTTACAAATTTCTTATTGTAGACAATTGAAAGCAATCTGCTAAGCAGCCTCTTTTCACAAAACAGTTCCAAATGGTGTTGGCTTGTCAAACCAGACAAAAATCTATAACCAGAAATTAGACACACTTCTCACAATGAGTTTAAAATAAAGCTAGTACTCCAAAGTGAGAATTGGTGTTTTAAGATGATAGAGTCTATTGGTGTCACTTTGGTCCAACGTTTTAGTTTTAAAAGATCATGGATTCAAAGGCATTTTATTGCCCGATGGAAGGACGCTGGGTGACAACTGGAACACACACATTCACAATTGAAAGGCCCTTGTTTTACAACACAGTACACAATGCACCTGAGGCAACAATGTATCCTGAAGAACCACCCAGAAATAATGTTACAGTACCAAAGGGTAACAACAAAAACTATTGTCTTGCTTTGTGGAGACAGCTAATTGCATGTTGAAGTACTGGAACCAAGAAGAACACACACACAGAACGATGAAAAATGACTATTGTGGCTCAAGACATCAGTGGTCCGATTATTAACTATTTAGAGGCACCCATTAATGTGCCTAGGTGCCAAGGGAGGAAGGAAGGATAAAAGGGAAAGACGAGCTAGCATCTCATCCGGGTCCAAGACAGCACAGGTCTCTGGTGTCCTTCATGGACAAGCCTCCTTATGGTGGTTTTTATGGGACAGACACTGACACCAGAAACACACTAGGCATCTCAAACATGAATACATACACCGTGTCACCAAAAGTAGTATTTAGCAACAGGAGGGTCCCTGTGTTGGGAGCAGCTCATTCCACGAAGGTCTGGGTCAGTGAGACCCACTTCTAGGCTCCCCTGAGGCCGCACACAGCGTTCTGGGCACTGCGCCACCCGCCCACCTCTTTAATGGGTGGCAGGCACCAGAGTGCCCGATTCCGTAGGCGCAGGAGTCAGCACACACCCCTTTCCTCTACCCAAACCCGGCGATGAACTCAAAGCGCCCTTGGCCTCTTTTCTCCCCACCAACCGCAGCAGGGAGGAGTCCGCGGCTTTTTGACAAGGCGCAGCTCTGGACTCTAGGTGTTGCATTCAACCAGGTGTTTACGCCCACCGCAGGCAGCCCTACGTGCGGGTGCGTGGGTCCCCTCCAGCTGGTGTCCCAAGCGCCCAGAAAGACGTCTGTGGCGCGCGTGCTCCCTTGAGCAGCCCCCTACCCTCCCCCTCCCCTCCAACCCCCGGCGCTGTCACTCTCGCCACCAAGCCTTCGTCAGCCGTGCTGCCTGCACTGGCCAGGCAGTAGCTACCACCCGGCTGGAACAGCGGAAGCCAAGGTGGCTACCCTTTCAAGCGTGCAAATGGGATCCCGGGCGAGCCCTTCCGTGGGAACTCCCCCCGGAGCTGTTCCCCCACGCACCACAGCCAGCTCTCCTCCCTGCCGGGGGTCCCGGCATGCGAGCTGAAGGCGAGCACAGGGACGCAGTCCCCGATCCCGCACCCCAGAGCCGCAGCCATCTCGCCGCCCGCCTTCCTCGCTAGCCCCGGAGTGGGGTCCGGGCTAGGCGTGGGGCGTTCCCGGAGGGCAGAGCGCACTCACCATAGCGGGCCTCAGCCCCTGGCCGGAGCGCAGCTGCCGATGGCGCGGACGCTGGCCGTGAGGTTCACATCAATTCCTTTTATTAATTTCCCGGGGCCCCCCCTTGGCTGGTGCTGCGTGGCTCTGTCTTCTCCCTGTCTCTCTTCGTCTCCCCCGGGCCCTGTCGCCGCGGGTCTCTTTGTCTGCCCTGTCGCCGTCTCTTTCCCCCGTTTTCGTCTTCGTCTTCTCCTCCTCCTCCGTCTTTACAAAAGGAACGGAAAGTGTAAAAACCCCGGCGCGCGGGGCCGCCGCAGGCTTTCGGCGGAGTGCGGCGCGGACTCACAATTACAAGCCTGTTTCTATTAAGCAGGTCCATGGCCCTCGGCGTGGGTGGTCTGCCGCGCCATAGGCAGGACCTGTCAGGGTCACGTGACAGATCCGAAAACTTTACCCCTTTACAATAAACCCAAGGAAGGCAAAGTAAACTGGAGGAACGTGCTATCAGCGCAGCCCTCCTGGGTAAACAGGCTGCCCTCCCCACCGTCCTGGGAGGCACCCATCCTGGAGAGCCTTGGCGAGCCCTGGCCGCCCCCTGAGCGCCCCCCACGGTCTCAGCGCGGGGGGTCTCTGGGGCCCTCTCTGTCGCCAGCCGGCGCCCCCCTCCCAGAATGGCTGCCTTCCTTTTGGCGGTGGTTCCAGAACCCTAGATTGGGGAGGATACGCTGGGCAAGCAAGGAAGTGCGTTTTAACACCCCCCACCCCGCCAACCCCCCACCGCCGCGCAGCCTGAAAAGAGGATGGGGGTGCCCCCAGGACTTCCAAAAGACAGCACCTTACCCCTTCCTGGCTCTCATCCCCCCCTGAATCGCTGAGAAGCTGTCAGCGTTGCAGTTGACAATCCCCAGGCCTACATCATGGTCGTGGGCATATCACAGAGGTTTCCTGGGAAAGAAGACCTATGTGGGTGCTGGGTTTGGGGGGTTTGGTTTTTTGTTGTTGTTGTTGTTTTGTGTTTTGTTTTTTGTTGGCTGATATTGGAAGACACTACTTCTGAGGACACCAAGGTGGGGCTCTTTGGAATCCAAGCTGGGAAAATGGCTGAGGTATCCTAATTGATACTTGCTTCCTTTCCCCTCCAATTACTGTGGTTTTGGGGGGATACCACCCAAATGATCCCACCCACGCTGCCTTCCCGTACCAGGCAACCTCGGGTAATTGGTTTGGGGTGGAGGTGCTGGTGGCTTGGGCTGGGCCTCTCCCCTTGAATTGCAAGGGCCTGTTCAGGTTAGAGCAGCGTGTATCTTATGAACTGCTGGGTACATGTATAGCTGGAAGATGAATTATAGATGCAAAGCCTGGGGGGGGGGGGGTCAAGGTGAAAAGCTATCAAGAATTCACTAGCTGGTCTTTCAGCAGAGCCACCTGACAAACCTTATGCATGTTAGGTAGGCAAACCTCCACCACTGAGCCACATCCCAGCCCCCAACACCGGCCTGTGGGCTCTTCACTCTAGCTGACTGTGATTAGGTGTATGTGGGGACATGCCCAAGCCAACGAGTTATTAAATAATAGTAATCCCGGGAGTTACCATTTATCCCTCCCCCATGAGATGATGGTCTTTAATAGGGTCATTTGAGTTCCCAGAATGTTTGCACTTGAAGAGCTTTAAGTAATTAAGCATCGGAATGCTGGACGGCCCTGTGAGTTAGGCTGGTCTAGGAATAGGTTTCACGCCAAGTGACTTTAGTCAAAATGAATTAAAAAACGACTGTTAGCCAAACACCGAATTCTGAGTCATAACTGAAGAAAAGAAAGAAGGAAAGAAAGTGAGGAAGGGAGGGAAGCAGACAGGAAGACAGAAAAAGAAAAAAGAGAGGGGAAGAGGAAGGAAGGAAAGAAAAAAGGGGGAAGGAAGGATGGGAGAGAAGAAAGAGACAGGAAGGGGGAGAAAGAGGGAGGAAAAGGGAGCAAAATAAGAAAGGGGGAGTAGAAAAGGTGAGAGGGGAAAAGGAAGGGGGAGAGAAAATGAACAAACAGAGGAGAAGAAGGAACTTTCTCCCCACAAGACAACAAAAATACTCCAGTATCTCCCCTGACGTCATATCTAAGGGCCTCCCTCTTCATCTCTAGGTGTGGGTGGACTGCAGGAGAAACAGCTACGTCTCCAAGTAGAGAGATCTAGAATAGAAAAGAGAAAGGAGATAAGAAAAAAAAGAAAAGAGCTGTGCAAAGGATGTTTGGATGCCCCTACTGAAAGCTGTTAACTCTGCTAGTTTGGTGGGGAAATTCCAGAAGAGCTTAGAAAGTTGGTGTTTCCTAGTTTAAATGAAGACCCTTGTTTGCAGCACACTTGGGCTATTTGCTCTTTTTGCATTTGGTCAAGGCTGATAAGAGTGAACACTCATTTGGGAGGTCTGAGTGAGATGTTAGCAGTTTGCGTAATGCTGGAGGCCTCTTTGGCAGTCAGTTTGCAAATACAGAATTCAGCACAGGGTCTTGGAAGAGGCCTAGGCAATGAGGGACACTACTGACCTTCCAGCAAAGCATTCTCCATGAGGAGTATGGAAGGCAAGACACAGCCACACAGTATCTGTGGCCTTAGTGAAACACAAGTCCAACATCCACGTAACTGAAATATGTGCTTATGTTTTAGGTCCCTACCTTAAAATTGGGAAAACCTGTTTTCAATGCAAATACTTGACCTTGGGCAAGGATAGCATAGTGAGACAGAAAGAAGCAAGCCTTTGGTGCTGAAAGGAAAAAACAAAACAAAACAAAACAAAGCAAAAAACTGGGGAAGGGGTAGGCCAACGCATCAACAGCCTCTTCTAAAGCAAGCAACCCGCCATCTTCTTTGGAGTCAATCTTTACAAAATTTGCTAAAGCTGTGCCTCTCTTCTCAACCCACTGGATGTTCAAAGTACTTAACCCTTTCATTGAAGAGCATTCCAAGGGAAGGTAATGTTGGCTGCAGTTCACTCCCCCATGTTACTTTTTGGCACTTCTGCGCCGCCCCCCCCCCCCCCCCCCGCAAAGGGCCTTTCCTCCTCAAATGGCTACTTCTGGTATTCTAACATCGCTTATGTCCCATTCCTTCCAGAAGCCAGTTTCAGAGCCACCCAGTCTGACAACCCATTTGGCATGGAGGTGTTAATGACTGACAAGGCTTCCAGACAACACAGCTCAAGCCTGGCTTGTCTGGACTGATAAGCAATTGGTATGGAGGCGTTAATGGTGATGAGCTTCTAGGCAGTACAGGTTAACTTGGAGCTTTAGAACATACCCAGAGGAATAATTCCCAAAGTGGAGATTTCAGGGCAGGGCCAGATGGAGACTGAAAGCAACAGAGAAAGACGTTTGAAGCGGGACTGGAAACAGACCACACAGAGGCATGACCAAATCTGTGGCTCGGCAAGACTGTCCTACCTCTGCCTGTCTTTCCGACTGTTTTGGCAGAGGTGTTGCTGCTCTGTACACATGCATGCACACATGCACATGCCTGTGTGGCCTAAGCACTTCCATTCCTTTGTCCCCCATAGTGAACTCTGATATCTGCAAAACTTTCAAGTAAATAATAGGTTCCTAAGGAGGCATTTGCCCACAGTTGAAAGTTTCTCCCCATCAGGATGAGCTGGTGGCTGTACCATATTGGCCACACTTTAGGTGTGGCCATCTTTTGATTCTGGCATCAGACAGGTCCTCACAAGCTTTCCTGAAATTGTTCTTGCTCAATGCATGGATTCCAACGCTACAATGACTGCTCCCAACCCCCACACAGACCTCTTCCCTGTGAAAAAGACAGTCACAGCAGCTAGACCACCTGGTAGAATGAAGGCTTTGAGGACCAGAGGGGTAGATAAAAATGTTTAACGGTAAATATGTTCATTGCAATGCTGAGTCAGAGGGAATGAACAATTGAATTACCAGAAGATGCATTGAATGAGCCAAGGGAATTGTTTAAACAGCAGGAACAAAAAGAAGGAAAATAAGACTTCCAACTGACAAGGCAATGGTGTGGTGTGAATAGAAAAAAAACCAGGACAAACAGTTCAGAAAGGACAGAAAGGGTAGAGCAAATCCTGGGGTGTCATAAACCGAAGGCCCCATGGGGCTTCGCTATTGAAAAGGAGGAAGGCTGGCAGGGGTAGAAAAAAATCCCATGTGGCTTAGTGGAGTGTGGATGCTGGCTTGCCTAGAGTGCACAAAGCCTGGGTCTGATCTACAGTACAGCGTAAACTGAGCCTAGTGGCACAAGCTTGAAATCCCAACAGGTAGCCCAGAGGCGAGAGGATCCGTAGTAGTTCATGATCATCCTCTAGTAGATATAGAGAGTCCAGCAAAAGCCCAAGAGATATGAGACCCTGTCTCAAAATGAAGGCTTGAGCATGGTGGCTTGTCCTGCGTCCTCTAGTGGGGTGAGCGTGCGTGCGTGCGTGTGTGTGTGTGTGTGTGTGTGTGTGTGTGTGTGTGTGTGTGCACGCGTGTGCTCTTCTTAAAAGGACATCAGATAAAGGCCAAATTAATGGCTTCACCTTGACTTGACCTGTCCAAAGTCCCCGCCCTTCAAAGCGCATTCTGAATTAATAAGTTAAGACTTTACATGTGACTTTGAGAGAAAGAATTCAGTGTATAGCAGAACCTAAGCCTGGGCCTGAGGAACAAGTTCATTTGGAGGGAGAAGTTGCAGAGGACTCCAGCTGGACCCTTCTTTTTTGTGGGGGATGGGAGGGGCTTTTTGATATCCAATGCTGAAGACCTGGCCCACCAGCTCTCAGAAAACACTTCCATGAAGCTAACACATATTTTATAGGAATGCTGGTTGTGTAGGAAAATGACTTTAGGCCTCCAGCACAAGAGGAGCACTGCCAGTCTCATAATGAATCTAGCTTCTTTATGGATTTCAGTAAGCTCTTTAACCAAGTACTAAGTGGTTCCTAAAGCTGGTTTCTCACCAAACTCATTTGAGGAGTTTAAAAAAAAAAAAAAAGATAAACAAAGGCAAAAATGGATTATTCACCATCGTCCTCCCTATCCTAGGACTGCAGAGTCAGAATTTCAGATCTGGGAATCAGCATTTTTTTGAAAAAAAAAAAAAAATTTCCTCTAAAGCAACTATATAGGAAAATATTCATGGTAGCAGCTAGGTGTGGGCATACATGGCTGCTCAGGGTAAAACTATTACACTTTCAGCGTGTGTCTAAGGCTCTTCATAACGAAACAACAGTATAAAGGTTAAAAGGCTCCTCCAAGTGTTTTGGCCATGCAATGGGATTGGAAGACAAAGGACATTTGGTTATTTATTAATATGTTTGTCATGCTGTCCCCTCATATAGGCAGCCACACTGTATTAACGTTACTCATTCATCAAGTAAACACTTTCCTTTCTTTACTTTACTTTATTTTATTTTATTTTATTTTATTTTATTTTATTTGAGCCTGTGAGATGGCTCAGCAGGTAAGGTGCTTGCTGCCAAGCCTGGTTACCAAAGTTTGAGCCTAGAATTCCACATGGTAAAAGGAAATAAGTGACTCTAGCCTACTGCTCTTTTTATCTCGACATGTGTACCCTCTACACACACACACACACACACACACACACACACACACACTACATAAATATGTAAGTAGCTTTAAAAAAGAAAAGAAAATATTGGTGACCTTCTACTATGTGCACAGATCTCTGTTAGGGTCTGGAAATTTGGGGTGATGGAAAAGTTATCTTACTTAAAAACAGTAAGAAATACCCCTCCCCTCCTCCTCCTCTTCCTCCTCCTCCTCCTTCTTTTTTAAACTAAGCAGATTGTCAAAATTGAGACCCTGGCCTCCACCAATAGGAGCAAGACTGTAAAAACAACTGTAGCAGCGACAGCACAAACAGGGCATAAGCTGGACATCCATGTAGGTAGAAAAATAAAGTATGGCGACACACAATGGAATTCCAGAAAGAGCTGGAAAGAAGCAAGCTACAGCCTCCCTTCGAGAACACAAGACAAACTTGAGGATCATGATCAATAAGTGAAGAGTCTGGGTCAGGAGCGAGTCTCCTGAAGGAACAGAAATGGTAGGTTGAATAGAACACACACACACACACACACACACACACACACACACACACACGATCATATACGGGATTTACTAGATGGGCTTGCAGGGTGAAGTCTGGGTAGTCCAACAATGGCCGACTCACAACACAAAAGATGAGAATCTGGTCCTCATTCAGTCCACAAGACTGGCTTTCTCAGCAGTCCCAGTCTGGCACTGAAGTTCTGGAGGATTCCTTGAAAGCTGCTGGTCTTCAGTGTACGTTGGAGCCTTGAAGAAGCTGGATTTAATATTGGCCACAGTAAAAGTATAGAAGAATTTGCCAAAAAAAGAGTGAGAGTGAACGGGCAAAAAAAAAAAAAAAAAAAAAAAAAAAAAAAGCAAGGATTCTTTCTTTCATGTCTTATTATATGGGCTGCCACCAAAAGGTGAGGCCAAGATTTAGGGTGGGGCCAAGATTTAGGGTGGCTCTTCTGCTTCAGATAATGTAATTAAGAAGAGCCTTCATAGGAGAGCCCAACAGCTGGGGTTTTACTTGATCCCAGATGTAGTCGATGGAGATTGGCCACCCTACCTCCCATGAAGGCATGTATAAATTCCATTGCATAGAGTTCTGAAGAAAAGCAGAGGACTCAACCTCATCTGGGCAAGCTGTTAACCCTGGAAGTGCTTTGAGGAATGTCAAAAGTAATTCAATGCATTTATTTATCAATGGCCTATTTGGTGTTTTGAGACGGAGTCCAGCCTGGCTTGGACCTTGCTACCACAGCCCAGGCTGGCTTCATTCTTGTTCCAGCGTTCCAGTTTCAGTGTCCTGAGCGCTGGGATTACAGACAAGTCTCACCGCTCCTGACTTAAAAGAAGTTTGTTTTCATCTGGGCACAGTGGTTCACACCCTGGAATGCAGAACAGGAGAGTATGCGTTCAAGGCCTGCCTGAGCTCATAGTCAGTCTTAGTCCAGCCTGAGCAACACAGCAAGACCATATCAATTAATCAATCACAAACTCAACATGTAAGTATGGAAATAAATAATAAATAGAAGTTTTGTTTTGTTTCTTTAACCTCATCCTCCCCACTTTCTCTTCCTTCTGTCTTTCTTCTCTTTTAACCTCCTCCTCCCTACATCAAAGCAAGACGTAGTAGGATGTGAACTGTAGCATCAAAAGAGGTGTGCAGGGCCTGAGGAGCATAGATGATGCCACAGGAACAGGGGGGGCAAGGCACTCAAGCGCCACCTCCTGTACGGTCATGGAGTGAGAGACATACTAAGGAGAATGAATGGAGGGCTGTTATCCCTCAGGGACAGGTGAGAGGATCAAGGGTCTCCTGCCCTGGGCACCCAGACCCTGTTTGGGGACCCCAGCTGGCTTGGGCGTCAAGGTGCCATCAAACTTCCTGTGGGGAGGCGGAGACAGGTAGATCTTTGTGGGGGTCCAAGGCCAGCAGGGCCAACAAAGGGAGTTCCAGGATAGCTAGAGCTACATCATTCGAGACCCTGGTTTTTTGTTTTGTTTGTTTCTTTTGAAACTCTTTTTTTTTTTTTTAAAGATTTGTTTATTTATTGCATATGAGTGCTTTACAGAAGAGAGCAACAGATCTCATTATAGATGGTTGTGAGCCACCATGTGGTTGCTGGGAATTGAACTCAGGACTTCTGGAAGAGTAAGCACTGAGCCATCTCTCCTTAAAGAGCCTATTAAAAGTGAAAAGTTCAAGTTCAAGGCCAACCTGGTCTGCAAGTCAAGTCAAGACAGCCAAGGGTACACAGAGAAACCTTGTCTCAAAAACAAAATTATTTTGAGTTCTTTCTTTCTTTTTTCATATCAACTTTGATGGTTAAAATGACTGTACAGTCTTGAGCATGGCTTTGGTAATGGCCTTTTAAATATTTTGAAATGATGCTATCTTGACTTTGCTTAGGATACCGTGATTTAAAACTCTGCATGATAAACAATAAAAAAATTAAAGCCGTGTAGAGAGATAGCTCAGTGTTTAGAGTGCACTCTGCCTTTCCAGAGAACCCAAGTTGGGCTTTCAGCACCCACATCAGGCAGCTCACAACCACCTGTGTGTAACTCCAGCTCCAGGGATCTGACAGCTTCAGCCTGGACTCACGGGCATAAACCTAAAGGAAGATTATATGTATAGACACACATACACATGATTTAAAACAATACAAACAAATCTAAATTTTTTAAAACCCTAAACCAATTTTCAACAACAAAAAATTATGCCCACTGAAATAATATTCAAAGAATTGAATGTTGTAATTTTTCTTTCTTTGACAGATATATGGAAATAACATCATGCTGGGCGTGTAGCTCCATTGGTTGAGTGTCTGCTGCCGTGTTAGCTACTTTTTGCCTTGATGGAATACCGTGGCAAAAAGCAACTTGGGAAAGGAAGGGTACATTTCCACTTCTACCTCCAGGTCATAGTCCATCACTGAGAAATGCAGGCAGGAGCCTGAGTGAGAACCTTGCCCAGAAGCCATGGAGAAATGTCACGTAGTGGCCTCTCAATGGCCACTGCTCAACATGGCTTCTTATACTACTCAGGCACACCTGCCCAGTGATGTCCCCTCCCCACCCATAGCCGAGTGGGCTCTTACACCATCAGCAACCAAGAAAATGCCTCAGACATGCCCAGAAGCCAGTCTTCAGCTGAAGGTCCCTCTTCCAAGGTGTCTCTATGTTGTGACAGATTGTCAGTAAAAAACTAATCCGATGTCTGTCATGCACAAAGCCTCGGATTTGATCCTCAGCACCACATATATAGGATGTGAAGAAGCACATTTTCAATTGCAGTCCAGGCAAGGAAGAGCTAGGAAGATCAGAAACAGAGGTCAACTTTAGTTAGGGGCTACATAAGAAACATAACTGGAAACGTGACACATCTTATGGTGAAATAAACAGGTCTCTGTATTTCTATGTGTTCTTTCTCCAGGACTAAAATGACAAAGTGCCACACAATAGATGTCTTGAAAATAATAGAAAAAGTGTTTGTTTTCTGTATTCTCTCTGCCTGGAGCTTCAAAAGTCATATCCAGCTGTCAGTCACATGCAAGGAGGTGTGCAGGTGAGACCCAGTAAACATCTTCAAAGTGCACATTCATTAGTGCACAGTTCATTGCAAACCTGGGTGTGTCTACCATTAGACTCTTTTTTTTTTTTCCAAGACAGGGTCTCTCTGGCTGTCCTGGACTCGCCTTGTAGACCAGGCTGGGCTCAAACTCACAGCAATCCACCTGCCTCAGCCTCCCGAATGCTGGGATTACAGGCATGCGCCACCACGCCTGGCTCACCATTAGACTCTTGAACCTCTTCCTTTGTTGACATGACCTGCACCAGGTACGATCTGGACACATTGGCAGAATCCTGACAGCAGTGGCCAAGGTCAAAGAGTTCTAATTATTATGACCTAACCCTGCTGACAGGTGATCCAGGATGAACACAGCAGCCCCTGTGCCCTGCTTACATCTCAAAGGCTAGAATGGCTTTTTCATTCATGCCTTGTTCTCAGCCTGAGAAAGTAAGCATTAAGTTAGACACATTGTGTGATGGTGGCTCTGATAGTCAGTTTGACACAACATAGACTTACCTGGGATGGAAGCCTCCATGAGGGAGAGTCTGCGTTAGATTAGCTGCTGAGGGATGCAGGGGATTTTTAAATCTAACTCAATTGATGTGAGAAGCCTCAGTCCACTGTGGGTGGCACCATCCCCTAGGCAAGGTCCAAAGCTGTTCAAGGGTGGAGAAACCGAGCTGAGTAGAGAGCAAATAATCACGTACGCATTCACTGTTCTCTGCTTTCCACTGCAGATGTAATGTGACCAGCTGTTTGAAGTCTCTGCCTTGGTTTCCCTCTGATTATGGATTGTAATCTGTAAGGAGAGAATTAACTCTCCCTACTTGTCCTTCAACCTCCACCCCACCAGAAACAAAACAACAAGAACTAAAGTGAAGTTTTCAACAGATTCATGTATAAATAGAGGAGATTGATGGCAGCATCCTCAGTCTCAGGACGGGCACTTTGGTTGGTCTAAATTCCACCAGTACACTCCGTGGTTCCAGTCTAGTACAGGGAAGTGATTTAATAATCTCAGAGTCTATCACGGTGCTCTTACTGGTCCCCAGGAGCTATGCAGGAGGGACTAGCAAACTCTTACTCTGGGCTTCATTTTGCAAGACCCAACTATTTCAGGAAATTCCTTCCTGACTCCAGATAGCATATACTTTGTGCCCCAAAGCACCAGGGCAACCCTCTTCTGATTGTCTTCGGCTCGGGTGGCTCAGTCAGACTCCGAGGAGATTCATTAAGCCTTCTTTCTCACTGAGCCCCGACCACATGCACTGTTCATTTGGAAGTTCAGTCAAAAGCCCTCAGAGCTTTGCTACTCAGCACAAAGTTGTCCTGTATTTGGCCAACTGACTGTTGAATAATTGGCACAGCTTTCAATGCCGACCCGAAAGAAACAGCGAAGACAAGGAGTGCGGTGCCCAGGAGCTGGGAAGGACACACTGGTCTTCCATGAGCACCACTGTGCGTGGGATAGATGGTCTGTGTATTTACTGGGGGCAGAGAGAGCTCTTCCGGTTCAGGGTCAAGGTCCAGAAGGGGTGCTTGGGAAACAGATGGACTTTGTTCTCACCACTAGTACATGACCTGGGAGAAGTTGCCACCCTCACATTTTTGTTGTAAAAAATCCTAAAAAATAATAGCTTTCTTAGAGATTTGTTATATCCTGGTGTAGGGAATAATAAACAGAAAAGTGCCACGCACACTGCCAGCACTCAGTAAGTGGGGGTTATTTTTGAATATCTCGTGTCGAGGGCAGTAGATGTGAGTGTGGGTGGCAGGGCTCTTTTCCCTACCCTCCCACCCCGCCCCCTCACAGCATACAGGCCTGGTTTCCAGCTGCCAGCATCTACATTTCTTTTCCCCAGGATTCTTCTTTTCTGGCCCTCACACAACAAGCCAGAGCAGTGGTTCTCTCTCCCCTTTGGGGGTCACATATGAACTAGTTACATTACAATTCATAATAGTAGCAAACTTATAGTTAGGAAGTAGCAAGGAAATACTTTTATGATGGGGGGGTCACTGCAACAGGAGGAACTGTATTAAAGGGGCCGCAGCATTAGGAAGGTTGAGAACCGTTGGGCTGGAGATCTAGAACCAGAATGCTTCTGACAGCAGCCTTCAGGAAGGACTGACTGGCAAGGACACCCTCCAACCCTTGAGCTTCTCACATTCACTCTGGCTTCATCTCTGTGCTTGGCCCCTGGACAGCCCAGTTATGCCAAAGATGACTTCTGTATCAACTGCTTTGCCATCCCAACAACTTGTGTTCAAATCCTTCTTCAGGGCAGCCTGTGTAACACAGTCTCGGCAGTGAGGAGACTTGTATCATGGGTAGTGGACTGGAATATGCGTGCTTAATAAGGTGCCATTTCTGAAACCCCAGAGGAGTTTTACTGAAAGACAGGATGTATTTAAGCAATCACATTTTAAAATTGGCTTTTTACGTTCTTTCCTTCCTTCCTTCTTTCCCTCTCTTTCTTTCTTTGTCTTGTTTTTGAGACAGGGTTTCTCTGTGTAGCTTTGGCTGTCCTGGATTCTCTTTGTACATCAGGCTGGTCTCCAACTCGCAGAGATCTGCCTGCCTCTGCCTCCCAAAGTGCTAGGATTAAAGGAGTGAGTCATCACACCTGGCCACACAGCTCTCCTTTACAGCAGGAATCTCAGATCTTGTGTTTGCCATTCTTTTCACTTCAACAGAGAATTGTATTAAATGTATGTAGGCACAGTCTCAGAAGCTTGGATAACAACATCTCTTTAGGTATGAGGATCTTGTTTTGAAACAGGGGTGTCATGTAGTCCAGGTTGGTCTGCAGCTTGCTATCTATGTAGGCAAGGATGACTTTGAACTCCTGCCTCTACCTCCCAAGTGCGGGATTACAAGTACATGCCACCATGACAAACTAGTACCTTTTATTTTGTTTTTTGTTTTTTTTTTAAATAGGGTATCGTCATATAGTCTTTTGATACTCCCATAAGAAAACCAATGTGCCTCTCTCTCTCTGTGTAGGGTTGAGGAAAGAGGTAAAACACAAGCTAAAATCCAGTTAAAAGGTACAGAGCTGGCTCAGCAGGTAAGAGCACTTGTTGCTCTTGCAGATAACCAGAGTTTTCTTCCAAGCACCCACATGGCAGCTCAAAAGTCTGTAAGTCCAGCCCAAGCGGATCTGATGCCCTCTTCTGACTTCCATGGGCACCAGACAAATAAATACATGCAGGCAAAACACTCATACACATAAAACGATAAGATAAACAAATCTAAATAACAAAGCAAATAAATGAGTAAGCCGTGCGGATGCTGGGGAGACAACTCAGTATGTAACAGCATGGGACCTGAGTTCAGGGTGACAGCATCTACCTAAAAGCCAGATGTGGCTGTGCAGACTGGGGACCCTGACACTGTTCCAGATGATGTGCAAAATGGTGGATATTGCTCACTGTACTTATTTCCTTCTATAGGGGACCTAAGGCCTGCTGGAGACTGCCCCATTTAAGGAACCCTACATGAACTGTTCTTTGCCCAAGGGACCCTGGGTTAACTGTTCTCAGCACTCATGGTCCACTAGAACTCAGACCACACCGATGGCAGTGTATACAAAGAGCTTCCCACTCTAATGAAGGGAATGAAAACTAGGAAAGAGGATTTTAAAATAACCCAGCATGAGCTGTGGACCTGGTTCAGTAGTAGAATGCTTAGCATATATGCCTAGCATATATGGGGACCTGGGTTTGACTCCCAGCACTGCAAAAAATACACATGTACCTTTAAAATTGTACTTCAAGATATTAAATAGCCATCCTAGTGACTTTCAGTTGGAGAACTGAAGGAACAAATGGTGCAGCATGATGTTCGTACCATTCTCCTTTCAAAGAGCTAGAAGAGATGATAAAAGGCTCTCAGCTCAGCACCTCTGAAGAGGGGAAACCATCATTCCCAGCTGTAGATAAAGGGATCAGCCTTTGGACATGGCAGACTCTGGGGAAGGCTTGGAAAGAACACAGGAGCACCTGAATACAAATACCCAATGGGTCTATGACTCTGCCTAGGACCCAAGACAAGTTGCTTAACTTGTAAAGACCTTGCAACAATGAGCTACTAGTAACTCTTGGGTCCAGAGGTAAACCCTGGTTATTTAAGCAGTGTGGAATCTGGCAGAGGGCAAAATGAAAACAATGTATTCACAGAAGCTCATCAAACCAGACTGACAGCAACCAGATGAAAAGGATCACACACACACACACACACACACACACACACACACACACACACACACACACACACGCACACACATTCATCACAAATTTATGCATGCAATGCAGGCTCATGCAGGCCCATGCAGGCCCATGTCCACACAAATGCACACATATGTGCATACATACAGATGGACATTTACTTATCTAATATGAACATCAGAGCCTGGAAGAGAATCTGATTATCTGACTCTGGCCCTCAATTCTCATCCAGTTACCAATCAATGCTGCCGCTTCTTCCTCTTCTTCTTCTTTCTCCTCCTCCTCCTTCTTTTTTCCAGGCAGGGTTTCACTGTGTAGCCTTGGCTGTCCTGAACTCACTCTGTAGACCAGGCTGGCCTCGAACTCACAGAGATCCACCTTCCTTATGCCTCCTGAGTGCTGAGATTACAGGTGTGCACCACTGCACCCAGCTCACCAATGCTTCTTTTATTTTAGGTGCATATTAGAATCCCAAGGGGACCTCCAAACACCAGTGTCCTTACCTAATGCAACTGTGGTAAATCAGATTCTTTCAGGGACCGGCCTAGAGGTGAATATCTTCTTTAAAAAGTTTCCAGATGATGCAGAGCATAGCCACAAAGCCACAAAGTATGTCCCCTTTGCCAGTCACTTATATGACCTGCACACCCACCTCTCTAGCTCAGCACCTCTTCCTGATTCTGAATAGCTATGTCATTGCTTCCTCTCAGTAGTGCAGACTACTGTGTTGACCTTTTATTGTGGGCATCTACCGGCTACAAAGATTTCTTTGGGATACATAGAGGTTGAATGGCAGTTCCCAAAGACCATGTCTGTGTCCTTGCACCGTGACTTTGACCTTGTGTTGGGTTTGCTTCCTATTGTTGCGATAAACACTATGACCAAAAACAATTTAGGGAGGAAAGGGTTTATTTTAGCTTACTGGGTGTCCATCATTGAGAGAAGACATGGCAGGAACTTAACACACAAACCTGGAGGTAGAAACTGAAGCAGAGACCGTGGAGACTGTTTACTGCCTTGCTCACCTACTTATCTTTTTTTTTTTTTTTTTTAAAGATTTATTTATTATGTACACAGTGCTGTGCCTGCATGTACATCTGCAGGCCAGAAGAGAGCATCAGATCATATTACAGATCATTCTGAGCCACCATGTGGTTACTGGGAATTGAACTCAGGACCTTTGGAAAGGCAGTCAGTGCTCTTAACCTCTGAACCATCTCTCCAGCCCCTCACCTACTTATCTTCTATAGGCCAGGGCTACATGCTCAGGGAATGGTGTCACCCATAGTGGGCTGGGCCCTCCCACATTGATCATCAATCATGAAATGACCACAGCCCAATCTGATCTGAGAAACCTCTCAATTGAGACTCCTTTAGATGACTAGGCTGCGTCAAGTTGACAGTTGAAGCTAACTAGGACAAAGACAGAAAAGGATAAACCTACAGAGTTTCTGGGAGCAAGGGCTCAGTTTACACCTTGACTCGGACTTGTAGACTCTAGACATGTAAGGAAATTCATTTCTACCATCGTCTTTGGGATGATTTGCTATGGCAGTTCTAGAAAATGGCAGTAGAGCTTTTGAAAAACCCTGCTTGTTTCTGTTTGACAGAAAAGCACCCCAATCTGAATGCTTCCTGGACTTGGATAGTAAACCCATCAATGCATCAATACTTGCTTCTCTTCTTCCTTGTCCTGTGTGTGTGTGTGTGTGTGTGTGTGTGTGTGTGTCCAGGTCGTCCATGTGGATCCTGGGAATTGAACTTGGGTCTTCAGGCCATATCAGCTGGGACAGAATTTTCTTATGAGCTTACTAGGAAAATTTGCTGTGTCCACTATGGCACAACATATATCTTTTTTTTTTTTTTTTTTTTTTTACCTCCTTTAGCCTTCCCTATTTAGTGTAGACAATATCCACCATAATCCCATGTCAGAAGGTACATGTCCCAGTATCTAAAAACAGTCTCACAGGTCTGATGCATACATATCAACAAGTCATCCCATTCTCTGACTGGAAGCCACCCCAGGGAATACTTTTTCTGTTCTTTCCCCAGGCACACCCTTTTCAAGTCTTCCTGGCTAACACATATGGGAAACAAAAAGTGCAGCACAGGGGGCCATGTGATCTGCCTTGTTGAGATGGCCAGGAATGGGAGTTAAGAGTGCATTAATATTCCTCCTGTGATTTCTCTACAGACGCCGTAAGCCAGAAAGAATGCTTCTTAAAGTTTCAGGCTAAGGGACCAAGTTCAAAACTATCGTTTGAATGCCTATGTCTTCTCTAAAATTCCCATAGAAGAAGTCCTCAGTGCAACAGTGTCAAAAAAGCAGAGCCCTCTGGAGGCCACCAGACTGCAATGGCTGTTCTCCCCCACCCCCCATGGACCGGGCTGAGGCCAGTAAACAGAAGTGTTGTTGAGAGCTAACTAGGTCTTTTTGGTCTTCTGTTATGTGAGTTTGTAGAATTGACTCCACCCTCTCATAAGTAACACTTCTTTTTCATAAATGACCCCAACATATGGTAGTTGTGTTGGCAACCTATATGGACTAAGCCATGGCCTAAGGTGAAGAAGGCAGCATGGTAAAAAGCAAAGGAGGCGCTCATTCTCAGGGCTGTGTAAGGCTTCAAAGCTGTGTAAAGACCCCAGCAGCACTGGAGGAAAGCCATGATCAGTACTCCAGTGGCTTCTAGGTATTTTAGAAGGAGGACAAAGCTGCCTTGGTTATCTATCTCCAGCTATGTGCATCAGGAGTCAGATTAAAAGCCACCTGGGTTTTCCCAGCTCACTTAATAAAAACTGAAGTTCTGGCTGGCCACACATCTAGTGCCCTCAGGCCTGCCCAAGATTATTCCTTTCTCATCCCACATCCTGTCCATTCCTTTCACTTCCTCCTGCAGTTACCCCACCCCTTCCTTTTTCTTAAGCACTCTAAGCTCTGTCCACCCAAGACCTTTGCTTGGCTGTCTCCTTGGGGGAATATTCTCTCCTCCCCACCTTGTCGACAACAAACTCACTCCTTACTTCCTCCAGGCCTCTGCTCAAATGTCATTTGGGAGAGAGGACTTCCCTACCTGCCCTACAGAACCAGTGCGTGTGTGTACCACCATCATCTGTGTCCTCTCCCACATGTGTACCGCCACCACCTGTGTCACCTTATTTTGCACCCACTTCCTCTCCAGCACTATGACCTGACTTGCTAGCCACAGACAGGCAGACAGCTGTACATACTGCAGGTCTTTCTGAGAAACGATTAAAAAATCAGCCAGCCGCCTTCTCCCACGAGGCACTGAGCGTGCCATTTGCTCTGTCACTGGTAGCAAAATCCTTCTGGAAATTGCACAGCAGGAAGCTGCATGCCTCTGGACATTCTGGTCTCTGCATTAGGGTAGTTTTTCCATTCCACGGTGTTAATATACTATCTACCTGGCTTCCCTCTCTCTGGTTTTCAGGAAGCTTGAGGCTAAATCTAAGGCTGAACAGTACCAGCTCATCTTTCTGGTTACGCCATGCTGGGCCAGGCTGTGCCAGGCTGTGCTGTGAGGACTTACTGAAGGCAGGACTAAGCAGGATGGAAGGGCTATGGCTTCCCGACTACATTGCCAGCAAGGGCTGGTGGCCTTCCTGACCCAGAGGGCCTGTGGGAAATCTAACAATGCCCAGAGCAGACAGGGAGAGGGTGAACAGAGGGAAGGAGGTCTTGCTCACATGGTCCTCATGTGGAAAGCTATACAAATGATGAAAGATGGCCATAGGCTTATACAAGTTTTTCAACTGGAAAGAATTGCGGGTAAATCCAAATCCTTCTTTTATAGAAACTAGAAAAGCTGAACAGCAAGCAACTTGCTTAAGGCAGAATCAAGGGGATGAGAGGTCTTTCTCTTCTAGCCTAAAGCTTTTTCCATGGTCCCACCCACACTTTGCCTACGAAAAGTTTTTCAGGGCAGATCCTTCGGAAACGTGTGAAGAGGCTAAGGCTGCGCATGTATGCGTCTTCTCACCCAGACAGGCGTCCCAAATTCAATAACCAGGGGAGCTGAGTTCCTGAAGATCATTTTCCTCAGAGCAGAGCCTTCCCTGGCTAGTGCCCTGGCCTCCTGTGCTTTAGAGGTTGCTGGGCGGAAGGCTGGCGTGTCCTCATCCTTCTGTCAGAAACAACAGAGCCTGAGCAGTTCAGGGAGTGGGAGGTGGGGGGTGGGGGGGATGGCTCAAAGTTCGGGGATAAATAGCAGGTGGCAGGAGAGATCGCTAAGCAGGGGGCTCCAGGCCAAGCCTAACAAGAGGCAGCTAGGGACTGGTTTCCGTCAACCTTGGAGGGATCCTCAGCGTTGTTTCTTAAAAATTCCTAAAATCCGAGGTGAGGATGGGGGAGGGGGAGACTAAAGGGACCGTGAATACCTTGTTTTCATCGGACACTAGTTACTTTTATTATTGTCATAAGCAAGCACGGGACAAGAAGCAGCCTGAGGAAGGAAGGGCTCCTTTGGGCTTACATTTCAAGGGGGATCGCAGTGGAAAGGCATGGCCGTGGGTGTGAGAAGCTAGCCGACCAAAGCGCTGTCAGAGCAGAGAACAGGCCGGCAACAGCGCTGGCCTGGGAAAGAAACCTCAGGGCACTGAAACCCACCAGCCTATGGGAGACGTTCCAATTCAGTCAGCCGCACTGTCAGGCCCGCAGCTTTGATGGGTAACGAAGAGCCATCTTAATAGCCTGTTATTGTGGAGGTACTCGGGATCCCACGACTACTTGAAGATGGGTATCCCACAGCTGGCTCTGAACTTTTTGTTGGACAACCTACTAACTTCTGAAAGGAGCACTGTCCCTCAGTGACGGTAATTCCAATTAAACTCTTATTTCAGGAAACTGTTTAAAATAGTCGCTTTCTGTATGGCTTTTTCAAAATCCTTTGTGTGAGCTGTTCCTCCCCTCCAGCCTCCTCTTCTCCCATTTTCTTCTCACTTAAACCTTCTTCAAACCACCTGTGTTCTGCTGTCCTCTTCCTCACTCTTCACCAATGGTGAGCCTTCCCAATTTCTTTCTTTCTTTCTTTTTCTTCCTTTCCATTCTTTTTGGTTTTTGTTTGTTTGTTTGTCTTCGAGACAGGGTTTCTCTGTATAGCCCTGGCTGTCTTCGGTTCACTCTGTAGACCAGGCTGGACTCAAACTCACAGCAATCTGCTTGCCTCTGCCTCCCAGAGTGCTGGGATCACAGGAGTGTGCCACCACGCCTCGCCTGCTCTTTTCTGATTTCTTGGCCTCTACTGGTGCTCCAAGTTAAATACACAAATGTAAGGATTTGAAGTTGGGACCTACACATGAGAAAGAATACACAGTATTTGTCTTTCTGGGTCTGAGTTACTTTGTTCGGTATAATTTTTCTAGTTCCATTCATTTACCTGCAAATTTTATACTTTCATTTTTCTTTACAGCTCAATGAAATTGTATTGTATATAGTACCACGTTTTTCATTACCCATTCATTAGTGACCGGCAGCTAGGTTGGCAAAGTAGGGGGAAGGCTGTTAGGGGTGGAGACATGATAATAGATTATATTCATGGGTAAAAGTATCAAACAATACAGAATAAAAAACAAACAAACAAAAACAAAAAACCAATGACAAAACAAAACAATTGGGAGGCAGAGCCAGGTAGATCTCTATGAGTTTGAGGCCAGCCTGGTCTACAAAGTGAGTCCAGGACAGCCATAGCTCTGTTACACAGGGAAACCCTGTCTTGAAAACCCAATAAAATAAAATAAAATAATAAAATAAACCACAAATACAACGATCGCGTGCATTCTGGCCAGTAGTTTTAGGAGCAAGGATCTCACCTTAGAACACAGGTCATCCTAATGAATGGCTGTATTTGACAAGTTCCGGCTGAGTGGTTTTTCAAAGACTTCCGCTCAGAGCCCTAGGAAGCTCGGCCTCAGCCCCTGGTGCCCCCTTCCTTGTGTTTACAGTCAGCCGAACACAGAGGCCTGTGGGAGAGGGGCTCCTTTTAGAAACTGGGGGCTGGTGAGCTGTGGGAAAGGCAAGGAAACACTGGGTCTGTTCATCCCACTCTCCTTACCTTGTAGGTATCTCCACAGAGTCAGAGCCTTTCAGTGAGGGCTTCGGGCTCTGTTCTGCTACACTCATGGATTTCATGGCCACGTCAGGCTGGGGCCTAGTTTTCTATCTTGTAAAATAATGGCCTTTGGCCCAGGGGCAGCTCACCAGCAAGAATCCCAGTAATGGCCATGTGGCTACTGTTATGAAAGCTGAGTGGAGAAATTTTGCAATGATGCGTTTTTCCCGTGAGACATGAGGCTCTGTCATGAGTCTGTGTTTCACCTTCACTTTGTTTCAGAGTTCATCTAAACCCTATCTAGGTGGGAGATGTTACAAGCATCTTCTGACTCCTACCAAGGGTGCCTTGCCGAGATCAAGAGGGTGGGAGCAGGTGTGGAGAGCGAAGTCTGAAGGACTTGAGCTGGTGACGCTAAGGCAAGAAATTGGAAACTGCTGTGAATTTTCTGTTTGTCTCTGGAAAATCTGTCCTGCACTGAGCTTGTCAATTGTTATTTCCCCTAGCCTGGCCCATTCTCTCAGGTTTGTTTTTACAAGTGCAGCTGTTGGTCTAGGGGCTGGCTAGGCTGCTAAAGAGCTAAGAACGTGGGTTAAGAGTCCCAGCTGAGTGTGGTGGCCTACACCCACAATCCAGTCTCAGTACTGAAATAGGATGGTCCTTAGGGACCTATAGACAGCTAAATTTTCAGAGTTGGTGAGTCAGGGCTCAGTGAGAAACTTGGCATCAAAAATTAAGATAGGTGCTAGATGTGGTGGTGCATGCCTTTAATCCCAGCACTTGGGAGGCAGTGGCAGGTGGATCATTGTGAGTTTGAAGCCAGCCTGATCTACAAAGCAAGTCCAGGACAGCCAAGGCTATACAGAGAGACCCAGTCTCGAAAAGAAAAGAAAGCAGACTGAGCAAGGCTTGAGGAGCCAACCAGTAAGCAGAACTCCATGGCCTCTGAATAGGCTCCTGCCTCCAGGTTCCTGCCATGTTTGTTTGAGTTCCTGTCCTGACTTTATTCAATGATGAACAGTGATGTGGAGGTGTAAGCCGAGTAAACCCTCTCCTCCCCAAGTTACTTTGGTCATAGTGTTTCGTCGCAGCAATAGATACCCTAAGACAAAGATTACAGTCTACAAGAGGCACTGTGTTGGCTTTATGCAAATGCTAGGCCGTTTTTTTTAGAAGGGTCTCATATCCCTATATTTTTATGTGGAGGATCCTAGAACCCTATGGATACTGAGGGGGGGCAGATGGATCGTTTTTCACTCCAGTCTGAAAAGAAGTAGAGACTTAGAGGAAAAGGCGGTGACCCTGTAGAGGTAGAGGCCAGAGGCAGGATTGGAAATGGTCTCAAACACACACTGTTAGCTCTCTGCTGGCTGTGACACCCACTGCCATCAAGTCCTAGAGTTCTATGGTCTGCAGTACACTGGGGTACACAAGAGACTAGACACACAGTTCTTTGCGTTCTGTGAGTGATCTCCAGAACATCTTCTGCCTGAAAACAAAATCAAACTCTTTTGTTTTTTTTTTTTTGGAGACGAAAAAATATTTTTATTTTTATTTATTTATTTTTTTAAATGTATTTTATTAATTCAAAATCAAACTCTTAAACCAAGGTGGCCCACCAATGGAGGCATACATTTGGAGGCTTATAATTTTTTATAATTTTGATTTATGTTTTCCTTTCATTTTCCTTGTTGTTAATACTGGTCTTTAAATTACACAAATTAATGCATTCTCACTCTCAGAGATTCTAGTAAGTTAGAATGACAGAGTCAAAGGGTCTGATTGTCTCCTCACTGGACAGCCCGTCTCTTCCTTAGAGATAACAATTGTTGATCACTTGCTGTGACTTCTTTGGGCTCCTTTTCTATACATCCAAGAAAAATGTGTGTGTGTGTGTGTGTGTGTGTGTGTGTGTGTGTGTGTGTGTATGTGTGTGTGTGTGTGTGTGTGTGTGTGTGTATGTGTGTGTGTGTGTATGTGTGTGTGTGTGTGTGTGTGTGTGTGTGTGTGTGTGTGTGTGTGTGTGTGTGTGTGTGTGTGTGTGTGTGTGAGATGACCTCCTTCATATGAATGACACAATCTCTGGTTCCCTTTCCTTTCTTCCCATAGAATCTACTCATACACCACATTTTAGCTCTTGCCTTACTGATTAAATCTTGGCTTAGTATCACCAAAACAAAACAAAACAAAAACAAAAAAAAAACCCACACACAAAACAACCACAACAACAACAAAAAGCAAAACCAAAACCAAAACCCCCCCAAAAAACAAAAACAAAAACAAACTGCAGCTTAAGTTTGCTTACAAAATATGCTATTATTACCATTTGATGTAAAAAAAATTCCCCAAACAACAAGAGCACTCATTTAGTGTTGAGATTTACTGTTTCTTTCATACCCATAGAGTCAGAGGCACTGGCACTTTCTAGAATGTGGACTGTAGTCATCTTTGTTTCTCTGAAATCAGTGGCTCACGGTGTACGGCCTCCCAGCTGAGAGGCCAAGCCTATTGTGCTCTAGGAAGAAGCCCGGGATGTTGGGATGTCGGATGTCGTTACACTTGGCTACCCAGTGGCACCAGTCTCCCGGCATTTCTTATGCTCTTGTCCTATTTGGCTGTTCAAAGGCTTGGCACAGATTCTCACAGTGAGTTTCTACCTGTGCAAGCAATGCCTGGTGTGTTTATATTGGGGTGTGCATAACGTAATGTAATGTTTTTGCATAGTGTAGTATTTAGGGTAAGTAAGGTATGAGGAGTGTGTGATGTAGTGCAGTGTGGTGTGTGTAGTGGGATGAACTGGTGTGTGTGTGTGTGTGTGTGTGTGTGTGTGTGTGTGTGTGTGTAGTATTTATGGTGTTTTCATGTGGTATATATAATGTATGTCATTATGTGTGGCAGTATGCACCCTTTGGTGTATCTTTGTGTGTGCATGATGTGTGCTGTGCTACGTTTGGTGCTGTGTAGAGACTCCAGCCCAGTCCTTGGTACTTACTGGCCCACTTCTGTGAAAGCAGGAGGGCTGAGGGAAGGCAGTCGGTGTATCCGAAGATGAGGCGGCGAGGGAGAACTGCTCTCCGATTCACCCTATTTCATGGCTCCTATAACAGTCGTTCCAAGTGAGGAACACACAAAGAACCTAGTAAGCATATTTCCCTTTTCTGCATAGACGGAACTGGATGGTGGGTACCTGATGAAGCTTCCGCAAGACCCCAACCCCGCCCCTCCGTGGGAGAGTTTGGGCGCCACTCAACGCGTAGTTTGAGGACACACTCCTGATGAATTTTGACCTGCCTTGTTCTCCTACTTCTGAAGACCTGCTTTCTGAACTCAGAACTCAATGTTCATTTTTCTTTCCTCTGCCTCCTGAGTGCTGGGATTAAAGGCATGCACCACTATACCGGGCCATTAAATTTTTTTTGTTGTTGTTTAGAGTTACAATTCTGTCTTCCACAGGCACATAGAGTCTTTCATTAGAAAAATGTCTTTTCCTCATGTCCAGAGAGACACTTTGTCTCAGAGGCTGGGCCCCAAGATGTAGAGACCTGATTTAAAGATGGATACCATCTTGGAACCTTGGTGGGAGCAATTCAAGAAGAAAACCAATGTCTTCCTCCACTTGTGAGTTTGTTGGATTTTTATATGTCATGTCTTGTTTTTCTTGGTTAATGACATTTAAGACACACTGTAATTGTTGGTTAATAGTTTTTGGTGTTTTTGTTTTGTTTTGCCTTTTTTTCCCCCTTTCCCTGAGACAGGGTTTCTCTGTGTAGCTTTGGCTGTCTTGGACTCGCTTTGTAGACCAGGCTGGCCTCGAACTCACAGCACTCCTCCTGCCTCTGCCTCCCAAGTGCTGGGATTAAAGGGGTGCACCACCACCACCCAGCTGGTTAATCGTTTCTATCTGACACCCCTTCTCAACCAGAGTGGCAAACATTGACCAAAGTTTTTATCAGCAAGTTTTCAGGATTTTTTTTTTAACACATTTTTATTGAAAGATAAAATAATTCATATTACATCTCATTTTCTATCCCATCCCATACATCCTCCCATTCCTCCCTCCCTCCCACTTTCACCCCAATCCCCCTTCCCTATGACTGTGACCAAGGGGGACCTCCTCCCCCTGAATATGGTGCTAGGGTATCAAGTCTCTTCTTGGTAGTCTGCTATCCTTCCTCCGAGTGCCATTGGGCCTCCCCAACAAAGGGACATGGCCAAATATGGGGCACCAGAGATCCTGTGAAAGTCAGTCCCCCGTCTCCACTTAACTGTGGAGAATGTTCTGTCCCTTGGTTAAAAAAATGCACAAAGTTCTATTTATCATGTCATGAAGAAATCCAAACTTTTAGTTCTGCTTCCCTTTCAGGTTGATAAGAGACTGAGAATAGACTCAAGAACTCAGAGGGTGATAAAAAGACAGCACAGGGCTTTGGAGAGGCCCATTTAGCCTCTCAACATCGCTTCGGAGGGGCCAGCTGTCTTCAGGGAGGGTCCTGTGAAATGTCCCGGAGAGAGACTGGATCCCTCTCCATTCTCCCTGTGGGATACCTTAAAGCCCTGAGCTCCGGGCAGAGGCTGTCACTGGAACTCACTGTTGACACCCGTTTGTGGCAGCCAGGGGGCTGAGCGCTGGCACTTTTCTCCAGAGCCCTGCATTTTTTGAGGATGGAGTGAATGTTTATGTTTTCATGAGGCCATGTGAAAAGAATGTGGATCTTAGAAAAGAGCCCTATTTGTTCAAAGGACAATCGCTAGATCCTTTGCAGGCAGCCATATTTTCTCTTCCACAGTCTCAGGAAAGACAGAGAGAAAGGGACAGGGTCTGGTTCTGAGGGACCTGTGCTCAGATAGATCCCTTCCAGGTGAGAGTTTTCTGCCACTTTGCTTATAGTTTTCACTACTGTCTTAGCTACCAAGTGTGTCAAAGCAGTTAGCTTCATAGGCTTCTATGAGCCAATGAGCCCCAGTGTCTTGCGCAAATGAACGATGTGGGGGCAAAGTGTGAATAAAATAATAAAGGAGTGCCCAAATATGCGCGACTCATTTGAATCAATATTCATGCCTGGTTCCACTATGGGCTGTTTCAGATGTTGTCACGCCAGGCCCAGCTGGCCTCTGCAGACGCCCCCTGCAGTAATTTCCTCAGGAAGTGAGCTCACGTCCCTTCGTGGAAGAGAGTTCTAAAATGCTGGTGTTTCCTCTAGGCTAGCTCTGAAGGGTGGGGATTCATGCCAGCCTTTCAGTGGCTCCTCAGAACTGTGGCAAGAGCCTCGGGGAGTAAACCTGCCTCTTTGTGCCTTCACATTTGCAGAGGGAGTGTGGAGCCTGCAGTTTCCAGGGACTGCAGGATGAACAGAAGATGAAGGGAGCGAGGAAAAGTTGGTGCCCTTCTGCATTTTCTCTGGGTCTGTCTCTGTGACTGAGGGAGAGAGAGTTGGTAGATGGGAGCACCTGCAATGTCTTGGCTTTGAGGATGTGAAAGTGTCAGCTTCTATTAGGCCAGATTACCACGCTGATGGTCCAGTGCGAAGGCTCCTTGTCAGGCTGACAATCCTGCTAGAGCTCTGCTTCTGTACTTCACCTTAGCGTTGGGCTATTTGCCTTAACCTCTCTGCATCTCTGCAAACCAAGGGTGACGGTTGGGCCTTCTGTGTGCTCAGAAAAGGGACTGGTTCATGGACAGGAACCATAGACTGCAAATGTTGAAATTATCTTCTCTCTCTCTCTCTCTCTCTCTCCCCCCCCCCCCTTTAAAATCATAAGATTTATAAATCTGGAGTCTGGTCTCTCCTACAATGTGGGTCCTGGGGATAGAACTCAGATCCTCAAGCTTGGCAGCAAGCACCCTTATCTACTGAGCCATCATTTTGTTGTTGTTGTTTCTCTGTGTAGCCCTGGCTGCCCTGGAACTCTCTTTTTAGACCAGGCTAGCCTCGAACTCACAGTGACCCACCTGCCTCTGCCTCCCAAGTGCTAGGATTAAAGGCATGCACACTGAGCTTGAAGCTCATTTATTGATTTAGCTGGACTAGCTGGGCCAATATTCACAGGGATCATCTGGCTTCCTAGTGCTGGGGTTGGAGATGCACAGCTCCATGCCTGGTGTGTTATGTGAGTGCTGGGGATCAGACCCAGATCCTCCTGTTTGTACAGCAAGCTCCTTACTGAGCCATCGCCAACTCCTGTTGGCACCTTTGTACAGACTACTCAGAGCCAGTAACTGCTTCAGACGTGTGAGAAGGCTGTTCCTGCTCCTGTACTCCAGCATTCAGGAGGCAGAGGCAACCAGGTCTCCATGAGTTCAAAGCCAGAAGGCTCTACATAACTGACACCATGTCAACACACACACACACACACACACACACACACACACACACACACACAGTGGCCTCTCCACCTCCAACCTACCTCAAAGCTGGTGACAGTGGAGGGCTGTTGCTTTTCTTCGCATTTATTTAAAGGTGTTATGGATAACTCTGGCCTGGGATGGATATCTGAAGAAGCCTCCATGGCAGGTTTTGGCACACTTTCCCACCCTTAGGCCTCCCCTTCCCCTTACCAGTGGATATGTGTGCTGAATCTATTTTCTTTAACGTAGAGGATTTCTCGACATTATTGACAATTTGGCCCTGGTAATCCTTTGTTGTACGTGAGGGGGCTGTCCTGTGCATTGTAGGCTATTTGGCAGCATGCCTGGCCTCTGCCTACTACATGTAATAGCAGGTTTAGTTCCAGCGGTGACAAGCAGAATTGTCCTGAGACACAGTGAGTGTGCAGAGAAATAGAGGAAATAATTTCTGGTTGGAACTCTCCCTCCTAATGGGTTGCACACCACTTTTACAATTTTATTTATTTATTTTCAATTAAAACTTTTTTGGGGGGGGGGGCTGGGTGTGGGTGCATCTTTAATCCCAGAACTTTGGAGGCAGAGGTGGATCTCTGTGAGTCCAGGTCAAACTGGTTTACATAGTGAGTTACAGGACAGCCAGGCCTAAACAGTGAGAGCCTGCCTCAAAAATGAAGAAAAAGAAAAAGAATGTTTTTACTTGTGTGTCCGTGCCACATGTGTGAGGGGGTCTCTGGAGGCCAAAGGATGACAGTTGGGGGTCAGAGCTACAGACGGTTGTGAGCCACCTGACATGGACGCTGGGAATAGAGCTCGGCTTGTCTGCAAGGATAATAAGCACTTTTAACCTTGGAGCTGTCGCTCTACCTACTCCCACCGCTCTTTTTAAGGAATCCTCCAAGACAATTGAAACAGGCGAAAGGCAGTTCATTTTGCAAATCACATCCATGTATGTGAGGGGGTGCATGATACAGCAAGGATGTGGAGGTCAGAGGACAGCTTGCAGGAGTGGGTTCTCTTCTCCCACATGTAAGTCCTGAGGGTCCACTCAGGCTGTCAGGCTTGGCAGCAAGTGCCTTCACCTGCTGAGCCATCCTGACAGCCCCACATTGCTTTGAATGTTCCTGAAACACCAAAATCGAGGACCATGCAGGTGTGTGTATGTGCAGAGGGTGCCACCAAAAAAAGCCTGTAGAATCCAATCTCATTATATGCCTCCTTTATAATTTATGTATATTTTCTTACATATTTATCTGTTGCTTAGTGTCACGTGTGTACGTGAGTGTGAGCTCATGAGGGTCACAGAGTGAATTTGCAGGTCAGAGTCTTTGGGAGGCTGTTCTTACTTTCCACCTTGCTGAAGTCCGGTCTCTCTTGTTTCTTCATGAGCTGTGCACTGCAGCTGCAGGTGCTTTCTGCAGCTCCTCCGTTTCTTTCCCCTCCCGCCTGACTCCGCATTTGTCTGGAAATGAATCAGGGTGGGTGAAAATCTCTCTCTCTCTCTCTCTCCCTCCACCCTCCTTTAAAATCAGAAGAGTTGTAAATCTGGAGTCTGGTCTCTCTTGCAATGTGGGTCCTGGGAATAGAACTCAGATCCTCAAGCTTGGCAGCAAGCACCCTTACCTACTGAGCCATCATTTTATTGTTGTTGTTGTTTGTTTGTTTGTGTAGCCCTGCCTGTCCTGGAACTCTCCTGAAGTGGGTTGGCAAGAATAGTTACTATAGATTAATCTGGGTCATTTATAATTACACTGCCCAGTACTGGTAACAGCTGGCTAGTGTGAACACTCAAAATGCAATTATTCAACATTGTGGTGTGTGTTAAGTGTGAAACACACACTGGATTTGGAAGACTTAGTACGAGAATAAGAACAAATATTTCATTTCTAAGGTTTTTTGTTTTTTGTTTTGTTTTGTTTTGTTTTTGAGACAGGGTTTCTCCAGCCCTGGCTGTCCTTGACTTGCTTTGTAGACCAGGCTGGCCTCAAACTCACAGTGATCCTTCTGCCTCTACCTCTCCAAGTGCTGGTCATTTCTAAGTTTTTAGAGTCCTTATCTGTTGCAATAATATTTTAGATATATTGGCTTAAGTAAAATTAATTTTACCTGGCTCCTATTACTTTTTAATGTGTCCATTGGGAGGATACAGTTTTATTAAGATATAGTTATCAAATAAATATTAAAGAGAGTTAGAGTGGGCAGTTAGAAGTTTAACATCACAGGAGGCTTCCTGTGCTGCCTTCTTCCATCTTTACTTCCCTTTTGCTTCCCTTTTTACTTTTTTTCTTTGTTGGTGGTGCTGGAGGTCGAACTCAGAGTCCTGTGTATACTAAACAAGAGCCCAACTGCTGAGCTGCATTTTCTATGAGGAGCATTGATACAGACCATGCATTCTCAAGGGGCGTAGAAACATGATTCTTGAGGGTGGTGGTGAAACAAGTGTAATTTATGCATATTTATGTTTATATAAACAGATTTATGATGCATCTATGGTCTTAAAATCCATAGAGCAGGAGTTAGGAAAAAATGTCTAAGAAAGCCCCTTATATGGATAATACTGCAAGTTGAGAGACAGTGCCTGGAAGTGCATGTGATCCCAGAGCCTGCCTCCATATTTGTGCTTAGCATAGTATTAGTAGAAATATTTCTATCATCTCACGCAAACAGGCAAAGAATAGAGTTATGCTGAGTTTATAACAAATGGATCAAACTGCCTTCAAGGTTCCCGATCAGTGTGAAGAGCAAGAGTGCCGAGGGCTTGCTGATGGCTGAGTCCCTGCTCACTTAATTTTGTGTTGAGTTGACAGCATAATCATTTGTTGCAGCATCTATGAACGCTACTAATTCTGCCACTTTGTGCATAGATGATCTGCCTGTTTATGTTAGGCTTCTATGGCATGGCTTACCTATCTTGTCACAGTTTAGTGCTGTCAATGACACTCCGTCTTCCCAACAGCCGTTGGCAGATCTGTGATCAGACAGGTGGAGATGCCGGCTCAAAGCTGATAAAAGGAAACTAGAGGTCATGATATTCTGGGGTGCTACACACCATCCCAGAATGAAGCTTAGCCATTTGGCCTCAGAGCTCTGCAGCCGTAGACAGGACTATCAGTAAGCCCCAGGCCAGCAGTCCACAGGCTAAGAAAAGGGCCCTGGGGATTGTGGGCCACCAGGGGCTTCATGGGTTAAATCAATGGATGCTCTTCCATGTGAAATGGAGAGGGAAGTCACCAAGATGAGGCTTGATGTTTGTTTATTTGGTTTTTTTTTTTTTTTTTTTGCTTGTGTTTGGTTGGTTAGTTGTTGTTTTGTGTGTGTGTGTGTGTGTGTGTGTGTGTGTGTGTGTGTGTGTGTGTGTGCGCACGCGCAACATAACGAATAGAACTTAGATGACTTTGATGGGCTCTTCAGCAAAGGTCTTGTACAGCATGTAAAGAGTGTGAGCCGTTGACAGTAAGGTCTTTGAGATGTTAAGCCATTTGTTTTGAGGCTATGGGAGAAGCTTTTGCTTACTGACAGTTAATGAGTCTGAGTTGGCAGATGCTCTGTGGTTATGCCCTGCCAACCTGGCCCTACTCAAACACATATTTAGTGAGTCCTAATAAAAGTTTTATTTATGGTTTCGATGGGAAAACTAGCTGGTGGAGAAGCAGGTGAAGAACTGGTTTATATGGTTAGCTGCTAAAATCTAATAGGTGAGATACAACGTTGGTGGACATTCTAAAGGGCCACAGAGCCGTGACTTCTAATCGCCTTTTCTCCTGGATAAGCAACTTGCTTTTCTAGTGGCCTAAACCAAATTTCAACTCCTACAATTTAACTCCTACTTTACACAATCTAGGTGTTGATGAAAATCACAGATAGAGGAAGTCAGGAAGCTTTACTGTTGGGATTTTACAGAATATTCTCATTTGAAGAGTATGCGTTGTATTTCTAAGTCTACCTCACATATAATTGTGTAAGTCAGCTTTCTGTCACTATGGCAAGATGATTAAGATAATCAACATAAAAGGCAGAAAGGTTTATTCTGGGCCATGATTTATTTTTTTATTTTTTATTTTTTATTCAGTATTGCGTGTTTACTTTGGGGAAGATGAGGAAGAAGTGGCAAAAAAACAGTGTCTCCTTGGAGTCTCCCAAGTGTAAGGGACTCCAAAGTTTATGTACAAGGACTGGATGGCATGGCCAGGCAAATCAGATGGAAGGCCCCCAAGATTCTTTTTTCTATAGATTTCTACGAATAAAATGATAAGCTGTATAGGTGACCAATCTATGGTACCTGATAAATGCCAGTTGCTTTCTAGCTGCCTTTCCTCACTGGCTTACAGACACCTAGACGTCATTATCTCTCTCCTTTTCCAGAGTAAAACTCACCTAGCAAATTAGGGAACTCCCAGTGCAGTACAGCTTACATATAGAACAGCTAGTACAGGTGGTAAGCTGACTCTCCATCCTCCCATCCTCCCCATCCTCCCATCCTCCCCATCCTCCCATCCTCCCCATCCTCCCATCCTCCCCATCCTCCCATCCTCCCCATCCTCCCCATCCTCCCCATCCTCCCCATCCACTAAGCGAGAAATGTTGTGACTGACTTTTCAGAGGGCTAGCCAGCTTGCCCTGGCAGATTCCACATGGGGGGCTGTGGTCTGCAAGGCTCTAGTGCACCATCCTCTCTTTTTGGCGCTGATAACTGTAGGTTAAAGAAGTGCACACGCATGCTGATTTCTTAGGCTGTCTTCAGGATTTTAACAGCTTTGCTGTGCTCAGTGTCTTGGAAAACCACACCATTCACAGCTAGAACTTGGCCCCCTTCCTGAAGTCCTGCGCGATGTGCATCAGGGTCTGGAATCACCTTGGAGATGAAGACGCCAGGAGGCTTTTCCTCTCGGATGTTAAATCACAACTGAGCACCAGGAGGCTTCTTCAGTGTGACAATTTGGGGCAGAAACTGGGTCAACTCATTGTTGTAGACTGGGTGGTACCCTCTCTCACGGGGAGGAATCTATGCTGGAGGATTCTCATAGGCAGGCATGAAAATCGCTGGGTAGTTATCATAAGGAATCAGGTGGTCCATTTCAGGGAAAGCTCAGCAAATAGGCCTCCCTCAGCGGCGCCGCCGCTCACAGCCAATTCGACCCAGGAACCGGAAGTGGATGCTCGCTTCCATCCCTGGGCCATGATTTTTATAGGTCTCAGTACATGGTCTCCCGGCCCTGTTGTTGGTCCTGTGATGATCATATACACCTAGGGTGGGGGTAGGGATGGTGGAGACAGCCAGGCAGGAATCGGCACTCCAATCTTGCCTTTAATGACATGCCCTTGTTGACTTGTTTTTCTCACTGTGTCCATCACCTTCCAAGAGCACCCAGCTGATCTTTAACATAGTCCAACAAGCTGTAAGTAAGTCCTTATAGCAGAAATAGGTGGTAGAGATTGACGTAAAATCTTTAGTTGTTAATCCTAGTTATACTTGATGAGGATTTTTAAAAAAAAATACAATTATCATTTAAGCTAAGTGTCCCTATTATATCCAAAGACTCTAGCCTAATTTTTGCTTTCTTCTACCATTTTCTGCCATTCCAAGCAAGTGAGTAACAGAAGATGCAAAATCAGCCCACACTTGACAGTGACACATAGGACAACTCTTAACTGTGACGCACTCTTGTCTTGAACCACATTTGAACCTTTGGGTGCCATGAACCCTGCTGCAGGCTGGCAAACCATAGCTTTCTGGTCTTCAGACTCAAGAGAGGCGCCTTGGACTTCAAATGGCTATTACAAAACAACGTTTTGATGAGTTAAGTGTAAATGAATCAGAAGCATGTGGACTTAATTAGCCTCAAACAGCCATTTCAAAATGTAAGAGTGAAAAAAAAAAAAAAAAAACAAAAAACAAAAACAAAACCAAGCGTGCTTGTGTCAAATCTCATCTTGGAGGTTTCCTGCTAAATTCAAAAGGGTGGGAACAAAGAGCGGACCATCTACCAAGCGTTCAGGTTGCTCACTTTATGCGCACTGTCTTATCAGGGACCAGGGAACTGTGGGAAACTTCTTCCACAGCCACGGACTGTGCTTCAGGGTTGTGGTTGCCAGCCCATTCGTGGCCTACATTTAATTAAACCAGGCCTACGCATGGCTGGAGAGAACGCAACTTCCATGTTTTTGAAGACGGGCCAGGGTGCAGTCCACATGGGACCATGTGTGTGGTCTTCTTTTACAGTTAAAATAACCCCATATTATTCGTCTTATGCCCCATGAGTTTTTCCATGTTACTCTTCATTCTGACCACAGAGACAGTGTAGGGCTAAACACAGCTTGCCCCTGTTGCCTCTTCTGGGTGGAACTGAGCAGTGTCCGGCAGAATCAAGGAGAATATACATGCCTTTCCACTTAAAGGTTGAGGTGTTCTTTCTCTCCAATGGGAAAGGCGTTAAAAGCTCAAAGGTCAAAAATCAACCTTCCAGTTGAATGAAAGGAGGGCCTGCCATAGAATAGAAAAAGTTTTGGAGAGGAAATAAAAAGGGCTTAACTCCTTGAAGGCCACAATGGAAATGTGGGACAATTATTTTCATGGCTTTCAAGAAGTCATGGGTCAGGTCTAGGCTATTTTATGCATTGAGATTGCCCCAGACTTGTTACAGAAAGGACAGACAGACACAGTTGCTGAGTGAGGGTCCCCTCAGCTGTCTTCTCAACACCTTTACAAACAAGTAGAACTGTTCCTGTTCCACAGCTGAAGAAACTGCCCTGCTGGAGGCCGAGATCTGCTCAGAGTCTTCGGGTCAAGAAGGGGACAGCTGGGCATGAATCCAGATCTCTAACTTCCATGTTTAGGAAAATTTCCAGTATTTCCCCATCTACCAATGTGTAATGTGGAATAAAGCAAGTAAAAGAGAATTGGGTCTGGATCATTTTTACTTACTGGTCCAACATGACTTTCATCAGGTAGGCCCAGGAACGCTCTGCTGTCTCCAGGCATTGGTCCTTGTTTGATTGTCCTGACTCATGCCTCTGGTCTGGGCTTAATAATAGCATCCCATTTCTCTCTCCAAAGTGTCCTGGCTTGCCAATAAATTGCCTGGGCACTCAACTTTGAATCTAGGCTAAAAGGGTCAAATCATAGAGGTTTTATTTGGCCAAAGCACTGAACCTTTTCCATTCCAGGGGTTTCCTATGTTTTTCTAGTCAGAGTTTTCATGAGTTGATGATGTGCACCCTTTCTGTTTGTTTTGTTTTCAGATCTTGATATAAGAACCTAACACAGACTCGGGCATCGGCTAGGCACCAATGCCTAGCTTGTGTGTAATTCTTTACCACCTAGTTCTTCCCAGAAATCCTATAAATTGTGTCTTACTCTAGGGTATAATATTGTCAGTCACCTCACACAGGAAAGGGTAGAACCACCTATAGCAACTCAGCTCCTAGGTAGGCAAACTGTTCTTAAATGCCTTTCCTCCCCCTCCTCCTTCTTCTCAACCACCCCCTCCTCCTCTTCTTCCTCTTTCATCAGGATTTGCCTCTGCTGTATCTTCACGATGACAATGCCCCTAGACTGTCCCATGGGCTCCCGTAGCCCCTTATATCAGGACTTGTTTTAACTCCATTGCTATACTCTCTCACTATACTCCATCAGGAATTAAGTTCTCTTAATTTTATTGTCCTCACAGGAGCTGTATAAAAGCAACCAAATGCCGTAGCTTCCACCAGCCCTCTGAATTCTTGTTTCAAGGACACCCCGTATTATTGTCACGGAGCTCACAGTAGAGCTAGTCCCTTGGTGTGAATGAGGGAATGAGAGCAACCAAGAGTGAGACAGTGCTGTGAACGGGCACCTCACTGCCTGAGAGAAGTTACCAGATGTGTCTCCCATAGAGAGCTTGCTTGCTGTAGACTGCCTGCTTTGTGAAAGGGCTCATTTACACATATAAAAGAAAGAAGAGATTTGTGGCGTTATGAAGAAACACTAGAGAATTCCAAGAGAGACTTCCCCTGCAGTTCCTTTCACTGCCCATCCTCCTGTCATATTGGCTAATTCTTGATGCCATGGATCTTAAACCATCTCTTTGGCTCTCTCTGCTTTATCACACTTACCATTTTTGGTTGTAAGGAACAGAAATCAAGTCTGGTTGATTTACCCAAGGGGAAAAATATTTGTGGAGAATGTGGGTTGCAGGAACTATGTCAGAAGCAGACTCTGAGAAAAGATTTGAGTGTTTTAAGAGGAGCTTTTATGAAGAACAGGTAAAAGAATGGTGGGCGAAGAGAGCCAGGGAGGTCAAGGCAGTCCCTCAGGATGGATGTTTCCCTCTGGGGATTCTGCCTCTGAGCTAACCTTACTTAGGGTTTCTTTTGCTCTGAAGAGACACAGTGAACATCATTATGACCGTGGACACTCTGATAAGGATACATTAAATTGGGCTGGCTTACATTTCAGAGGTTTAGTCTGCTATCGTCAGGGTGGGAAGCATGGTGGCAAACAGGCAGGCATAGTTCTGGAGAGGCAGCTGATAGTTCTGCATTCAGATCAGTAGGCAGCAGGAAGAGAGTGTGACACTGGGCCTGGCTTGAACACGTGAAACCTCAAGGCCCATCCCCAGTGACACACTTCCTCCAATAAGGCCATAGCTCCTAATAGGGCCACTCTCTGAGCCTATAGGGGCCATTTTCATTCAAACCACCACATAGCCCAAGAATCGGAGTAAGGCTGACATTTATTTTCAATTCCTGTCTTAGTCACTGTTTTATTGCTGTGATGAGACACATGACTAAACCAATTCATGTGAAAGAAAGCATTTAATCGGGGGACTTGCTTACAGTTTAAGAAGCATAGTTCATTATCATCATGGTAGGGAACATGTCAGCAGGCATGGCAGACATGGTGTTGGAGAAGTAGTTGAGATCTACATCCTGATACACAGGCAGAAAGAGAGAGAGAGAGAGACAGAGACAGAGACAGAGAGACAGAGAGAGAGACAGAGAGAGAGACAGAGACAGAGAGAGAGAGACAGAGACAGAGAGAGAGAGAGAGAGAGAGAGAGAGAGAGAGAGAGAGAGAGAGAGAGAGAGAGAGAGAGAGACTGGGCCTGGCATGGGCTTTTGAAACCTCAAAGCCCACCTGCAGTGACATACTACCTTCAATAAGACCACACCTCCTGATCCTTCTAATCATTTCAAATAGTGCTACTCCCTGGTGATTAGGCTTTCAAACATGTGAGTCTATGGGGTTATTCCTTTTCAGATCACTACGATTCCCATTTATTTTTAGTTAAAACCAATGTGGGCGTGTCAACTCTTCTGAATTCTGGCCTGTCTCAGGCAGGCAGACTACAAATGCAGTCAGAGAATACCCTTAGGCACAGACACAAGTAGTTAAAGAAAAGAGACAAAAGGCATGTAAAATTGGCTACCAACTGGTGGTCCATTCCATTAAAGTGCACATATATTATCTCTCCACGGAAAGATGATACATCTTCTCTTCTTTTTGGCCCAGGCTGAAGTAGAATACAGTAGAAGTAATACTTGCCCCATCGCACCTGAGTCTCTGTGGTAGTTTGAATGTGAACGGCTTATATATTTGAATGCTTCGTTCCTAGTTGGCTTAGCTGTTGTGGAAAGGATGTGAAAGAGTGGCTTTGTTGGAGGACATATGCCACTGGGGGTGAGCTTTGAGGCTTCAAAAGCCCACATCAGGCCAACTCTTTTTCTCTGCCTCCAGCTTTTAGATTAGATGTAAGCTCTCAGCTATGGTTCCAGCACCATGCTTGCCTGTCTTCTGTCTGCTGCCATGCTTCCTGTCAGGAGAGCCATGGACTCACCCTCTGAAACTTTAAGCATGCCCCCAATTTAATGTTTGTTTTTGTTTTTTATATGTTCCCTTGGTCATGGTGTCTCTGCGCAGCAATACAAAACTAACTAAGATACTATACTCTTTAAACCCTCCCATTTGGAGAAGCCAGCACTGTAGACAAAAATATAGCTACCCCAACACCACCAAGCCTATGCTATGATGAACGACTAACTATTCATAAGAAACTGTCACTGTGGCAGCCATCTTCCAATGGCTTGCCAAAATGACAAACACAAAGGGAAAGAGGAGGGGCACTCCTTGCATGTCTTCTAGACCTTTTAAGAAACATGGGGTTGTTCCTTTGGCCACATATGTGCAAATCTACAAGTAGAGTAATACTGTAGACATCAAGGGAATGGGCTCTGTTCAAAGGAATGCCCTATTAAGTGTTACCATGACATAACAGGAAGAGTCTACAATGTTACCCAGCATGCCATGGGCATCATTGCAAACAAGCACGTTAAGGGTAAGATTTTTCCCCCCAAGAGAATTAGTATGTGGATCCAAGCATTCTATGAGCAGGGAGAGTTTCCTGAAATGGGTGAAGGAAACAGATCAGAAGAAAAAGGAAGCCCAAGAGAAAGACATCTGGGTTCAGCTGGCTCCACCCAGAGAAGCATACTCTGTGAGAATTAACAGGAAGTCCCCTGAGCACCATGGCCTAATGACAGGAGGAAATAAAGAACCTGTAATGCAAAGTGTTGTGTTTTCGTAACAAAAGAACAACAACAAAAGAAAAAGGAAGGGAGGGAGGGAGGGAGGGAAGGAGGGAGGGAGGGAGGAAGGAAGGAAGGAAGGAAGGAAGAGAAAATGTCTCACAGAGATCAGGGAGTGGAGAAGCACAGCACCAACCCCAAGCTGTCCTTAACCAGATGGTTGAGGAAGACCCAAAGAACTTACTTAGTCCCAGCAACTGTCTAAGGGCCTCTGATTTAAAAACTGCATTTGAAAACCACCAACAACCCTGTGACTCTCCAAGAGACCAAAGTAAACTAACTGTTGTTTTTATTCTGTAAATTTTAAAGTGGTGCTTCGATCCCTGGGAACCCTGCCAGAGAGCTGTGAGGGCTGTGTGTAGGTAGGACACAACAGCATTGCTGCGGCACAGTGCATGAGGGTAGGAGATGATGTCCAGACTCAGATGAGACCCTCCCCTGAAAAGATCTAGAGAAGAGGAAAAGGGGGCACTTGATTTCAGGGCCCTAATCTCAGTGGCTGTCTGTGTTTGGGGGAAGGAGACCTGCTACTCTAGCACAGGGGAGCAGAGTTTGAGTAGAGACAACAGGCTGTTTTGATATTGTGATTAATGGTGATGCCAAGGTTGCATACAACTGGGAACATCATTATTAACACATAAAACAGATGAGAGTAAAAAAAAAAAAAAAAAAGGAAATGATCTCTGAGAAAATAAAACCAAGAAATACCCACTGCTTATGAATGTCCCCCCTCCCCAAGATACTCCCCTCATTTCACCTCACTGACTACCTCAGTCTCCAGCCATTAATTTAAAAATCTTAGGATAAGAACCTGATTGAGGGGTTGGAGAGTGGCTCAGAGGTTAAGAGCAACAACTGGTCTTCCAGAGGTCCTGAGTTCAATTTCCCAGCAACCACATGGTGGCTCACTACCATCTATAATGTGATCTGATGCCCTCTTCTGTCCTGCAGGTGCACATGGAGGCAGAACACTGTATACATAGTAAATAAATAAATCTAAAGAAAAGAAGAAGAAGAAGAAGAAGAAGAAGAAGAAGAAGAAGAAAAAGAAGAAGAAGAAGAAGAAGAAGAAGAAGAAGAAGAAGAAGAAACTCTGTCTCAAACAGCCCTCCTGCAAAACAACAACAACAACAACAACAACAACAAAAACCCCAAAAACACCTGTCTCAGTGTTTTGTAAAACACTGTTCTCCATCATCTTCTGATTGGTCGAATAAGGAGCTGAACAGCCGATAGCAAAGGCAGGAGAGAACAGACAGGACTTCAGGGAGAGACAAGAACTCTGAGGGGGGGGGGCTGAGGAGGGGGGAAGAGATCTGCCTAAGAGACACAGAGGAAGTCAGATGTATGAAGGTGAGGAGAGGTAATGAGCCACGTGGCAGAGGGCAGCTAAGTAACAGTAAGCTAAGGCCTAAAGTTATTATAAATAAACAGAAGCCTCCATGCCGTTACTCAGAGCTGGGGCAGACATAGAAAGACTGTACAGTTTCAGCATCTGGAACCTTGAAGCTGGGGAGAGTGAGTGGAGGGAAAGTGGACAGGCAGATCCCTGCAGCTAGCTGGCCAGCCAGTCTACCCAAACTGGTGAGCTCCAGGTTCAGTAAAGACTCAGCCTCCAAAGTAAGGTAGTAAGTGACGTAGGAAGATAATGTCAATCTCTGGCTCCATACACATGCGCGCGCGCATACACACACACACACACACACACACACACACACACACCACACCTGTACCCACATGTACAGAGGCACATACATGAACACTTACATGTACGTACACATACAGAAAACAGGGGGAGGTTACATTTTCTGTGTTTGTGCTAAGACATCTGTCTTCTCCTGCCTTCCAGTAGTAGAGCTCCTGGTTTAGGGCCTTGAAACTCCTGGGCTTCTGCCAGTCGCCCCTGCTTCTCCAGCCTCGGGTACAGACAGAATCACACCATTGGCTTTCATGAGCCTCCGGGTGCAGACAGCACATGTGGAGCTTCATAAAGGAGTGAGTCAGTTTCTACAAAACATCTCCCTTATAAACCTGTCTTTGTTAATATCCTGTTGGCTCTGCGGCTCGGGAGAGCCCTGACTAAGACACCAGGTAACTTGGAATCTTGGTCTTTCCCAGGCTACTTACTGCTCAAGGTGACGCTAGACAGGACCCATTATGAGATTTCTCAAGTTCCAGTAGCTGAGTTTCCCAACTGGACCTTAGCTCCGGAGAGTAGCACGAGGGGCGTTTGGTTCTTGCTTGCTGGCATCGCCTTTCGGAGCTCAATCCCAGCTCATTGTCCTGCACAAATTTTTGACATATAAGAAGTAACTAGTCTTCATATTCCGGTCTCTGGGGACTGCTGCCCTCTTTGGAGGACATTTGGGAGTAAGAAAAGAATTCAGTTTCCTTAGTGGTCCAGGAATACACTCCACGCACCAGCCTTCCTGGAGAATTGCATTCCTATTCTTAAAATGTGCTAAGACGCTAAAGCAGAGTTAACCCATTTGATGCTATTCCTTTAGAGAAGTGACACTTCAGGGAAGTGTCAGAAAGCCCTGCTCTTACTCTGAAAGCAGAGCACCTAGGATATTCAAGCATCGTCACCTGTGTTTGGGAGGCTGAGAGGAAGCGATGATGAAGTTGTCATGGAGGGGGTCACATGTTAAACCATCACTCTGGAACTTGTTACTTTAAAACAAGTGCATCAAGGGGCCAGGGTTACATTTCTGTCCATGCTTGTCCAGGTACAGGGAGCCCTGGGTCCCATCCCCAGCACCATGTGAGCTGAGCCTGGTAGCATATGCCTGTAGTCCCATCCCTTAGAAGATGGAGGCAGGAGGATCAGAAGGTCAAAGTTACTCTTGCCCATCTAGAGGGTTCCAGGCCAGCCTGGGATATGTAAGACTCTGTCTTAAACAAAACAAAACAAATGTAAATAATATGTTTAACGGAAAGCCGTGAAGCCGTTACAGTGGTTCAGGAAGCTAATGAGATTTAATTTTATATTATCCTGGCAAAGGTAGTGTTGTGTCTCCTTATCTAATCCCTCCCCCTATTTCATTCAAACTTAATGCACCATTAAGACAAAGGATAAAGACGTTAGAGAGGGTGTGGCCAGCAGCAAATTCAATCACCTTTATTTCTTCAGCAGGCAGGCTAATTTAGGTTCCAAACTCCTCAACAGACACTTTATAGCAACATCTGTGTTTTGAGGTACACCCTGTGACAGCACCCCTTCCACAGTCGGCCTGTCTTTTCCAGTCTGTGCAGTACTGAGCACCAAAGGCATGCTTGGGAGGTCATTTTCTAATGGTGATTAGATTTATGGCCTTCGCCTCCATGCTAGGAGAGATTAGCAAAACCAAGGCTGTTTAGTTTGGCAAAGACCAGAGAGAACAAGAGATGTGATAGGTACATTATAGAAAATGATAAATGGAGAAAAGGCAGGCTGGGGCCCCCTATGTCCTGTGGCAAAGACACGGCAAACTCTAGTTGCCATCCGCTGAGGCTGTTGAATAACTCGGGGAGGTTTGAGGCTGTGTGTGTGTGTGTGTGTGTGTGTGTGTATGTGTGTGTGTGTGTGTGTGTGAGAGAGAGAGAGAGAGAGAGAGAGAGAGAGAGAGAGAGAGAGAGAGAGAGAGAGAAGAGAGAGAGAGGCCTCAAGGGAAAGAAGCTGTGCTGATGGGGAATGTCTGGGTGGATGTATTTATACAAAATAGCACCTATGGTTACATTAGCAGGATCGGTTTACCAGGACCATCCATCCTACTTTAGACCATGGTGACAAGTCTGGCTGTGCTTCCTGTTTCCCGGGGTGGGGGTGGGGGAGGAGGGGCCCCAGACGTTTTGGCACCAGTCCCTTCTCTCTATAGGGTGTCTGGATTTCCAGCAGCCTCTTTCTCCGAAGAGAGGAGCATCTAGCATCGGATGGATGGATGGATGGATGGATGGATGGATGGATGGGTGGACAGATGGATGGATGGATGCAGATTCTGGGGGCTGGTAGGAGGATGCAGCCAGCAGGCCAGCACAATTCCTGTCCTCAGGAACTTAGTAAAGGCCAGGTTCCCAAACTGCCTACCTACTGTCAAAGGGAGCAGGAACCTGGGTTTGATTTGTCACTGGGCACTTTGTATATCTCCAACCCCAGAGAGAATTCTGTAATACTGCAGTATTAAGTCAGTTGGCAAATGGCAGGGTTTTGTTGGCCATTCCTGGTGTTTCCGTTTTCTGCCCCAAATCCTCTTCTTGTTCCTCAGTTTCCCCTCTGGAGACTGATATCTTAAATTTTAGCCTCACTGTGGTGGGTGGGCGGGAACGCTGTGGGGTCAGGCTGCTAATATCTGATGTGCTTTGAAGTCCTTGGCAGGTCAGCCCAGACCCCTCAGGCAGTCCGCTGGGAACCATTTGACTGTCCTGGTGGTGGGAGGATTCCTCAGCTTTCACTCTTTACCTCCTTTTGTAAAACAGATTTTCTACACCTTCCTCTGAGAGGCTCTCTTCTGGTTTAATCAATTCATAAATTTAAAAAGCTGATACACAATGATTGTAGGTCGATGTAACAACCTACAATTCCTTTTCATCTCTCCCTAGATTTCTCCCTTCCTCTTCCCATTCTTTCTCCCTCCCCCTCCTGTCTTTAATTTCTGTGTAGAGTTTTATTAAGCCTTATATGAAACCCTTAGTATCTTTATAGATGACAGCTAACTTGGCTGGCACATCCCTCTTGCTTCTTTACATGGCACCTGAATGGCACGCCTCTGTCCTCCCGTGCCCAGGGCCCTGACTTGCTGAAAATATTTAAAGAGATCAGCAGAAAGAAGTAAAGGAAAAACTCACCTGGGTTTTGTTTTTGCTTTGTTTGGTAAGTGAACAAAGCCCCCCCCACCCCACCCCACCCCCATGCCCTGCTTCATTTTATTTAGAAGACAAAAGAGTGAGCCCTTGAATTTCAAAGGTTGGTTGTGCCAATTGAGATAGGAATGGGGAGGCAGGGGAGACAGAGAGTAGGTGGGGGAGGAGGGAGGAAAAGAGAAGGTAAGGGTTTGAAGGAAGGGAGAAAAAGAAGGAAGAGAGGGGGGAAGGGAGGGAGAGAAGGAAAGGGGATGAAAGGGAAAGAAGGCCACCAGGAATCCATTGCCCTTTTGATGGAGACTTTGAAAGGGGCCCACATCCCTGGGGAATTAGGAGGCTCAGTGGAAGAAACAAAAGAGCAAGCGGGCAGCGGGCCACACATGGCTACTAAATGGTTCCAGGAATATTATTAATGCAGGAACAAGCATGACACGTGTTTGAATGAACTGTCGGTGAGCTCGATGAGCTCTTGTGAGCAGTAGAATTGATAACACGTGGTCAAGGGCAGTTTTCTAGGTACCAATAGCCACATGTCACGCACAGAGCGTGGTGCGCTTTACGGCTCTCGACACCGGGATGGCTTGTAAGCTCACCTCTCTCCACTGGTGTCTTCATCCTATTCAAGAAGGTACTTAAGCGCTTGGACTATAGGGAAAACAAGAGGTGCCTCCATGTGAAGGCCTTGCAGAGAAAAGTGGACCGAGGGTGTCAGTGAGAGGGCAGTTGGCAAGTCATCTATGGCTGCTTGATTTTAAATACTCTGGTCAGTTCCTGAGGTCTAGACTGGAAATGTGCTGTTACGACCCATCATCAGCAGTGCTCACTCTGAAGTGTTGTTATAGATCGTGCTTAAGTCCCAAGTCAAATCAGGATCTTGGAAGTCCCCCAGGGCACTGCTCTGTTCCCTGCAAGAGCGAAGAGGGTTTTTAAGAAGGCAAGACTCTGTTCAGGTCTCCCTCAATCACAGACATAGGGGAGGGGAGAAGGGGGGAAGTGGGAGGGAGGGAGGGAGGAATAGGAGGATACAAGGGAAGGGCTAACAATTGAGATGTAATATGAATAAATTAATAAAAAAAAAAAAAAAGAAGGCAAGACTCCTTTTGAGGGTCTCAGTTTTCTTGCTCAGCTCTGGGGTCCAAACAGGAAGCAGTAAGGCATCTAGCTGGGTCGGGTGATCGAAGGATGGACCAAGGACTGTCTGAGCAGCTGCCTCCATTCTATTCACAGGGGTGCAGGGTGCCCAGGCCACCCTGGTTTTATTTACTTCAAAGCCACAGTGAGGTCTGGTAGCCACTCCCAGGTGGGGGGTCTCCAGCCATCTGAGGTAGGTGCGAACAGCCTCCCCCTCCACTAGGCAGGCCCTTTCAGAGATGAGGCTGACTGTCTCAGTTCTTCAGGGTGGTCAGCCTGTAATTTCAAGATTTACTAGTTTCAGGGAGATAGCCAGCCACAAATGGGCAGCAAGGGTAATTACAAGAGGCCACTGGGCTAATCCTTGGTTACAAATGTTAGCTAGAAGGCAAATAAGCTTCATGCAAGCATTTCCTGAGCTGCAGGGGCCCCTGGCTCTCTTTGCTTTATTTTCTTCTTAAAGGAGACAGGGAGTGTGTGAGAGAGGGCAAAAGAGAGGAGAGGGGAAGAGAGAGGGAGTGAGACTGATTTTTATTTAATTTCATGTGGCCACTAGGAATTAAAGTCTTTGAAGTCCAAATTATTTTAATGTTTCATTGTTTCATATTTGGAATTGTTCACGAGAAACAGCGTCACATCCCTGCCTGTCTGTGGCCAAAGATGGTCTGCTCTGAAAGAGTTGGAGGCCGAGGGTGTTTTCAAATTGAGCAAAAGAAATTTCTGGGGCTCCTGCTCAACCTTGGAGGAAAATAAGAGCTGTCCTCCAAACCAAACCTCAGTGCTGTGTGAAAATAACAAGATATGCAGGGCCTTCTAGAATGTCTATGGCCTTAGTGGGAGCACTTGTCCTCCTGGGCTAGCTCTCTGGAGCCAGTCAGAAGTCCTTTGCGAAAGCCCAGCAGGATGAGGAAAAGGAGGATGACCCAGAGGAGGAGGGCAGCATTAGGCTCTTGTTCTCTAATGCTCATCTGGGTTATAACTTTTTTGTTTTTTCTTTTTGGTTGTTTTAGACAGAGTTTCTCTGAGTAGCCCTGGCTGGCCTAGAAGACCAGGCTGGACACAACTCACAGAGATCTGCCTGCCTCTCCTCCTGAGTCCTGGGATTAAAGGCATGTACCAACGTTCCTGGCTCTCAACTTCTTTCTTAATTAGAGTTACAATTGCTGTGATGAAACACCATGACCAAAGCAACTTAGAGAAGAAAGAGTTTATTTGACTTACACTTCCGTATCAAAGGAAGTCAGGACAGGAACTCAAACAAAGCAGGAACCTGGAAGCAGGAGCCGATGCAGACGCCATGGTTTGTTCTTCATGGCTTGTTCTACCTGCTTTCTTATAGACCCCAGGACCAGCAGCTCAAAAATGACATCACCCACAATAGGCTGGGCCCCTCCCCCTCAATCACCAATAAAGAAAATGCCATTTACCCTTGCCAACATCCCATCTTATGGAGGCATTTTCTCCAGTGCAGTTTCCTTCTCTCAGATGACATCAGCTTGTGTCAAGCTGACATAAAACTGTTCAGCACAGAAGGGTGCCTTCTACTTTAGAGTCCACTTACTTGGACAACAGAAAAGAAAAGTGTGCATTAAGTCCTTGACAGTGTTTTCCCATCCTCCCATGGGTCCTCTCAAGTTATGGGAAGATGGGAACACCCAGGAATACCTCACTGTCTTCAGTGTGTTTGCTCTCCTCCAGTGGGCAAGGCTCTGTGTCTCACCAGCTGTCAAGAGAATTACTATGACAGAGAGAAGCTCTCTTGGAAGGAGCAGGATCCTGGCATTTCAACCTATAGCCTGCCAAGGTTACTGAGGCAGGAGACAGAGGCACCACTCCTGAGGCTCCCATGCCTAGGGAAGTGAATGGGGCACCTTAGCTCTATATGCAGAGGCTCCCATCTGTAATGATGTGAACAGGCACGTTAGCGCTGTGCAAAGGGTCACACAGTGGATCTTTTGGGGTTAGTCTTGAAGCTATAAGGCCTTGTAAAATGATAAGGGCTACCTGATACATGCAGATTTCAAGGCTAGCCCAGTCTACAAAGTACTGAGTCTAGGACAGTCAGGGCTGTTACACAGAAAAACCCTGTCTTGAAAAACCAAACAAATAACAAACAAAAAACAAGAAGAAGAAGAAGAAGAAGAAGGAGAAGAAGGAGAAGGAGAAGGAGAAGGAGAAGGAGAAGGAGAAAGAAGTTGGTACCAGAAGTGCTGTATGAGACCTGGTCATATGATTTTGGGAGGATTGTGGAAGGAATTTGGAACTTTGGGCTAGAAAAGCCATTGAGTGTTGAGAGCTCAGTGGGATATTCCATGGGAGCTGGGAAAATAAGGATGTTGAACAGTGGGGGTCTGATTTGTCAAGTTTCAGTGGAAAAGTTTGAAGACTCTATCAGGGCCATTTGCTATTTTGAATTAAGATTCTGTGGTTCAGGGGCTGGAGAGATAGCTCAGAGGTTAAAGGCAGCTTCTGCTGGCTGTTCTTCCAAAGGTCTTGAGTTCAATTCCCAGCAACCAAGGTCTTGAGTTCAATTCCCAGCAACCACATGGTGGCTCACAACCATCCATAATGAGATCTGATGCCCTCTTCTGGCCTGCAGGCAGAGTGCTGTATATATAATAAATAAATAAATATTAAAAAAAAAAATCTGTGGTTCTGGTTAGCTGGGACCGAAGAGTCATCTGTGATTAACAAGATACCAGAACTACTAAGGTGAAATTTTTGCTTTGCTCGGATACTCAGTTCTTGTCAGCTGGAGCTGAGACATTAGCTGTGATTAAGAAGGGACAAGCATCATGGAGGTGAAATCTTCTGGGTAAGTGTGTCCTCAGAGTCAGCACACAGAAGCTCTGTTCCAGATGTGGCCACGGCTGTACCTCAAACTGGTAACCTAACTTGGTAACGTGTAAGAATCCCCCAGGTGATGCTGGTTTTGAAGGCGTGAGGGGGTCATGGACAGCAACTGTGTAGCCGGGTTGGAGTCCCTGAAGAGAGCCCAGGAGAGGCTATTGGTGAAAGTGCAGCCCAGTCGCAGCAGAAGACCCTAGCATTTTAGAGATTCCAGTATCACGTGATCACCACCAACAGCAGCAGTGGAGGAGTGGAGGCAGCCAGAGTCTGGAAAACAAGCTGTGTGCTGCAGAGGGCAGAGCAGAAAAGTTATTCAGACTTTTTGGATGGACTCAAAAGATCATGAGTGAATCCCAGATATTGGACATTAATTTATTTATACTAGAGTTTGGTTTTTGCTTTGTTCAGATGGTGCCTGTGTCCTGTTTCTTCCCTCTTGGAGTAAGAAAGTATTTAATTTATTATGGATTTGATAGGAGCCCACAGTTGAGAGACTTTGAATTTTTGAAGAGATTTGTGGTTTTAAAAGAGACTTTGGATTTAAAAAAAAAACCTCGATTTCTAAGTGTCTGAATTTGTAAAGACTTTGGGACTTTTTACATCTATAAAATGTTGTACATTGTGATATTCATACTAAAATGTGATCTTGAGAATGAATAAGAAAGGAAAGCATGTAGCTTAACAGGACTGTGTTTGAGTGTCAAGTTGACAAGGGGTGGGTTGTACTGGCGAATTTTGAGTCAACCTGACCCTAGCAAGAGCCGTCTGAGAGGAGGGAACCTCAGTTAAGAAAATGCCTCCAGGATATTGAGTTGTAGGCAAGCCTGAGGGCCATTTTCTTAATTAGTGATTGATTGGAAAGGACCCAACCCCTTGTGGGTGATGTTGTCCTGGGCAGGTGGCCCAGTGGTGTATAAGAAAGCAGGCTGAGGCTGGGCAGTGGTGGTACATGCCTTTAATTCCAGCACTGGGGAGGCAGAGGCAGGTGGATCTCTGTGAGTTCAAGGCCAGCCTGGTCTACAGATTGAACTCAAGGACAGCCAAAGCTACACAGAGAAACCCAGTCTTGAAAAACAAAAATGAGAAAGAGAGAGAGAGAGAGAGAGAGAAAGAGAGAGAGAAAGAGAGAAAGCAGGCTGAGGGAGCTATGAAAATCAAGCCAGTAAGTAGCATTTGACCGCAGTCTTTGCTCCTATTTCTGCCTTGAGGTCCTCTGATGACAGACTATGATGAAGTAAACCATTTCCTCATCAAGATGCCTTTGTCATGGTGTTTTAGCACAGCAATAGAAAGCAAGCATGGATACGTGGTTTCCTACTTTTATGTATGTTGTTGTGACAGACTATCTTGACAAAAGACAATTCCCAGGGGAATGGTTTACCATTCGGAGTATAGTCTATCACTGTGAGGAAGTTTAGCCAGGAACTTAAAGCAGCTGGTCATACCCACAGTCAAGAGCAGAGAGAGAGACTGCATGCAAGCGTGCTATTTAATTCATTTGTTCCCTGTGCAGGACCCAACCCAGGCAGTGGTGCTGGCCACAGTGGGCTGGCTTTTCTCACATCAGCTAATCAAGACAACCCTTCACAGGCATGCTCACAGGCACCTGATGCAGCTGGCCCCTCACTGAGATCCCTTCCCAGGTGATCCTCGACTGTGTCCAGTTGGCAGTTAAAGCTCATCCTCACATGTGGGCTGTCCCCAAGGCCCAGACGCCTCAGATATTCCAAGGCAGAGAATGCGGACACTGACTTCAGGGTAAGTGAATCTGAGTTCAAATGTTGACCCAGGTATGCATCAGCTGAGAGGCATCAACACGGCAACTAGAGGTTTCTGCGCCTCGGTTTTACCCTGTGCTACCTGAGACCAAGGTCAGATCTTCTCTTGGACACTGAGGGGATTATGGGAAGTGGATGGAAGACAGACTTGTAGCATATTGCCTGGTGGCTCCTAGCATTGAATATCGGCTGGCTGGAAGTGGTTTGAATGGATGGGAGATTCTGTTGCCCCTGTTGCTAAACACTGGGAGTTCCCTGTTTTCTGCATAGATCTGCCCAGTTAGGGAAGGCGTCATAAACAGTGTTACCAGCCACACAAGATCACTTGGAGCCCTAACAAACCCTGAACACAAACCTACTTGCCAGCAACTGAAGTAGGGCCACCTGATTCTCAATCTCCTTTCCCCTTTTTTGTTGCTATTTATCGACCACTATTGTCAGGACCCTTACTTTTTAAAACTTGACTCTTATATATATAGTGTCTAATTTAATGCTGAAATAATCCTTATGAAGTTAGGGTCAACTGTGGTGGCAGTTAAGTATGTTCTGGGTTTAAATCCCCTATGGATACGTTCACCTCTCTAGGCCTCTGTTTCCCTGTTGACAAAACAAGTCCAGTAAGGCTGCCCTTGAGGTTACTATGGTAGTAAGTGATATAAGCTAAGGACTGTGCTTGGTTCACTGGAAGGTCTCTGTAATGGTTACACATGAGAAGCCCAGAGAGGTCATGTTTACTGCTAGAAGCTGCACAGCTCCTGAGAGAGCTGTGTCCTGGTAACTCAAAGCCCCTCCCAGGAGCACGTTGGACTCTGAATGACTCAGCAGCCTGGCCATGTGGTGGTCAGGGCTGGAGCCATTGCTGCTATGGCCCCTGCCACCCTGTGAGCACTAAGGCAGCCGGTAGCTTTCCTAGGATGATCCGTGGATCTGCCTTCTTGCTTTACCCTGCCTTGGCTCCTGCCTGCAGCCTCCCACCCACATCAGGCATGTGGCTGCAGTTAGCTCCCAGCTGTCCACAGAGGGGTGGGGCTTCTGAGATGGCATGTCTGGGGCTATATGGAGAAAGATGGGTCTAAAGCACAACACTGGAACCAAGTTCTCTCAGTGTTAATTGCTTGGGGCCACAGAGTGTACCTAAGAAGGCTCTGAGCTAGAACTGGGGTCAGTGACACAGTTCTATTTGAGGCACTGAAACTGGACATGAGCAATCCAGAAAGCATGTCAGGCAGAGGAGATATAGGGCTATTCTGGAGAATAGATATTACTTAACTGCTGGGCCTATTAGTGCAGGCCTGTAGTCCCAGCTGCTGAGCAGGCTGAGGCAGGAGGATCCCAAATTCAAAGCCCGCTCAGGATACAGAGGCTCAGTCGCAGTGCTCAGTAAATGTGAATGTAAACACGAATAACCCTTTAGCAATCACCTCACACCACAAGATGACCGGTGTTTACTCTCTCTGCCATCTCCCTGTAAGCACAGAGGGCCAGAGACAATACGCGTGACTTTCTTCTTTGTTTCGTTATGTTCTACCCATATTCTTTAGGGTAATGACTTATTTCATAAAATTAAGAGTGATAATGAAAACCTCTGTCATGAAGGACTCAGTTACCCCCACCTAGAGCATCATGGGTAACCCTGAGTAGTACTAAGGCTCACATTTTATTTATTTATTTTTTTAAAGATTTATTTATTTTATTTATTGCATATGAGTGCTTTATCTGCAGAAGAGGGTATCAGATTACATTATAGATGGTTGTGAGCCACCATGTGGCTGCTGGGAATTGAACTCAGGACCTCTGGAAGAGCAAGTGGCGCTCTTAACCACTGAGCCATCTCTCCAGCCCAAGGCTCACAGTTTATAATGCAGATGACAACAGGGTGATCACCCCAGAGTTGACAAGCCATACAGCAGGCTCCTCCGCTGCTGGGGAAACATCACACTGAAAACATGTTTTTTCAGCCACAGGAGGCCTGCTGGGCCTGAGTACTGGGAGGCTTAGTTTTCGCTCTCAAGAGTTTCCAATTCAGTTGTGGCCTGTTAACTGAAGTAACCCAGGGCATAGATCCAGAAACCTGGTTTACTGATGACCCCTTTCTGGTTTTGTGTGTTGAGATTGGGGGTGGAGAGATGGCTCAGAAGTCAAGGGTACCTGCTGCTCCTGAAGTCTCATTTCTTGCCGACTCTGAAGGGTTCTGTGTCTCAGGCCTCAAGGACTCACATCTTGCCTCTGTGGGCACACTCAACGTTGGTGATGGTGGTTCGTTCCATGGCTTCCACTCTCATCTGGTTGACTAAGACTTTTAGTTCCTCCTCCCTCCCTCCCTCTCTCCCTGCCTCCCTCCCTCCCGTCCTCCCTCCCTCCCTCCCTCCCTCCCTCCCTCTCTCCCTCCCTCTCTCCTTCCTTTTCTACCATCCACTCTCCCACTTCTGCTCCCTCCTTTCTTCCATCTCCATTTTCTTTCTGAGTAGAGACCAGACTGGCTGAAAATTCATGATCCCCCTGCCTCTGTGTCCCAAGTGCTAGCACTACAGACATACGCCACCAAGCAAGGCTCCCCATTCCTGTTGACAGTTGGTCTTCTCTCTGCAATCTTCACTTGTGTATCTAACACTCTTCTTGCTGTCAGCACTTGACGTATGAACATTTCACATCCATCACATTTAAGAGTGGATTCGGATACCTCCCTGTCCACCCCTACATGACCCCAGAAGCTCCCCAGAAGCCTCAATTGATGGCAGATGTATTTCTGTCCCTTAAGCTGCCCATGGACTCATCTTGACCCCCTCACCTTCACTCTCTTTATCTCACTTGTCAATAGATCCTGTTGTCTCTAGTCTTTTCACAGCCTCTCCATGGCCAGGGCAGAAACTTTCAGCTTCCACCATTATTTCAGAAGCTCCCATCCAGCCGGTCATCCTGGCTTGTCTCCTCGGTCTGTTCTCTGTAGTGTGTTGATCCTTTCAAAAGTCTAAGGCAGGCGACCCAAAGTCTGCTGCAGACACTCCATTCCCATGTAGATGCCCCTGTCCACGCCTCTCCATTCACGGTAGCCCTGGCTGTTCTTAGAGAGCCCGCTGGCTGCCTTCACCATAGCCCTTCACCGGGGTTGATCCCATATCCTGCACATTTCACTGTCTTTCTTCTAGTGTGACCTGCTTGTTAAAAGAGCAACGGAAAGTCAGGGTCCCAGATGCCCTGGCAGAAATCTAGGGACTCAGGATAGGCAAAGTGATCTTTTCAAAGGGCAGTGTTGGAGAATGCAAACTTAGAGATTAAAGCTTAGGGTCTCACCAACTAGAGAGCGTTGCTAGTGCAAGGAGGCATGGTGTTGATCTCAATGACCAGCTTGAAGGGATTAGGATCATGAAAGACTGTTCTGGGGGTGCTGTCGAATTTCCAGAAAGGCTTAACTGAAGGAGGAGGGCCCATACCTTGGACTAGGGTCCCAGTCTCTCCCTCTCCTTCCTTATTGAGGATGTGCCGTGGCTAGTTGCTACATGCTTTGTCGCCATGATGGACTATGACCTCACACATTCCTTCCATCCCCACCACACCCTGAAGGACAAGTACTTTTCACAATACAGGAATGAGAAAAGAGGGGCTGATGACTGCTATAGTATCTTTTCTCCCATGGCTTTCGAGCCGTGGCCAACCTCCCGCGCACCTTCATTGCCATCAAGCCAGATGGCCAGCAGCGTGACCTGGTGGATGACATCATCAAGCGCTTGGAGCAGAAGGGGTTCTGTCTGCTGGCCCTGAAGTTCCTTTAGGCTTCAGAAGAATGCCTAAAACAGCACTACATTGACTTGAAAGACCGTCCTTTCTTCCCAGGGCTGGTGAAGTACATGAACTCAGGGCCTGTGGTGGCCATGGTCTGGGAGGGGCTCAATGTAGTGAAAACAGGCAGAGTGATGCTGGGATAGACCAGTCCTGCTGAGTCTAAGCTGAGCACCATTGGAGGGGAGTTCAAGTTGGCAGAAACATCAGTCGCAGCAGTGATTTGGTGGAGAGTGCTGGGAAAGAGATTGGCCTAGGGTTTTGGCCTGAGGAGCTGCTTGACCATCCATGACTGGGTGTATGAGTGCAGGTGGGTACACTAGGTCCCCTTTCAGCATTACTGATGGGTCCCTGGACACAACTCTCCATCTCATTCTAAAACAATAAAGGCTTTGGAAGTGGGGGGTGGGGGTGGGGGTGGATGGAAAGAAATGAGAAAATAGATGCTGAGAGGGAGGAGGTGAATGTCTGAGGTGGCATGGCTCCTGAGTAGCAACTTCTGGATCTGAGCTCAGGGCCACACTCTTAATTATTACTTTGACAAGAGACCTTAAGATGGAAGGTACCGTTTTCTTTTGCATGCTTGATGGGCAGGTTTCCTGAGAGAATTTTCATGGGGACAGAGGTATGTCCCTGAATTCAGGAAGCCACAAACAACTCTTCTGGTCTAGCTGTGTCCAGAACTTGAATTCTTACTTAGGCTTTGCCTATGGGTCTTTTGTGACTGCACACGGTTTTTCGAGATGTGGAAACTGGCCAAGTGATCTCTCCCCCCCCCCCCCCCATTTTCTAGTTGGGACTCTGCCAAACCAGTGCAAGACACACATAAAACCTAAGTTGTAGTTTCCCCACATCTCTGCTGCCCTTTCCCACATGTAGACTTTCATTCCATTTGCTGTTATCTTTGGTTGAGTTTTGGAGGTGGAAGGAGGAGCAGGCTGCAGTCCATTTGATTTGGTAATTCTATGGTTAGAAGGTCAAGGCAGCTTGAGTATGAACTGTCCAGAACACATTTTATTTTAGTGTCTATCTGTAGAACCAGAGTGAGAAAAATTATGTTCATCATCATCATCAAACGATATCATATCATAAAAGGATACCTGCTCAGAAGTACATGACAGGAATCCAGCTCTCCTGACAGGATGTCTTTGGGACCCTGGTGACTCTCGGGGAGCCATGACTCTATCCAACTCCACATAGACTCTCTTCGCTGTGGGAGGTCAGTTTAAGTCATACATTCCACCTCAAGACACAGAGTTTGGGGCTGAGGAGGTGGTTTAGTCCAGGAAGAGCTTATCGTGCAAATATAAGGACCTCAGTTTGGTTTCCAGAACCCATGTAAAAGCTAGGAGTGGTACATGCCTATAATCCTAGTTCTGAAGACAGGAGGATTCCTGGAACTTGATGGAGCCCAGTCTAGCTGAACCGGCGATTTCTGGGGTCAGTGAAAAACCTTGTCTCAAAAAACAAAATGGATGGTGATGGAGGAAGAGACCAATACCAGACTCTGCCTTCTACATGCCTACATACACATGCACACTTTCAGGTATGCATGCACATGTGCACACGCATACACACACACACACACACAGAGTTCCTACATTTGGTTTTGTGCGTATGTTTAACAGAGTAACCCCTTCTGTCATGAGGCGTACTTATCAAGAACGGTGGCAAGCTAGTCATCATATCACAGCCTTGTTATTCCAACACGTGAAAAGCTGAGGCAGGGGGATCATGAACTGGAGGCCAGTCCTGTCTCAAAGAAACAGGGAGAGGGAAGGGAGGGAGGGAAGAAGAGGAGGGTGGGTGAGAAGGAAGGAAGGAAGGAAGGGGGCTCCATTTGGTGTATGAGACAATAGTTTTGAGTTTTCTTTCCCCCTTCCTGTACTTCTGTCCTTTTTTTTGAAATAACACCCCGCCCCCATTTTGTTTGTTTGTTTGTTTTCAAGACAGGGTTTCTCTGTGTAACAGAACCATGGCTGTCCTGGACTCGCTTTGTAGACCAGGCTGGCCTTGAACTCACAGAGATCCACTTGCCTCTGCCTTCCGAGTGCTGGGATTAAAGGGTGCCCCACCATGCCCGGCTCTTCTATCCTTTCTTTTCACACACGAGGCAAGGATTATTTTCCTTCCTTAATGATGCTGTCATTCACTTTGTGGCTGACCTTGACAGGAGCAATGTTCTGAGTATACAGAGGACAAAGCTCTGAAACATGGCTGAGGCTCCTTTCCTGAGTTACCATGAGGACCATGTGCTGGGTAGTGAGTCTGCTCATCCCAGAGAGAGAAAAGCATGGTTAGCAAATCTGAACACTATTTCCAAGCCGGAGTCAAGATCAAACAGAAAGTAGCATTTGCTTGGTAGACGTTGATTTGGGGCTGTGTTGCAGCAGTACTGTGAGGGGAGACACGGGCTGCAGTCTGTTGAAGACTTGTGCCTTACATTCTTACTTTTTGCTCTGACAGCAGGAGAAAACAATGGTGCTTCAAAGGTTCCAGTGACGTTTAATCTTGATTGTCAACTTGATTCTATCAAGGGTGAACTAGGAGACACACCTCTGGGTGGGCTTGTGGTGATGGATTCCCAAGAGGGATTAACTAAGAGGGAAGACCCTCCATCCGAGTAGACAACACCTCTCAGTGACACCCTAGATGTAAACTGGCCTGAGGGAAAGAGCAGGGCTATTTCCTGCCCATCCTCCTTCCTTCCTGGTAAAAGTGTGCACACTGCTGTTGCCTCCATCCTTTGTTGATACTGGACCCTGGCTTTCCCAGCCTTCCTCGGGCACCTTCCAGGCCCTCAGTACCAGACTGGGGACTGCTGAGATGTTCCCTGTAACAGATGGAGCAGCTCCTGCCCGATATCAGGCTACCCAGACTGTATTGTGTCAGGCTTTGCTAATGATATGGTCTGGGTGGTCTACACTGTCCCACACTGGAGAGGCTGAGAATCTGGGAGTTCCTCTGTCCACAAGGCTGGAGACCTCAGTAGTTACAGCCTGCCACAGAAAACCTGGAAGATTCTTGGAGATGGATTTGCCAGTGAGAGTGAAGGCAGACAGACCTATCCTGTTGTCTGCACTGCCGCCAGGCAGAGTTGCCCACATTCAGGGTGCATCTTCCCGAATCAAACAATCTAATCAAGAACATCCCTCTCAAGAGTGCCCAGGGGCTTGGGTTTTAGTTGACAAGCAAGATTTGCCATCACACCAATTGAATGACTTCCCTCTGCACACTAGCTACCCCTTCCTTGGTCCTGTTGACGCTGTTGACGCAAGCTCATTCACAAGACAGCCTTCCTTATGGCATTTACTTCGGTGATACGAAATGACAACTTGGGAACTAAATTCAGTCGCAAATGTGTTTTGTTTGGTTAATGAGGAGCTCTTACAGAAATCTGAGCCAACATTAAACCATGTTGAGATTGTCACACAAATATCCTAATTTGGGGTATGTCCAAAAATCTCCAGAAGGACTAGTCAACGTCTTTGGATGGGAAAGTTATCATTGGCCTACCTTGGTCCCCGTCAGACTGGCTTCATACATAGGCACTAACTGCCTTGTCCCAGGCTAATTTGAACTTGACACTCTTGAAAGTAAGCATGGGAATTTGAAAATTTGAACGTTTCCTCATAGCACAAAACAAAATATAGCCAATTAAGGCCTACAAGCCTGAGGTGGGGTGGGGGTGGGGAGGCTTAATGGCATCCATGGAAGAATTAAAAGGAAAACAAATCCTTGTTCTAGTATGAGTTTCCTTGGGAGAGGAGCCCAAACCAAAGACTCTCCAGCACATAGCTTATGGAGTCTGTGATCTGAGCCTTATTCTGAGGGTCTCTGGATCTGAGAACACACACAGCACTGGGCTGTCCCTCCAGGGCCGGTCAGCCACTGAGGAGAAGCAGGGGAAAAGTTCTCCCAGCTTCGAGCAGTCAGCAGTGTTAAGAGTCAGGGTTAGGCCATGGTGAACAAATGGGCTTAACAGATAGGCGAAGTGGGGGCGTCTACAGCAGCTATGCCTCACTCTACCTACCAGAGCAGCTAATGACTATTATCAAGGTACATACACAATTAGGAAGACACAGGAAAAGCCTGTTACTTATTCCACAGCTCTGAGATAACATTTTACTTATCTACCATAGGATTCCCTATTCTTTAAGCATGACTAAAATACATTGAGCCCTTACCCTTCAAATTTTCAGAAAATCCAATGCACTCCCCAAAATTTCTGGCTGTTCTTCACTATCAATGACCCAATGTCCATGCAGAGGCCATGTTTCTAGGGAGATGCTCAGCATGGCTGCTTAGCCCTCAGAGATCAGGCTGCCTAGAGATGCTCTGGCTTCAAGGTTTTCCAGGAATTTCATTCGTCTGACTCCAGCTCCATGGCACTTCAGGCCCTTCCATCCAACCTCTTTCCACCTCTCTTCCTCTCCTGCCTGCTCGCTCTGCTCCCTTTCCTGTGCCTCCTTCTTCTTTCCAGGCACTTCCCCACATAAAACCATTCTATGGTTAGTGTAATCTTAAAACCTGGACTGGCATTCTCCTGGGGTCCTTGTTTCTTCCTGTACAATTTGTGTCATCTCTGGCCACCTTGGCCTCTGCCCACCTGGAGCATTCTGGGTGCAAGAGCTGGAGTTTCTTTAAAAAAAAAAAAAAGAAAGAAAGAAAGAAAGAAAAGAAAAGAAACAAAGAGGGCTGTGCCCCAGAGAGATATCTGGGTGTTTGACGATTTCCCCCTAGCTTTAAGTTTATAGGGCTTCCCTGTCAGGTGCAGAATTGGCATATTTGGAAGGCTAAATTAGGGCAAAGCTGGAATGCCAGGTTAACTCTGGCCATGAGTTAAACTTGGGTGTCCCTACATGTCTTGGCCTCTTGTGTCACACCCAGGCTCCTTTTTCTTCATCTTGTCCTAAGACTCAGTCCCATGATGCCCCACGGGGAGCTTTCTGGTTTGGGCTCTGGTCTTTGTTACCACATTCCCTTGACATCCACCTCTGCAGGGAAGGCTGCTTCCTACAGACGTCTTGAGCCATTCTTGTCCTGGAGATGCCTACCAAGCTCAGGGCCAGCCAGAGTGACATTAGGCTGCTGTGGCCCCTGGCCAGGGCCATTTAGTGGGGGATCTGCTTCACACTATCTCAGAGCTCCTTTGTACTGTAGCTGCCTTGGCAGTGGTGTTCAGGACCCCCCCTCCCCCACCACGTGTCTCATCCTTCATCATCTCACTCCATTTTCCTGACACCTCTTCTAATTCCCTCCCAGATAAATGACCAGCACTGGTGTGCTTATCTCAGGTCTGCGTCACTAACAGGCCACCCCTCTTGCTCCCAGCTGCTCTGGGCCAAATCTCTTGGTGGCTGAGAACTCCCAGGCAGAGGTGGAGAGGGATGCCAGCCCTGTAAGGTCCTGCAGGGTTGTAATGCATTGCTGGGAACGCTGCTGCTCTATATGCTCCATTGGCTCCCATGTCTGCAGAGGTCTTCTTTAGGCCAAAGGATCTTGAGGTAAACATTTTATAGGACAGTTTTACTTACCTGCAATTTCTACAACTTGAATTAGTTGCCCTCATAAGACAAGGTCTCACAAAGATCCACAGCTATGTCTGGCCTAGAAGAACAGTAGGCACCACCCCTTTCTTGTCCTGAAGTCTGCAGGCACTATCCCTCTAGGAGTGTGCATGCCCAGGACTCCACTCTCCTAGCTTGGTTTGCTCTTTGATCTGATAGGGCCTTTGGACACTTGCTTTAGTGACCTTGTGCTAAGAATACATTGTTGGGAGCCTGAAACAAAGCCGATAGTATGGACTGTACAGCAATCATGCAGAGAGAATAAACACGGATGGAGACACTGGGCTACAGAGATCCGGATTTGGTAGAAGTGGCTGACCATACTCAGGAAGGAACAGAACTGTCTTTCCAACATGGATTTGATGGTCAGTGCTTAATTCTGGAGCTCAATGCCTCCTTACCAGGACAAAGCTAACAAGACCCTGGGTCTCAACTAAAACCAGCAAGATTTGGGCCCAGAGTCTAGGAGCTCTGCTTTGATAGGCCTGCTGTTGGCCTGGGGACTGCTATTTCACTAGTGTGCTCTGGAGCTGGCTTATTATGCTGCTCGGGAGTGCTAATGCATAGACGCGTGTTACTGACTCCCTGAGGTTGACTGCAGTAGGAATCTGTGCACTGGAAGTCAGAGTAGAGGCTCCTTTAGACACCCTGCACTTCCTAATCACCAGAGTGCTGAGCAGTGAGATGGCTCAGCAGGTACAGGGGCTTGCCACCAAGCCAGACAACCTGAGTTTGATCCTCAAGACCCATGTGGTAGAAGGAAAGATCTGACTGCTACAAGTTGTCCTCTGATCTTCACATATAGGCCATGACACATACATCCACACATATATACACCCCAATACCAGATAAATAAATATACCACCACCACCACCACCACCAACAACAACAAATAGATCATGTTGTTCTGATGGGAGCCAGATGTAGGCTGTTCCCGTCACAGGGATCAGTGACCCTGGTGGAGGATTTGGGGTCCTCTTCTGGGTTGAGGTCTAGATTGCAGGTCTTGGGTCTAAACTGGTAGGACTTATATTGACTCTAAATTCAACTTTAAAAATGGAATTTCCCTTCTTCTACGATGTCCTCACTGTGGGCTTCTGCTTCCTGTGTTCAGTAGGAAGAGATATTTACCTGACAAGACAGACCTGGGATGACACAAGAGTCTCTGAAGCCATCAGTCTGCCATGGACATGGGCTCCATGCAGGTGACTCTTTCTTGGACTGCTTTTCTCAATGACCAACGATGGATGCCAGTGGAAATCCACTTAAAGAGCCATTGAGGCTGAGTGTGGTGGTGAACAGTGTTAGTTCCAGCACGTGGGAGGCAGAAGCAGGCAGATCTCTGTGAGTTCAAGGGCAGCCTGGTCTATATGGTGAAAGCTCAGGATAGCCAGGGCTACATAGTGAGGCCCTATTGGAAAAAAAAAAAAAAAAAGGAGGAGGAGGAAAATAAAATCATGTGTCTTTGGTTCTGAGCCTGGGTCCTGGGGGTCTTGGAATTTTTTTTTTTTTTTCAGCTGGAAATGGCTCTTGCAGCTAAGGCTGCTCTCCTGGCTACAAGCAAACTGGTGCAAGCTGGTGCTGCTGCCCAGTGAAGGCAAAAGAGGGAGCCACCTTAATCACAGCCTCACCCATGACAATTTACTTGCCTAAAATCTTGCCACTCACAGCTTCATATTACCTCTTTTAACCTGAAAGGCAGCTCTTTTGCTTGCTTGTTTTTTTTTTTTTTTTTAAATCCAGACCCAGTATTTAGCAGGGTAATGGGATTTATGATTGTGTTTACATCCGTCTCCGTGGCGATCCACTATAAAAGATCAGTTGCCAGGCAACTTGGCATTGTGGCGTGGCAGTGGAGGGTGGAATTTTTTTTTGTCTCTCTGAAGCAAGGGCTTAAGGAATAATGAAAACTTTTGCTCATATGTCCCATGAATGCTTCTATTTTCAAGGTCAACCAAACCATTTTTTTTTTTTTTTGCTTTCAGGAAAGACAAATGCACTTTTCTTCAAGTGATACACCGTAAAATGTTTCCACAAGATTATCCCATCTGTGAGCGGCAGCCGGCTGGCTCTGGGCAATTTCATCTTCTCCTAGCCATTGGGAAAATTAGATTTGTGAGACTCTAGGCTGTCGGGTGGAGTGGGTCTCTCTCATTTGCTGATGGTCTCTGTTCTCATTAGCAGATGCCTTTTTCTTTTTCTTAATGAGCTGCTATACACTGTGAATCATTTCTCATTGTGGTAACCAGTTTTGTTTCAGATTGTAGTTGGCTTACTGTGATCCCTTTGATAATAGGGTTGGTGTGAGCAGGGAACCCTGGAAGACAAAAAACAGGACCCCAATTTTCCTCTGAGCGTCCTTATTGACTATAGGCATTTCTACACATGATCAAAGGGCCTGTTGTAAAACATGTGGATGCCCTCACCTGACCCCTTTCTCAACATGGACACATATAAAAAGGTGAGAAGCTTAGTCCCACAGATCTGAATGGGTGCAGCCAAAGCTAGAGGTGTCCAGGCCACACAGTGATGGTGCTGATGGACAGGGCTAAGTTGACTTTACTTACTATCTGTTTTCTATGTATTATCTTCTTTAATTCTTTTAGCCCATGTCATCAACTGGGGAAAGCTTCTGGCTTGGCGTACACAGAGGAAAGATAACAAAAAGACATGCACATGCGAGTGCACATGTATACACACACACACACACACACACACACAGAGAGAGAGAGAGAGAGAGAGAGAAATTAAAAAGCCAACAAATAAAATAAATAATTTCGATCTAAATTTGATTGAATTCACAAGATGCTAAGGGCCCAATTATACTTCTTTTTTTTTTTTTTATTCCTCCTTAAGGCTATGCAGAAGGCATATGGTTTCCAGTATGGCTAGATCCCTGAGACATATTTTAAAAATAAAACAAAACAAACAGTGAAAAAGACAAGCCACTAGTTGATAGCTCATTTATACAAGGCCAGAGAGATACAAAAACACTATGACAGTCCTGTGGGTGCCTGTCTGAACATACTTGCCCAGGAGTATACACAGCAGGACTAGAAGGGCTTACGGATTACCTGGAGCATCTCAGAAAGTGGGATGGAGTTGAGGCCTAACACTGAAGCCTTACCCAATTATTACTATTACTTATTTGGGATGCTCAGGAACCAAGTGCCTCAGGCATGCTAGGCACTGATTCACATCTAACTATCATCTATCTATCTATCTATCTATCTATCATTTATCTATCTACTTACTTACCTATCTATGTCTGTATCTATTATGTATGTGTCTATCTTTGTATCTATTATGTTTGTATGTATCTATGTATCTATGCATCTATGTATCTATGTATCTATCTATCTATGTCCATATCTATTATCTATCTATGCATCTATGCATCTAAGTATCTATCTTTGTGTCTATGTGTCTATCTACCTAAGTAGATATCTACATGACCGAGTCTCATGTAGCTCAGGATTTACTCAAACTCCCTAGGTAGCTAATAATTACGTTAGGCTTCCCATTCTTCTGCTTCTGCATCCTCATACACCGTTGATCTAGTTTTATGCGGTGCAGGCTTTGAACCCAGAGCTTTTGGCATGGTGGGCAAACATGCCATAGCTACCCATCCTTATCCTTGGCAAAGTTTTTCCTTCTTTCCTTCTCTCTTTGGTCTATCACTTAAAATAACAACAATGAAAAACAGCGTTCACTATGGCAGCTTCCAGGTGCCGAGACTATACTACTACGCTCTCCCACTCCTGGCTCATATCTGCAATTTCCTTTTTTAGATTTTTAAATTTTTTTTTTATCTTGTGATTGAGGCTAGAGTCTCATTCATGTTATACAAGCACTCTGTCACTGAGCTCTATACCAAAGCCCAGGTTGATACATCATTATTTTTGAGATTATAATTACATCATTTCCCGCTTCCCCTTCCTTTCTCCAAACCCTCCAGTATGCCAATATGCCCCTCCTTGCTTCCTTCAAATTCACGATCGCTTTTTTCCATTAATTGTTGTTTTATACATACATATATATGCATATACACTTATATTCCTAAATAAAATGTTAAGTCTGTATAATGTTACTCTAATGTATGCTTCCCTGGGGAAGGCTAGGCATTTTTCCACAGTCTTTAGTTCTTTGTGTAGTAGGCTTGAGGTCCCATGGACTTTCTCTCCATCTACTATGCCTATTGTTTGTTGTGCTTGTTCAGCTTGTGTTTAGGCAGTCACATTGATGAGATTTTATGGGTGTAGCTTCTGACATTACTAGGAGATGCAATGTCACAGTGTGTGTGTGTGTGTGTGTGTGTGTGCGCGCGCGCGCGCGCACGCACGCACGCACACACACACACACACACACACACACACACACACACACACACACTGCGGATGCGTCATTTTTGTGCAGCCAGTGTGAACAACGAATGCTTGCTGGACCTCTCTTCGGTGACCTAGTGCTGAGGGAGGATACAGGGGAGGCAGCCAAGCTTTCCAGCTGCTTCTGTGGCTGCAGGTGAACACAGCAGCAGTGCTGTCTTAGCCCCAGGGTGACAGCAGACTTATCAGAAAGTTACTCTCAATCCTGTGAAGCAGGCAGATCTCTCTAACAAGGAATTCTTTCTCAGTTCATTAGACATGGGATTAAAGACACTGTGTTTCTCCTTTACCTTAATCTCCTGTAATACCAGATAATGTCCTTGCTGAAGATGGTAGCGTCTTCTGTAGGGCTGACTCATGTCCCCGAGGCTTGGGCAGCCAGGTGCCTGCTAAACACAGTCTCCTTGGCTTCCATTTCTAATGTCTGGATGGGGCCTGGGATTACTGCAGTGACCTAACTGACTTGAGGCAAAGTCTCATCTTGCTCTCCTATGAATCAAAGCCTGTCTTCACAGTAAGAGGACCAAACCACACAGGCAGGACTTCTTTGTTGGGCATCAAAGTCATACAGGACAGTGGAGGGTTTGGCACCTTGATGTGATGCTGTGTTTGAGGAGGATTTGTTTGATCAGAGAAATGGTTTGTGCTGAATTAATTACATTTTGATATAATTAGTGAAGAACCAGTCATACCTGGGGGAAAAAACCCCTCATATCTTGGTGGCCCTTCCTTTATGAGGCAGCTTGGTGTGGGTTGAGCGTGTGCCTTCTGGGGCAGGATGATGTCTAGTTAGCAGTGTGACCTCAGACAAGCCTACCCCTGACCCCAGAACCCTTTCCTCACCAAGAAAGCCAGTCTGCAGTGGTGTCATCTGGGGTCATGAAGCACAAAATGAATACATATGTAATTCATCTGGTCTGTATAGGTCTTTAATAAAAGAAAGTTGCAAGCCGGGTGTGGTCGCGCATGCCTTTAATCTCAGCACTTGCGAGGCAGAGGCAGGCAGATCACTGTGAGTTCGAGGCCAGCCTGGTCTACAAAGTGAGTCCAGGACAGCCAAGGCTACACAGAGAAACCCTGTCTGGAAAAACAAAACAAAACAAAACCAAAACCAAAACAAAACAAAAAGTTGCTATTCAACAGTACTCACAGTGACCTAAATCCATTCACAAGATGACATTATATAAGAAAACTCACAGTTTTCATTTTTAAAAGTCTTTATGTGTATGTATGCATTTCTGTATATGTATAACCACACGTGTAGATCCCACAGAAGCCAGGAGAGGGTGTTGGCTCACAGGACCTGGAGTTATGGGTGGTGATGGGAATCAAACTCATGCTCTGGAAAAGCAGCAAGTCCTTTTATCTGCTGAGCCATCTCTTGGGTCTCGTTCACACACTTCCATCATGGTGGCCATTAGCTTGTGCCCTGGAATGTTTCTTAAAGGTTTCCCAACATGGAAGCATTCCCCTGGACTTGATGGAAGGCACTTAGGTAAGCTGCACATGCTCCAGGCTAAGGGCAGAGTCTTGGGGCTCTGGGTTCTGCCTCTGGCATGGGCAGGTAGCAGGTGGTCTCTGGCCCTTTGGAGTCTCTGGATCACATCCTGACTTGAGCCTTTAACATTAAACAAAACAAAAACTTTTAATTGACGGATAAGAGAGGTGTGTATTCACGCATACATCTTGGTATTTTGAGATGTGTACACACCGAAGCCTGGTTAAACTGAACTAATTTACATGTATGTTGTTTTACATGTTTATCTTGTTTCTGTAGTGGGAACATTTAAAATTTACCTCTTGGTAACTTGTAAGTCTGCAGTCACCTCTCTGTATCTGGGAGCGCTACAGCTACAAGTTTAGCCTACTGCAGACTGAAGAGATTCTTAAAATTTAAATTTCTCTTTAAATGAATATATAAAACAACAGGTTTCTTTGTGGCATTTCTATATGGACTTAGGGACTTAGTTTTGTCTTACTCCCACCCCTCCCCCACCTTTGCTGCTCAGCTCCAGGCTTCATGGGCTCTGCCCCTGGTACCAGCCTTTCCACTTTCCTGTCACCTTTTTTTCAGTGCCCCTCCTGCCTCCTCTCTAAGCCACTCTGTGCCTCCTACCCAGTCTCGAGGACCCATTCCTAGTTTTCCCTGACTCTGGCCACACTCTCTCCTGCATAAATGCACGTATGTAAGAATTAGAAGTTAGAGATATGTCCTCATTCTTTCCGCTCGTGAAATAAGTTAACTCAAGACAAGTTAAAGTATATAAATGCAGGATTATAGGGAGCAGCTCTCAGCACTGGCCCCAAAGAATGGGGGGCCAGAGAAGTTGCCTTGTAGGAGGAGAAAGAAAAGTGAGTGCACAGACAGGGGTGGGGTGGGGTGGGGACAGAGAGAGAGTGAGAGAGAGAGAGAGAGAGAGAGAGAGAGAGAGAGAGAGAGAGAGAGAGAGAGAGAGAGAGAGGAAATGCAGAAAGAAGAAGAAGAAGAAGAGAGAAGGGAACCAAAATGGCTGGATTATATAAGTGAAGGCCTGCACCTGAGCTGGAAAGTTCAAGGCAGAGGGCAGGATATGCCAGCTGGTCCCTCTGTACAGGTAGGGACTGAGGGATGCTGGGAGAACCAGGAAACCAGGTTAACTCAGTGTCGTACTTTCCAGGTCTATCCGTTTTCCTGCAACTTTACCTCAGTTTTCTTACAGCTGAATAAATTCAGTTGTGTGAGGCATAGTGTTTCCATCCATTCATTTGGCTTTTGTTTGTTTGTCTGTTTTTGTTTGTTTTGTTTTTGATTTTGATATAGGGTCTTACCACACAGCCCTGGCTGGCCAGGAACTTGCCACGCAGATGACGCTGGCCTGGAGTTCACAGAGATCCACCTGCCTCTGTACCTTGAGTGCTAGGGTCAGAGGTGTATTTCCACCATGCCCAGATGCATCCATTGATGGGCGGCTCATTCCTTTTCCTTGCTGTTGTGAGTAGAGCCCCAGTAGACAAGGCTGAGCACGTGTTATGTCGTAGGATGTAGACACCTTTGGTTAAGTGCCCAGGGGTGGCGTAACTGGGCCCCAGAGTAGGTCTAGTTTTGCTTTTTTGAGGAACCTCTGGAGCACTGGTTCTCCACCTTCCTGATGCTGAGGAACCTTTAATACAGCTCCTCATGCTGTGCTGACCCTGGTTTCATTGCTACTTCATACCTGTGGTTTGCTACTGTTATGGATCATAATGTAAACATCTGTGTTTTCTGATGGTCTTAGACAACCCCTAAGGTACCCAAAGGGGTCGTGGCCCACAGGTTGAGAACCACTGCTCTACACTGATTTGCACAAAGTCCCATCAGTCTACATCCCCACAAAACAGCAAACAGAGGTTCCTCTTTCCCTGAACATCCAAGTCAGCATTTGTTGTCATGTTTTCTTGATGAGCTATTCTGACTAGAGTGAGCTACAATCTCAAAGTAGTTTCGATTTGCATTTGTCTGCTGGCTAAGGACATTGCACATTTTTCAAAAAAGTATTTATTGGCCATTTGTATTTCATATCTGAACTGCCTGTTCACTCACTCCACTGGTTCATTTATTGGCAACTTTTAGCTTTTTAATTTTTTAAAAAATTATTATGACCTGATGCAGTGGCCCATGCCTTTAATCCCAGGACTCAGGGAGACAGAGGCAGGTGGATTTCTGTGAGTTTAAGGCCAACCTGGTCTACAAAGTGAGTCCAGGACAGCCAAGGCTACACAGAGAAACTCTGTCCCCCAAAAAAAAAAAAAAAAAAAAAAAAAAATATATATATATATATATATATATATATATATGTGTGTGTGTGTGTGTGTTTGTGTGTGTGTGTGCGTGTGTATGTATATGTATACACACACACACATATATATCATCATACATACACTATATTATATGACTCTTTGTGGGCCTGTGGAGGTGTGTGTGAAGCAGTGCTTGGGGCTTGGGGGGGCACGATGGAGCAGCCTGTGTGGGACAGGGTGCTCAGGCTCCCCAGAAAGTGAGTTTGCTGCTTGGGTTCCTCTTCAGGCTATAGAAAACCTATGCTGTGTTTCCTCCGCCTTCTTCACAAGGTGCACACTGGGGCAGAGCAGTCAAGGGCACTTACTGGAGCCAGCAGTGAGTTCCTGGGGTTACCAGCACTAGAGGAGCCTGGTGGAGAAGGACCAGGCTGAGTGTGCTGAGCAGAGCTTGCTCATCGCTAGAGTAGCAGCCAGGCACCATGCTGACTCCATTCCATCCCACAGCAGGCATGCTTTTCCATGGTGTGTGTGTGTGTGTGTGTGTGTGTGTGTGTGTGTGTGTGACAGAGACATGGAGATTCTTGCTTTTTACTTACTTATTTTGGCACAGTGTCTTTGTAACCCAGGACTAGCCAAAGCTAGCCTTTTTCTCCTTCTACCTTCCTAGTGCTGGGGTTACAGGTGTCTGACTTATCTAGATTCTTCTCTGTGGCTTCTTTATTGGGCTTAGACTTCTAGATCACAGTCCACCACTATGGGAAGTCAGGGCAGGAACTGTAGAGGAGTGAGGCCTTTTTGGTTCACAGGTGTATCTCGGTGAACTTCTTATACAGTCCAGGACCTCCTGCCCAGGGAATAGTGCTGGCACGGTGGGTCGGGCCCTCCTATATCAGTTAACAGTCAAGACATTCTCCCGCAGAAACACCTATAGGCTGGTCTGATTCGGGCACCTGTGACTCCCCTCAGGTGACTCTCAGCCTTGTGAAGTTGACAGTTAAAGATAATAAGGACAGCCTCCATGCCTGGCTTATAATTTTAAAATTTTTTTTTTTTTTTTTTTTTTTTTTTTTTAAATCAATGGGGAGAATGTTGTGTAGAGAGCTTGGGTCTCCAGCCAAACTTCTGACTTCCTTTGGCAGGATCCAGTTCTCATGTCCTTAGAGGCTCACCTACCCACAAGGCCACACCTACTCCAACAAGGCCACACCCTCTCATTCCTTTTGAGTAGCACTACTCCCTAATGACCAATAACGCAAATATATGAGCCTATAGTGGCCATTCCTATTCAAACCACCATGAGGAGCCTTTTAAACACTCAAGTGTGATTCTAAAAAATGGGTACAAGTGATGGGGCTTAGGGGAGAGGTCTGGGCCAGCCTTGTTCCAGTTAGCTCTCTGTAAGATCTAGGATCATTTATACCCCTAGTCTGGTGCTATTGGGTGGTAGAAGAACATTTACAAAATGGGGTCTATAAGGAAGAAGTTAGGGCATTGGGGGTGTGCTCCTTTTTCACTCTTTTGCTTTCAGATGAAAAGGCATCCTTTGCCATATGCTACTTCCCACGCTACAGGCCCAAAGTCACATCCCAGTGTCATGGGATGAAACCTCAAAAATGGAGTCAAAACCTTTCCCTCTTTTAAGTTGGTTACCTCAGGTATCTTGTCATAGTGACAGAGATTAATCAGAAACTAATCAGCACAACCTATTGTTATATGGATGACATGGAAGGAGTGAGCCCTGGGCATCCAGAATTCAGAGGTTGTAGAAAGACACATGGGGGATGTTTTCAACTCTTCTAGGAATGAGTTTGCGAAGAGTATAGCTTACTGGCTACAGAGACTATCTAATGATCAGTGCACAGATGAGGTTCCCTCTCCCTGGGCCTGTTACAGGGGCCTCTGGCTTGTTTCTCTGGGGCTCTGTGTAAACAGAGTAAGTGCTGACCAAACATCAACTCATTGCTGTTATTTTTCACTGTCTTATTTCAGAGCACTTTGAGATTTGAGGGGAAACTGGAAAAAAAAAAAAAAAAAAAGGATATGATCAGCTTACAGAAGTTTGAGACTGGTAAGTTTTAGATTTAAGCTTGATAATATTTTAGTAATTCTTCAAGACCGAAGCTCATGGATATTCAAGTAAATACACTGTCAAACTACACATTAAATTATCTATCAAACAGAAGGAAATCTAACTGCCTCAGTACTTCTTCGATTACTCTAGCTAAAAATAATTATTTAGGTATTGAATGACAATTGCTCTGGCCTACAGGCACCCTAAGATTTTTTTTTTAAGAGCTAGAGGGGTAAAACAAAATGCCTAACTGTTCCGTGTAGATGAGTATCTATCTGTCTGGGGACTCCGTAACTTTGGCTCCTTCTAACTTCTTTTTTTCTTTCCTATTTTTCTTGCAAAATTGTGAGCTGTGATACCACCACAGAACCCTAGTGTCAACTAAGCACTCAACTCTTATATATTTGCTATAAAAACACTTACTGGTCAAAAGTCAGCTAACTAAGCGAGCGAATGAATAAATGAATGAAGCCCCATTCTTCCCCTTAGCGCCTCTGTGGGATGGACAACCAAGTATCTATGCAGCTAATTCAATACATCCACTTGAGCTATTAGGCAGAACCCTTGTCTCTTCAGAGCTCACTCCTGGGTCTCAGTCTGGAGTATAAAAGTGCTTGGGCAACAAGGTGATGTTTTGTCTTCCTGCTGTTGGTGAACCTTCTATATACGAGTGGTATTCTGCGCATTCTAGAGAGTGATGCCTGATAGCCATAATTTTGGTTTTTGAACCAGTGTTTTTAATAAGAATATAATAAGCAAAAGTAAAATTAATAAAGAGGCAACGAAAGGATAGACAGAAGCAGTAGAGAGAGGGTGAGGCATCATCAAATTAGGCACTCAAGACATCTAAGAGAGACCAACTGGAGTAGCCTCATTGAGGGAGCAGACAAAGGAACCATCATCAAATTAGGGGTTGCATACATCCAGCAGAAATTGGTTGGGCGATGTCAAATTGGAAAGGTATTTGTCACCAAATCCAACAACCTGTGTTTGATGTGCAGGACCCACATGGTAGAAACAAAGAATTGACTCACATAGGCTGTCCTCCGAGCAACACAAAAGTTCCCCATAAACAAACACGTTTTTTAAAAAAGAAACCACTTCCTTTGGAAGAAAGAAGAAAGATGGGATAAATGAATGAAATAAAGGTAGAAGAAAGAAAGGAGAGAAGAAAAGGAGAGGAGGAGGAAGAAAAGAAGAAGAAGAAGAAGAAGAAGAAGAAGAAGAAGAAGAAGAAGAAGAAGAAGAAGAAGAAGAAGAAGAAGAAGAAGAAGAAGAAGAGGAATTAATAATTTAATTTGGGAAGTAGCCCTGAGATAGCCAGCTGGTGTTTGTGATAGCGTCCTGAGGGTTGCAGGTGAGGCTTCCAAATTCATGAACAGATCACAAGGCAGACGCTCACAACAGCCAGCAGAAATGACCAGGGAAGTTGAGGCTTCAGCTGGAGTTTCTGGGTTGAGCTTCTCATTCCTACTGTAGGCATTTTCACACCATGGGACAAACAAAAATAGTCCCTGGGAGAAATGACTGACCTGTTAGCTGTCCTCAAGAGTGCAATGATTTCACTCTTGGGCTGTCTGCTGTTGTTCTCTCCCACCTGGGCTACAGATCTCCAGGCAAAGGGCTTGGAGGACCTCTGAGACAGACATGTCCATGTGAGGGGCAACCCTGCTTCCAGTGCCAGCTTCTCATTGAGCTCAGACACCTGACAATTTAACAGTGTAATATGTGTTACAAATGGGAGCTTGTGCTTCCTGAGATTATCATTTATTTTATTTTATTTATTTTAAGACAGGCCTTAGATATCATAAGCTGGTCTCAAACTCACTATATAGCCAAGTATCTCTCTCTCTCTCTCTCTCACACACACACACACACACGCAGACACACACACACACTTTTTCTCTGTCTCTCACATACATACAACAATACACAACACACATAACACATATATACACCCACACAAAACACATACACACAAACACAACACATATGCACACATACACACATGCACGCACACATGGTGATTATTTATTTGTTTAGTGACACGGGATCAGCTGGACTTTACCACTAAGCTACATCTCTATCCTCAACCCTTAATTTGATTTGATTTTTTTTTATAAGATAGGTTTCCTTGTGGCTTTTTAAATGCACATTATATTTGGTTGGCCATGTATCCCCTCTCCCCAGAATGTCTGATCCTCCTACTTCTGCCTCCTAAGTGCTGGGATAGATTGAAAGGAATCCGTTTTTCATGCCACGTTCCACGCTGATTCTCTTAAGCACTGCCCAGGAGGATGGGCCGGGTACCACTCCTTGCTTCCCCAGCTCCCCTTTGTCTTTTCTTTTCTCCCACTTGTCCAAAACTGTCAACACTTATCACCCCTTTGACATCACTATGGAGCCTGTAATCCTAGCATGGCTAGAGTAGGGAGGAGGCTTAGGGTTAGGTCATCCTTGGCTACCTAGGGAGTTTGAGGCCAGCCTAGGCTATGTGAGACTAATTAAGCAGAAAATGAGGCCTTTCTCTGGAGGGTGAATATGTTTGAGACAAATGAGATTATGTTGGTGAACCTTCTGAGTTTTTTCTGAAGCAGAAGCTGAAAGAACTTGGGGCAGTGGCTATGTATTAGGGATCAATGGCTGCACAGGAAAGCAGAGGAAACAGTAGTGGGTGGAAGGAATCCTCCCAAGTCTGCCTGGCCCAGGAGGATCTGATAGCCAGAGGAGGGTGTCTGCAGGCCTAAGGGGATCCCCACCTCCCTGTGTTCTGTGTGAAGTTCTGTTCGGCAAAGGGATGTGTTGACTTGCCGGGCTCAGTTATATTGAGGAGAGAAGCCACAGGAGAGATGGCAAGCTGTTCAGGAACCTCTCATTCCCATCACAAAGCGTGTCAAAGAATGTATGTGCCTCTTGGTGGAAGAGCTGAGTCGGCAAAGTATTGCAAGCCTGGGGGCCTGAGTTGGAGGCCTAGAACCACAGAGAAGCCAGGAGTCGATGGCCAGCTAGCCCAGCTTTCCAGGTGAAGTTCCAGGCCAGTGCGAACCTGCATCAAACAAACGCACTGGCACCCGTGAGACTCTCGATGAAAGAACAGAGTTTCTTAGAGTTTATCTTTCAAAATATAAAATAGGAATAGAATATATTTTGAGTTATATCTTATTGTAGCAGTGAATAATTTTCACCTACAAATTCACTACCTTATTGAAAAAGTGACCTTTTAATTATTTATTAAAGTTTATGATGTATTTATTCTTTTTGATCAATAATATTCCAGAGATTATTGCACTTGGCCTAGAAAAAGCTGCTTAAAAGTTGCAAACTTTACCAAATAACAAAATCTAAATTTCACATTTTTTTGTAGAAGAAAATGGTAACAATGACCATTTGTTGCTTTTGAGGGTAACACCTGAGGTTGTCCTATGTCCTCACACACACACACACACACACACACACACACACACAGACACCTATACCAACATACACAAATATGCATTTAAATACCCTGATAGTATTATAGATAGAATTACTGTGGTATTTTAATTCTGCTAGCAATGTTTGAATAAATAATATGATGGTTTTATTTTAAAAGTGTGAATATTTTCAGTACTAAGGGTAGACACAGCAACCATTTAAACTTAACAGCAAAAGTCACTCTTTTAAAAATAAATGTCATTTATCTCAAAACCATACAAGGATATACATAAAATTTCAAATCACTTTTAGGGGTCATATAACCCAAAACTGTTGGAAACACTGCCCCTGGGGCTGAAGGAAGGAGACAGGGTTTGCTGTGTGGGTGAGTTATACCTAGACAGATGGAGAAAAATAGGTGGCTTCCAGGAATAAAGGGTTTTGCCAGCTTCTAGTCCAGGAAAGCTGCTATGGTAGAGCAAGGCCGGCTGCTGGCACGGTTACTAGCTGCCCACCACCATAATTTTGAACCCTGTGAGGGCAACAGCCACTCCTGTGAGGCAGCTTTATGCTGGCCTTTCTGACGACTGACAAGCTCTCTGGGCAGCGCTCTTTGCTCTCTTCTGGTTGACCAAGGTACAGCGGCTCTAGCGGGAGCAGCTTTGTACCGAATTGGCCTGATTTTCCCAATCCCCTCCTTCCACTGCCCTCAAGTGCAGCACGAAAGCCAGTGTACAATGTGGACAGGATAGGCTATTTGCTCCCAGAGTTCTGGGTTTCAGGCTGGCATTTTCCATCTCTGCGATCTGGGTAAGTCAACACTACAAGACTGGAGTTGAAAAGTGGGCAAGGGTAGGGCTGGAGAGATGGCTCAGTGGGGAAAAGGGTTTGCTGTACAAGCCCCAAGCCTACATCATATGATCGATAGACACAGTAGTGGGCATCTGTGATCCCATCAGTCCCACAGCAAGGTGAGAGATGGAGGCACCGGATGACAGCTCATAGGCCAGCCAGTCTAAAATATGTAGCACAGTGGCAGAAACAACACGATGGAAGAGGAAACTGACTGACTGCTGAAAAATCTGTCATCTGACTTCTACATGTGTGCCATAGCATGAGTGTGGTGGGTGAGTATGCACACACATGATCTATCTATCTATCTATCTATCTATCTATCTATCTATCCATCCATCCATCTATCTATCTATCTATCTATCTATCTATCTATCCATCCATCCATCCATCTATCCATCCATCTATCTATCTATCTATCTATCTATCTATCTATCTATCCATCCATCCATCTATCTATCTATCTATCTATCCATCCATCCATCCATCCATCCATCTATCTATATGCATGTATATGTGTGGGTATATATACACATATCCCTCTCAATATTTTTTAAATTTTTAAGAGGAAAGTGGACAAAAATAAGTTCACAGAGATCAGAACCAGCTTAGCATGGTGCTTAAGCCTATAACCCTAGTACTCAGCAGGCTGACACAGGAGGGTGGGCAATCTGAGCCTAACCTGGGCTACATAGTGAGTTCAGGGCCAGACTGGGTTTATGTGGAGACCTTGGGCTGGGGGCAGAGCTCAGTTGGTAGAGTGCTTACCTCCTATGCACCAAGTCTGGCATCCACCTCTAACCCTGTGAAAAGCTGTGTGTGGCGGTGCATGCTTCTCAGCGCTTGGGAGCGGGAGGCAGGAGGATCAGGAGTCCAAGCCAAGAATCCTACACAGTGAGTGTGAGATGAAATCCTGTTTCAAAAATAATAAGTAAATAAGTAAATAAATAAATAAATTTAGGCAGTGTTTGTCTTTTGCTGCCATGGGGAGAAGGAAACCTTGACAAAGTTAGGAGTACCAAGGCTTGATAGAAGGCTTTCCAGTGAACTTGAAGTCAGACCTTCTGCCCGTCTGAGCTGAGTTCAGGAGTTTGTGGATGCCTTTGGAAGAAGAGAACTTGTGTTGCAGACCTCAAGATCGTGTTTGTGCAGCGTGAGGAGCCACAGGTAGGTTGTGGTGCTCTGAGGCGTTCTACTTGTTGAAAATTCCACAACTGGAGCCTGTGTGAGGTGGGCAGAGTCCACCCGCAGAACTTCAGAGGGGCCTCCCCTGGTTCTGTGGGGACTCCGCCTGGGTGTGTATTTATCTTGAAATGTGTATACAGATGTGTGGGGTTTCTGGAAGGGGTCTGAGCAGAATGTTTGGAGGCACAGTGGTTTAGCTCGGGTAGAAACGGTTACTTTTTTTGCAGCTTGCGCAGATGGACCATGCATGTGGGCTGTTAGCTCCCACGTCGGTGCCATGCTCTGTAAACACTGCTGTGGTCCTGGCCTGCAGGATGCTGTGTTGACGGTCATGCCTTACTGCCTAATTGGCTCTCGCTGGAGGCCAGGGCTGTTCCTGGTCTCTGTTACTCTGGAGGTGGGGGGTGGGGTGCTCAGAGACAGCAATGAGAGGCCAGCGATTTGTTTCTGTCTTTTAAGATGCATTTATCTATTTCCTGGTGAAATGAACAGCAGCCAAAAGGGAGCCTCCTCTCTTTTGACAGACTCCCTTTCAGTGCCTGTGGGTTTGGGGGATGAAAAGACAAGTTCGATTACTGCCTAGTTCAGTAGCAGCAGGGCAATGAGGCCCTCCTGCTCTGGCTCTTCTTCCTCATAACTGTTTTTTTAATTAACAATTTAAATTATATTAACTACTGTGTGTGTATGTGTGTACGCATGAGTGCGTGTATGCATGTGTGTGTGCACATGTTTGTAATGAGCCACAGCAGAGGTCAAAGGGTAACTTTTGGCAGTTGGTTCTCTCTCCTTCCACTATGTGGGGTCCAGGGACTGACCTCAATGGGTGAGCTCTGGCAGCAGGTGTCTTTACCTGCTGAGCCCCCTCACTGCCCCACGATGGTCCTCCTCATTCCTTCCAGAGTTCTGTTTCTATTTTCCCTTTAGGATGAGCACACTTGCTTTCTGCTCTTTTCATTTTAGCTGCCCAGATAGGCCAGTACACTGTGGCTCCTGGCAGCACACGTGCGCTCGGCTAAGTCAGCGTGGACTGCTGCCAAGTGCCAGGTTCCACCACCACCAAATCACAGCCATTCCCCAGCCCACTACAGCCCTGCTGAGACTCAAGTCTATAAATTGCACCATGACAAGTCGCCTGGGAACTTCCTCTGCTGCTGGCTGCTCCATACCCATGCATTTCCTTTTTCCTGTTTAAAAAAAAAAAAAAAAAAAAATCCATTCCTAGCTCCAGTTCAAGATATCAACACCTACTGCACACAGACATATTTTCAGGAAAATGTTTTCACCTTTGAAATCCTGTTCCCGGTGTTCTCCGTGCCCCCTACCCCCCACCCCCAATTCCTGCTCAGCTGCCTCACTTGCTCCCCTGCCTTAGCAGGAAGAGTTAGTCTAAAGACCCTTCCAGCCACTCCACACTCCAAATCTGGAGGCTGTGCACTTTAAGAAATAGCTCCAGTGGTAGCAGAGGCCTTCCCAGAAGCCCCCAGGAGGCTGATGGAGAGATGCCCCCAGGCAGGAGACCGAGCTTAAGACAGAGTTCCTTTGTGCAGGTTCGGTGAATTTCTTCTCTCCCTCTCTTTGCTCATTTCTGAGACAGTGTGACAGGGGGAGTGTAGAGACCTACTGCCGGGCAGTTTAAGGAATGCCCACTTCTCTCCATGATCTGAAAGGATGCTTTTCTGCCTTCCCATGGACGTCAGTCCTTTGAATAAAGGCATCTGTCTCCAGAAGTCTTAGGTTAAAATCACATAAACGGACTTGGGGAGGAGCTGGAGTGAGCAGTTGTTGACTTTGCAGTTACCCATTCATGCTAATAGCACCCCATTTCCTTTCCAGGAAATTACCTCATTGCTGTTCCGTGCATTCCAGGGAATTAGCTCACCCTTGTGCTAGACTGTCAATCAAGGTGCCCCACTCTCCCTGGCCAAGCCACTGGCATATTCCCAAAAGTGGGGCTAACTGGATTCTCCCTCCTAGGCATTGACTGTGGAAGAGGATCCTGAGGTAGGAACCTGCCACGGCCTCCTAACCTAAGGCAGGACCACTCTACAGAGAGCCTCTGGCCTCATGCATTCCAGTCAGAGTGACAGGCAGCAGGACTGAAGTAAATGCGTTCTCCCAACCTGGTGCCAGAAGAGCAAAAACTAAAGGCCTTACCTTCCTGAACCGGTGAAGTGTGGGGTCAAACCACAGGGTGTCCATCATCAAATAGAGGATAAGAAGTTCATCCAGAAGGCCTGACTGCGTGAGAAGGAAGCTCGGAACTGCCCAAAGAGTTCTTTCCAAGCACTCCGTGGAAAACCAGGATCCCAGGCAGGCAGTTAGCATCCATGCCTTTCTGCTTTCCTGTTAAATGAAGAAAGACCTACGTCTCTTCTCTCTCCTCCTCCCACTCCTTCTCTCTTCTCCCCACTCCCTCATTTTCTTCTTCCTTAGACATGGTCTCACCAAAGTTTGTATGTGGAGGCTTGAGCTCCAATGAAGCAGTGTTCAGAGGCAGGGCCTTTGGTAGGTAATAGGATTGTGAGTGCCCGGCTTCATGAATGGACTGTTTCACTTAAGGATTTATAATACACATAGAAAATCTTGTATTTCTTCTTTGACAAGTTCGTACATGTAAACAATGTGCCTTGATCCTATGCATTCCAACTCTCTCTTCCTACTTCCCCTAGGCACCGCCAGCAAGTTCCCTTTCCCTTCATCTTTTCCCTCCCCTTCTTCTTCTTTTCTTTTAATAACGTACTGAGTTCAACTGTTGCTGCTGGTTAGAATGCTGATCATCCTCTCAGCCTGAGCTTGTGCAGGCAAACACAGCTGCAGTGAGCTGCTCTCATGAGCACCAGCATGTCATGCCCCAAAGATGGCATTTCACAGCTCTCTTCCCTATTTTCTGTTGTTGTTGTTGTTATTATTATTATTATTATTATTATTATTATTATTATTATTACTATTAATTTTTTAATGGTTTTTCGAGACAGGGTTTCTCTGTGTAACCCTGGCTGTCCTGGCACTCTCTTGTAGGCCAAGATGGCCTCGAACTCACAGAGATACGCCTGCCTCTGCCTCCTGAGTGCTGGGATTAAAGGCATGTGCCACCACTCCCGGCTGCTCTTACGTTTTTTTCAACCTCTCTTCTGCAGTGTTCCCTGAGCGTGTGTGTGTGTGTGTGTGTGTGTGTGTGTGTGTAAATTTGTTGACATAAATGTCCCATTTAGGGCTGACCACTCCAGCACTTTGCCTGATCTCTAAGTCCCTGAATTAATTGTTGACCACTATAGAGAGAAGCTGGAGAGGACAGATCTGTAGGTCCCCGACCCTAGGTGGTTATACATGAAGATGCCCTTGCAATGGGCCTGCACTGTACTGGGTGCAGGGTTCAGACTATGCAATGATAGGCACCTCTGTTAGAAGTTATAGAAGCTAGGGAGCTGGAGGAATGGTTCAGCAGTTGTTATTCTTTCAGAGGACTCAGCTTCTTTCCCCAGCACTCAAACGGTGGTTCACAACTGTCTGTAACTTCAGTTCCAGAAGACTCTGTCTTTCTCTAGCCTCCCTTCTGGCTAGCTTTCCATAGTGCTGGAAGGTGCTGCTCAAGCCACTGGGAGAGAAAAGCTATTGATGGTATTACCTAGTGGCAAATTCTACGTGCTACAATACCAATAGGCAAGACATGTCCACCAGTGTGATAGCGCCATGAAAGTCATGGGAATAAAAAATAATATTCAGATTAGATTTGAGCAGGTGGGTACACAGAAATATGTGCAGATAAGCATTCATATATATAAAATAAGTAAATCTTAAAAATAAAGTGTCAAGGAAGAAATCTTGACAACAACACTCATGTTAACTGAGGAGACTCAACTCTTGGGCTCTGGTTCCTTTTAGGTCAGAGACTGTCCTGTTCGCCTCTTAATTTTCTGGTCAGATCATGCTTGGGGCCTTTTAGCTTACAAACAATGCACAATTTCCACTGGGTGGTTCTGTCATCTTGTGGGAGACCTTTGGACATTATTCTTTGTGTTCTGATTTAGAACAGAAGTGAGCTAAGGAAAGAGGATGGAGAGAGGGGAAAAAAACCTTCTCAACTCACAAATACAATCTGAACCAGTAATGAAGCAGTGTTCAGTGTGTGGGAAAAACACTGTGCTCTGCCCGTCTGTCTCCTGGTTTCAATTTTCCAAGGACCAAGTCAAGCGCTTGAGAGAATGCGGAGGAAATAATAAAATCATAGCGGAATTGGGACATTTAAGAGGTTGAACTCAGGATGAAAACATAGGACCAAACTGGCAAAATGGGAGGCCTGCAGGCCAGTTCCACAATCCACATGTGCCCACACATGTGCAGAAGCCAGAAGAGGGCACTGGGCATCTTTCTCTGTCACTCTCCACTGTGTGTGCCTGAGACAGGGTCTCTTACTGAACCTGCAGGTAGGCTGTAGCCCAGAGGCCCAGTGATCCTCCTGTCCTCATCTTCCTGGCAGTGATATGGCTACAGCTATGCATAGCTATGCCCAACTTTTATATGGGTGCTGGGATTTGAACTCGGGTCCTCATGCTTGCACAGCAGGCTCTCTTATTCCCTGAACCATCTCTCCATCCCCTGATACGTGTTTTTTCCAGATCTTGGTCCATTCAGTATTTTTGAAGAAAAATGTGATTTGGTAGCAAACACTTAAATATATTGCAATTTTACATGAAAAGTCAGGTTTCCAACTTCATTTGAGGAAATCAGAATTTAGGGCAACATTAAGACCATATTCTAGCATGGTACTAATTGGAAAGCTGTAGCTTCTTCAAACAGGACAAGGTTGTCCCTCCTAGGGGACGGCAACCTCACCAGGCATCACTATGTTGTATATTATGTGATGGATCAGGGCTGCATGTCCTATAGAAGCACATTCACGTGAAGTTTATTAGAGAAAGGGAGTGACTTGGTCTAGTGGTTGGAAATACTGAGATCAAAGTGTGCTTCACTTGAGAGATATTTCAGAGTGTGCTGATTGCTTGACAGGAACCGCTACAAAGGGGTGGATGACAGTAGAAAGGGGATGCCAGCAAGAGGGAACATGCAGATAGCCTCTGTCTTAAGACAGCAGCAGCAACCAAAGAGGGTTGAGGGGCTCAGTACAATGCCTGCTGTGTAGCATATGGAGCTGAGTTCATATCTCAGACCCCAACCATGGGGAGTCAGGGGGATCCCCAAGTTTACTGATCAGCCAGTTTTGGACAACTTGGAGCTTCAGGTACAATTAAAGACTTTGTCAAAAGAACAGAGGTGGAGTTGGGTGTGGCAGAATCCTCCTTTAATCCCAGTTTTGGGAAGCAAAGGCAGGTGCATCTCTGTGAGGTCCAGGCCGGAGCTAAGTGGTGAGACCTGGCAGGTGTGTTGTGGGGAACTGGTTGCCTTTGATCAATGGTATAAAACGCCCCTGACAAAAGCACCAGTTTGCTCTTTAATGTCATGTAATGAAGTCCAGAGGGTCCAGCAAACCTCTGTGCTGGTCTCAGTGGATCTTCTCTGTGGAGAGGGTCTTGGGGGTCTGTTGTGAGGTTTTGAGCAGGCCCATGGGAAGAGAGATTGTGTTGGCTGCACTCAGCACTCAAGAGGATTTACCTTACATCTAAGAGAAAGAGAGAGAGAGTTGATCAGTGTGTCCCCTCACCAAGGAGGCAGGGTCTCAAGCTCTGACCCACCGTTCTCACATAGCAGTTCTTTCTTGCCTCTTCTCTGGGCTTTAAATATGCCAAAGTTTTCTCTTACTACCATCCTTATCACTTCCCCCTGCCTCCCATTTTTTCCTCCCAGAGAAACAACTAAAATGTCAGACTGTCCATCTAAGGGCAGAATGGCAGCCGAGTCCTGAGTCTTACTAACAGCCTGTCCTGAGTTTTAATCCTTATTAATGAGGTCCTTACAAGCCACTGAAGCCCTCTGGGCCTCAGTCTCCCCATTGATATACTAGAGATGATAGCATAGTGAGTTTTTTTTATTATGATTTATTTTTATTTTGCATGTGAATGTATGTCCGTGCATCCTATGTGTGCAGTGCCTGTGGAGGCCAGTAGGAGTGTAAGATCCCCTGGAACTTGAGTTACAGATGGCTGTGAACTACTGTGTGGGTACTGGGCACTGAACCCACGTTCTCTGCAAGAGAAACTTGTGCTCTTACCCACTGAGCCTTCTCCCTATCCCACCAGTTGATTTAAGGATGAATTAAATACACACATAATACTTACAACTTGTGTCAACAGCAAAAGCTCAGAGAGTCATGGCCATGCCATTTGTCACCATTACCAACGTCATCTTAATATGCTGGAAATGTTCTTGGTTCAGATTGCCAAGAAGAATCAAAGAGGATCCCTACCCTTCCCACATGTATGTGCATGTGTGTGTATGTGTGTGTGCAGGTGTATGTGTGCGTGAGTGTGCACATATGTGTGCACATGTGTGTATGTGTGTGTACATGTGTGCACATGTGTGTGCATGCGTGTGCATGTGCGTGTGCGTGTGTGTGCGTGTGTAGCAGAAGCAGATCACGATCTTCTGATTTCAGCAGAGATGGTCTAAATAAAGGGATGAAAGCATATCTACCAGCACCGCAGGCTCAAGGTCACCCAGCAAGAAGGACATGCAATAGAAGATAGGAATTGAAAGTTAAATCCAAAGCGGACTCATTCTGCCCTTCGCCCAGTGCCAAGTGATTGATTGTCTGCTTAAACTCTCTGGGTATTTGGACCCAGACTCCCAGGTAATGTTCTTGAAGACCATTAGGACTGCGTGGAGATGTGGTCTGAGGCAGAGCCTGAAGCTATATAACAACTAGTTCTCAGAACTATTCAGGGAGCCAAACTGCTGTCCCTGGGCTCACTCCAGATCATCCCAGGAGGAGGAAATCCTGGGGGTGGGGGTAGGCGTGGGCATGGGGTGGGTGTGGATGTGAGTGTGGGGTGGGGGATGGGGTGGGAGTGGGGCATGGGGTGGCATTTTCCAAATGCTTCCTGGGAGATTTAAAACTCTGAAAATCACAGATCCTAAGGCAGAAAAGCACAGCAGAACTCTGTCCGAATTCTTCAGGGACTGGAGAGAAACCCAGCAGTTAAAAGCACACACTGCCCTTGGAGGGGACCCAAGTTTGGTTCCAACATCCTGGTTGGGCAGCTCACAGGCATTCCGGGGCTCCTACATGTATGTGCACTCACCACCACCCCCAATTAAAAAGACTAAATCTTTACCAAACCCAAACAACTCCCTTCAACCTGCTTCAGTAAGCTGCAGGTGGACCCTAGAGATTTGTGTTTGGGCAACACTCCCCAGGAGCTTCAGTTAGGTGGCGTTCCTGCAGGTAGAGGTTGATCTTCAGCTTTTGTGTATGTCTGCTAGGGTGTGAATGGAGTGAAAGTGAGGGGTATCCCTTAAAAGGGATGTCAAGGGTCCAGGGAGAGCCACCAAAATCCAAAATAGCAGCCTGACGTCCATGTTCTGGTGTGACAGATATTTTTTTTCCCTTTTAATTTAGTTTTCTGTGTATGATTATTTCACCTGCATGTATATCTGTGTAGCACATATGCGTAGGGTCTTTCAAAGGCCAGAAGAGGGTGCTGGGTGCCCTGAGATTGAAGTACAGATGATTGTGGGCTGACAGTAGGTGCTGGGGATTGAACCAAGGTCCTCGGCAAGAGGAGCCAGTGCTCTTAACCTCTGAGCCATCTCTCTAGCACAGTGTCTCAAATAAGACAAGGTGCCATGCGGGGTTTGTGTGTGGTTCTAACTCATGAAAATGATGCTGGGCGTGTAGGAGGCTCCAGGTTCAATGCCCAGCACTGCAAAGGCAAACAAACGACAATAAGACTACAATGAACAAACAGAAAACTCAAAGACTTGTATGTGTTGAACTCCTGATGTAATGTCAGAGCGCAGCAATGTGACCTTTAGGGGAATGTGTGGTCACAGACGGGAGCCATGGAGGGGCATGTGTGGTCACAGACGGAAGCCATGGAGATTTCATCAGGGTTTTTCTTGTAGGAATACATCAACCATGTTGAAGTTCAGGCACTATTCTCTTTCCTGTACAACTCTCACTATTCCTTCCTGATAAGAGTTAAAGCTGTGAGCAGTCCTTACTAAATCTGTGTGGAGGTTATTGCTTACCTGGTCTCCAAAGCTAAGAACCAAGCAAACCTCTTTTCTTTGTAGATTACCAGTTTTAGGTATTTGCTTATAGCCACAGGAAATGTGTTGGATTCTGCCTGGCTCCCCTAAGTTGCTGCTGAAACTTGCTGGCCTGGGCCATCCCTGGCTGCTGGTACATATTATGGGGGAGATTCTGCCCTGCTTAGCTGAGAGTGTGCTCTGTAGAGTCTCTTCCAGCATTTCCTAGCCTCCCTTACCTGTGAATTGTTTCTCTGGGACCATGACAACAAGCTCCTAAGCACATCTAGTGTACAGATTCTGAATTTTAAACAAAACATCTTGAAATGCAAGTCAGATTTTCTGTGATTCAAAGCCTAGTAGTTCAGGTTGTTGCTACATTCAACCTGCTATGCAAGCGAACGTGTGTGTGTGTGTGTGTGTGTGTGTGTGTGTGTGTGTGTGTGTGTGTGTTTGTGTGTATGTGTGTGTGTGTGTTGGTGTGTGCGCAGGAGTGCACTGGGGTTGGGGTGGAGCACGAGGAGCCAGGAGAAAAGTCCGACAGCTTTGCTGCTTCCAATCATTTCTGTTTACCAGGTTCTAGAACAGAAATTGTGTTCATTGATAACTGGGCTGGGACTATAGCACACGGTGGTGGAGCCCTGTGTGAGTGAGTGAGGGCCTGACTTTGGTGGAACCCCATGTGAGTGAGGCCTCGGTTTGATAAGAATGAGTGGGAGCCAGGTTTGGTGGCTCTGAGCTCAGCACTTGGAAAGCAGAGGCAGGCTGGTCTTTATGAATTTGAGGCCAACCTGGTCTACATAGCAAGTGCCAGGACAGCCAGGTTATATAGTAAGACCATGTCTTAAAAAAAAAAAAAAATGACCGATAACCTCAACATTTTCACTTTTGCATATAGATGGCTGATAACCTCAACATCGACCTTGCATATGGACAAAATACAAGAGCTGCTTCTTTTTCGTTCCTTTTTTTTTTTTTTTTTTTTTTTTTAGGGTTTCTTTTTTTTTTTTTTTTTTTTTTTTTTTTTTTTTTTTTTGAGCACACTGGGGACTAAGTCCAGGGTCCTGTATATGGCTAGGCAAGTGCTCTATGGCTGAGACCTGGCCCCAGTGCACAGTTTTTATCAAAGCATTCTATACATCCAACATTTAGAAAGTTCAGTGCAGCTGGTAACAAGACATTTCTCTCGTGCACTTCCTTGTGAACTTCAGGCCAGTGTCTTTTTCCCTCTCTTGTCTGGACAGACCTCCTTTGACTCCAGCCCTGTGGAGCAATCCTCGGGTTTTCTTTCCTGGTTGCCTTTTGAATCCTATCTCCTGCCCAAAGATTCCTTCATGTTTACTATGTGGCTCTCCTATGAGCCTTCCATGCAGCTTTGATACCCTTCATTTCTAGAAAAAAGCTTCTTGGTCTTTAGCCTGTCTGGAGCTGCATTATGGGTAGAATATCTGCCAAGGCTCCATTGGAGCTGTTGGTTTCTGAAGCTTCCACTTGGAGCCCGCTAGTGATTTTGTTCTTCCCATGGTCCTTGAAAGGCTGTGTTTCCCATACTCGCGTTGGGAGAGATGAGTGACCTACTGCTATGTCCAGGCACTGGGGGAGAGGAAGCTACAGCAGGCAGTGGTTCAGCTCTGTCTCTGTGGTATGTTTGCACGCCCTTCGTTTTGTGACACCGGCCTTCTGCTGTGCAGCCCTGGAGCTGAGGTGTCCTGTAATGTTGAGTTAAAAAAAAATGCTCTTGAAAGCATGATTAAAAAAAAAAAAGTAAGAAATCTTACTAACAATTTAAAAATATTGCTCACTTGTTAAACAGTCAGCTCTGCCTAGTCACAGGTTTCCCATGGGTGGTCCAGTCGTTCTGAGTGTCATCGTAGTAACAGTATGTAAGTATTGAGCATTGTAGGTGACTAACAATGACATGAGATCTTCAGGATGCAAAGCATTTTATAAGAGGGACTTACAGATTATAGGGGTATTCTGAGGGCTCCTGGGCCAGTTCCCCTAGGTCACTGTGTTGGGTCATGGGGAATATATTAACTTTCCATCTGTGGCTCACACTCTGTTTCTGTTTGATGACGCTGTTCCCCTGTGGTTGTGGTGAAGGAGACTGACCTGTGGCTCCTGTCAGCCCCACATATCTATGGGAGCTGTTGCTTGGTTGTTTTCTGTTTTTTGTTTTTTTTTTTGTTTTTTTAAATTAATCTTTCTAGGCTCAGCTAGCTTCTCCCCACTTGGACTGTTTCTGCTAGGAGTAGGGTGGTCACATGTCCACCTGGCCTTTACCTTTGAAGCCCCACATCGACTTCTGAGGGTTTATAATTTAATCCTTTTCCTCTGCCACCGTCTTTTGGAGGGTTTTGAGAAGGAATGGAGATAGATGTTTGTGATTAATCTGCCATCGGTGAGTTCTAACGGCCCCTGAATCAAATTAAGTTGTCATCTTTAAGGTCCATGATAATTTCCTTTTCATGCCTGGGTTCTGCCATAAGCTCACAGCACACAGATGGACGAGGCCTGGGCTTCATGCTTCTAAGGGGGCTGGCAAGGCCAAGTAGTTGATTCTGCTCCTAGGTGAGGGGTCGTAACTTGGCTTGCTGATGACGGTCTGCTGTGTTCTCTTGTGGTGGAGAGCAGAGGGAGATGACAGAGAAACACAACTTTTCTGATATCATTCTCCCTTTTTAAAATGTAATTGTGTTTTATATTAGAGACAAGGCCGCCAGTAGCCCAGCTACCCTCAAACTTGCTAAATAGTGGAGAATGACCTTGAACTCCTGACCTTCTTGTTGCCACATCAAGCTCTGGGATATCAGATGTGTGTCACCACGCCGGGTGCTGGTGTCTCTTCCTGAGAGCCGCTCCCCTTAGGACTTACTTCCCAAGGCTCTGCCTCCAAACACCATCACTCTGGCCTTCAGGCTCCAAGTCATTAAAGTGGCAGGGCACAGGCTTATCTGTGGAAGTCTCTGTTCTGGCACCTCTTTCCTGCTGGGTCACATGCCACCTATGTGCTTGTCACCAGCATAGTCACCGCAAAGTTTCTCTTATTTTTCTAATGGTAAAGCTTATCCTGTTGCCTAGTGTGAAAGAGCTTTCACACAGAAACAGGTAAGACACTTTTAAGCCTCTTTGGAAAAGCAGAAGAATCCTAGATAATGCTGAAAAAGAACAAAGTCACCAGGCTCAATACTGTAAAGGTCAATGTGGCGTTGGTATGAGGTCATGTGTGTCCATAGACCAGAATGGAATGACACGGTCCAAATCCACATATGTATGACAAGGTAAGTGTGTATAAGAAAGCCAAAGTGATGTAACAGGAAAGGAAAATCTCTTCCGTGAGTGGTACAGGGCTAATTGGCCAGTCACACATTCATAACCCATGTATGAGCATAAAGTTTCAACTCTACTTCATGCTATACGTAAAACCCAGTTCAAATCAGTGTGATGTGTATAAGAATAAAAACCTACCAGAAAAGCACCTGAGGGATGTGTCCATGAGCTTTGGGAAGGCAGGGATTTATTGGAAAGGGTACAAAAAAAAAAAAAAAAAAAAAAAAAAAAAAAGAATCATTAAATACTGTATGAAAGTTAGAAACCATCAAAAATTTAGTCTTGTGCCTTAAAAAAAGCACACAAGCTACACACTGGGAGAAAATATTCACAATACATATTTCTGATATAGTTCTTATACCAGTCATATGTAAAGAACTTTTATAAATCAATTAATAATGCTATATAGGTGCTTCTGATTGAATGTAGGTCCTCTGGAATAGCATTCAGTATTTTTTTTTTTTTTAAACCTTTGAACCACCTCTCTAGGCCTGAAAAAGACTGACTTTTTTTTTTTTTTAAAGCATTTATTTTATACATATGAGCACTCTATTTTATGTATGCCTACAAGACAGAAGAGAGCATCAGATCCTATTACAGATGCTTGTGAGCTAACATGTGGGTCCTGGGAATTGAACTCAGAACCTCTGGAAGAGCAGCCAGTGCTCTTAACCACCGAGCTATCTCTTCAGACTTAAGGTGGGTATTCTTTCTTTAAATAAAAGGCCTTTGGGGCCAGGGGATGTTCCCAAGGATGTAGATCAGTTACTGGAATGCTTGCCTAGCTAGGACAAGGCCATGAGTTTGATCTCCATCAGTGTATACCCTGCTCAGCATAGCATATGCCTGTAATCCAAACAGGATTACAAGGATGCTCAAGGCCATCTTTGGCTATATAGTGAGTTCAAGAACAGCCTGAACCACATGATACCCTATCACAAGATAGATAGATAGATAGATAGATAGATAGATAGATAGATAGATAGATAAAATAAAAAAGAAGCTTGTGGGCTAGAACATCATGACCTTACTTGTCTGGCCTTCATGGTACTGTGACCTGCACTTGAAGAATCTCCTCACACTGGCTCCATGCATTGGCCAATCACTGTTCCTGTGGGAGATGATTCTACTAGAAGCTGGCAGCGTTTAGAGACACTGAAGATCTGCAGCCCCCTGTCACAAAGGGCTTGAAAAAGGCAGATGGAGGCCCAGGTTGCAGGAGCTGCAAGCTGGTCTGGTCTGCAGTCAGCACCCCTGCAGGGCAGGCCTTGTTAGTTGACCTAAGAGATTTCATTTCAATGTGCTGAAGATGGATTTTTAGCTTGGCTTTTGTGGAGGCTAAGAAAGATTCATTGCAAATTTCTGTTTGCTTGTCTGGCTTTCGTGGGATAGCGAGAGTTTCCCTTGTTTTAGGTTATCTTTGGCTTGAGGGCAAGAAAAATAGTCAAGCATGTCTTGAAAGTTTTAGCCTATACTATACGGCCCTTTTAAAAAATATTTGGTTATCCAGTGAGATATTTCTTGTGTTTCTGTGTCTAGAATTTCTTTGTGGTTTGGCAGCACCAAAGCTTTTCATGGCTGCCAGTCATATCTTAATTGGATCACCTTGTGGAAACTTGGGAGAGATTTTTCTAGAATTTGTTTCCAATTCCTGATGCCAATACTGCATTGATTATCCCAGGTGAGACAAGATAAGGCAATCTCTAGTTTCCTGTCTCTTAAAGGGGCCCAAGACTTTCCCCCCATTCCCATAGCGGGGGAGGCTTCCCTTTTCTCTGTAAAGAATGTCTCCTTGCCAGGTCTCGCCCTGGGAAGGACAGAAACCTTGGCACATGCTGGCAAGGAAATTCTAAGAAAGGAGGAATCCTGTGTCTGGCCCGTCCCCACCACGTGCTAAGTTGCTAAGTTCTCTTCTTCTTCTTTTTCCTCTTCTTCCTCTTCTTCTTCTTCTTCTCCTCCTCCTCCTCCTTCTCTTCCTCCTCCTCTTCCTCCTCCTCCTCTTCTTCAGTTGTGCTCATTTCAGCTTACCTTGTACCATAAGCTAAAAATTTACTTACTACTTTTTCTTTCAAAATTCTAAGCTCCTTGGTTGCCGGGAAGCCAACTTTATATATATATATATATATATATATATATATATATATATATATATAGATATATATATATATATATATATATATATATATATATATATAATTTATGAGTGTGAGGCGCATGCCAAGACACTTGTGTAGAGGTCAGAGGACACCTTCATGGTTTCGGTTCTCACCTTCTATCTTTAAAAACAGAACAAAACAAAATTTATCTTTATCACTTTTATTTATGTCTATGTGTGTACCCATGTATGCAGTGCTCACAGAGGCCAGACAGGGCGTTGGCTCTCCAGAATCTGAAGGGACAGATGACTGTGAGCATTGTTTGGGTGCGAGGAATGGAACCCAGGTCCTGCAAGTGTAGCAAGTGCTAACTCCTAACACATCTCTCTAGGCCAGGAAAAAACAGTTTTGATTATAAAAAAAATCAAAACAAGAATTTTATATAGGAGAGGCTTATACTTTGGTATAAATGGGCAAAGACATAGGCACAAGGAAACAGACTAGAAGGGAGCATGCCAATCTTGGCTTCTTCTTTTTTTTTTTTTAATCTATTTTACTGGGGTTCTTCTGCTTCTACCTCCCTTTTCCATCCCAATCCCTTCCAACACCCCAACACCAGGTAGGAGAGAAAGAAGGTTAGTGGGGGGAGGGGGTGTGGTTCTCTTAGACTACTTCTTGCTGGCTATGGTCGTTGGGTTCCTTGGGGCAAGCCCAATCTTTGTTTCAGGATATCGCTGACTTCTTCTCATCAAACTCTGACAACAGCAACCAGGAGCAGCAGTCACCTCCTTTTTTCTCATAGTGCCCTCCCCCCTGTCTTTTTCCTGGTATTTATTCCCTCTCAGAGTCCCCAGAATTAAACTATCAGCTGCTGGCAAAGATCATGCCTCTCTCAAAGCCTGCGCGAGGCAGATAGTCTGTTGCTGTGGACAGACTGATGCAGCCCCATATCCTATACCTTGGATTAAAACCAAAACATGTGGGGGCTAGAGACATGGTTCAGAGGTTAAGAGCACTGACTGCTCCTCCAGAGGTCCTGAGTTCAATTCCCAGCAACCACGTGGTGGCTCACAACATCTATACCAAAAACATGTTTACATAACAAAACTGAGTTTTTAAAGACACAAAAACATCCACTATATGCCAAAGTAGTAAACACAGCAATTCAGGCAACCACATTAAAATATAATTTTAATTTTTAGTTTATGATTATAGTGATTCTCAAATTATCTGCAACAACCTTTGAAAAACTTTAAAATTTTTGTATTAATTTATTTATATTTTTGTATTAATTTTCAAAGACCATGTCCTTGTATATTTTAAGCTACAGCATGTTAACATTGCTGTTTATGAACTTCAATATCCACTTTTATTTACTCTGGTTGTTGGGCCTTGAGAGCTGCACATGATAACTGTGGAAAATGTTACCATAGAAGCTAAGGGGCACTCAGGAAAGGGTGTGTGGACCAATGGTCACTGAAGCTTAAGGTGAGGCCAGTAAGCCTGGTAGTCCCTGATCCCACTGGACTCAGGATGGCTTAGCGCTGTGGGGTCAATGAGTTTCATGTTGTCTCCTTTGGCCTTAGAACTAAGCCCAACTGTGTTTCCTTCTGAACTATCTAATCCTCTATAATTTATCAATGCATAGATTCTTGGTGTGTATGCAGATGTGTACACATGTGTGGGTGTGCTTGCCTCTGTGTGCATGTGTGGAGGTCAAAGGTCACTTTGGTGTCCTCTGTCACTCTCTAGTCTTTGAGATAGGATCTCTTTCTGGAATTCTCCATTTTGGTTAGACTGGCTGGCCAGTAACTCCCAGATTCATCTGTTTCCAAATCTCTAGCTTTGGGGTCACAGAAGTACGCCACCACACTGGATTATTGTATGGGTCCTGGGAACCCACACTCAAGTCTTCCTTCTTATGCAGAAAGCACTTTGCTCACTGGGCCACCCACCAGTCCCATATAATCCATGAATACCAGCATTCTTAACAAGCATAGGAAAATGACAATAGTAAATGTTATATGTGTAGAGAAAAAGAAAATAATTGGGCCATACACACCAAGATTTTAATGATGGCTATAGGGATAGCTGCTTTGTTGTAGGTGGTGGAATTCTGAAGTGTTTTAACTTTATGTGATGAATATGTGTTATTTTTAGTCTGAAATGTCATGAAGAAATGTGAGAAAGGGTGGAATTAATCCTTGTCTTAGAGTGGGGCTCAGCATATTCTATCTGTAAAGGGCCAGGGTTGTAAATAGTTTTAGCTTTGCCGGCCATATGGTGTCCATGGCAATGACTCACGGCCATTACTCAACCTGCCAGTGTTACGTGAAGGCAGCATTAAGTATTGTACATAGGAGTGCACATGGCTGTGTTCCAATAAATCTTTATTTACAAAAACAGGCAATAGGCCGGTTTTTGTCAGTGGCCAGTTTACCAGCTCTTGTCCACGAGTTGTCTGTCACAGACTAGAGTTTTACAGAAGTATCGTGTTGTTCCCACAGAGTCCAGGAGGACAGGCGTCTGCAATTATTCTCTTTAGGTGAAAGACATTACTACTTCCGCTAGGACAAGAAAAGGAAGGATCCGTTTCTTGCTATTTCTGGATTCTAAGGCTTCAGACACTTACTTCTTGGTTTGTGGTCACGTCACTCCAGTCTCTGCTTTGTTCTTCTCCTCTGCAATCAAATCCCCCTCCTCCCTTTAGGTTTTTCCTTTTTTTTTTTTTTTTTAAAGGCTCTCAAATATCCTGGGCGAGCCTCAAACTCACTATATAGTCAAGGATGACCGCGAGCTCCGGTTACTTGTGCTTCACCTCCCCAGTGCTGGGATCACTGCTTGGTTCATATTCTAGAGACAAAAGCCAATACTTTCTTCAAGCCAGACACACATTCTACCAACGGAACCACATCCCCAGCCATTTGCCTGCCTCTTCAAGCACACCTGTTGACCAGCACAGTGTCTTTCTCTCTCAAGGCATATGGCCCAGTCATACTTCCAGACTCTCCTTTACCAAGGAAAGTGGCATTTGTAGGTAGCAGAGTGATGTTGTGTAACTTGGAAATCCTTTATTTGTCTTACCATATAAAGTAACAAAAGGTAGTCTGGGCTGTCATAAGAACATTGGTTCAGCCCCACATGTGGCACAATCCTAGAATCCCAGCACTGGGAAGCAAAGCCTAGCAGATCTCTGTGAGTATGAGCTTGCCCTGGGCCTGCAAACAAAACAAAAACAAACAAACAAAACCCAAATAAAAACAGTGGTTTAGTCTCAAGCTCAGTTGAGCTGGAGTCCCAGATCTGGCAGGACCTAGGGATATGATCCTGGGAGAATCCGTTCCCCCGCTCTAGCCTGCAGATGCTTACATGATGTGAGAGGCTAGACTGTGTGACCACGGAAGTGTTTTGCCATAGCTGAGTGGCCCCTGTTATCAACAATGAGGCTTCAGCTTGGCTAAGAAGTTTTGTGCTGAGGCAATCATGGAGGGCATGGGGTTATACTCAACAGAAAAGTAGAAGAACGGAAATGTAGCTATTCTTGAATTAGAAGAAGCATGAGAAATTACAGGCCAGCCCTGTTATTAAGAATGGATCTTTAAGCTGGGTGTGGTGGCTCATGCCTTTAATCCCAGCACTCGGGAGGCAGAGGCAGGTGGATTGCTGTGAGCTCGAGGCCAGCCTGGTCTACAAAGTGAGTCCAGGACAGTCAAGGCTACACAGAGAAACCCTGTCTCGAAAATTAAAACAAAAACAACAAAGAATAGATCTTTAAAGTTCTTCCGCGCCACTCTGTATAGAATGTGCATATGAGAAGTTCCTAAAAGCACTTTCACAGCTCAAACATGAGGAGTAATAAAGTCAGAAAGAAGCCAATGGGCTCATATTCATATGACAATGAGATAAAAACTACACCCAGAAGCCTATTCACTCACTTTCCATGCAACTCTGAAAACAGGCTGTAATTCTGTCTGTGAGTTTCCTAGAGGCAAAAAAGCATGGAGAGAAAGATGGCCATGTATGGATATTATTTTTCATAGGTTATTATTACATTTATTTATTTACTTATTTACTTTGTGTGTGTATGAGTATGTGGCATGTGTGTGTGTGTGTGTGTGTGTGTGTGTGTGTGTGTGTGTGTGCACATGCACGTGTGTGGGCACATGTGTGCTTTCATTTATGTGTGGTGGTCAGAGGACAACTTAGAGCCATTGGTTCCTTTTCTCCACTATATGGGTCCCAAGGAACTGAAGTCACATCATTAAGTTTGGCAACAAGCACCTGTTCTGGCTGAGCTACCTCGCTAGCCCAAGAATACAACTTTAAAACAAATTGCTAGGAGTTCCTGAAGCATCAGTAACATTCAGAGATGTTAAAGATAGGTCACCCACGAAGTCAAGCGTCTTCAGCAATTTCTCTCTACCATCCTGTTCTGTGCTAAGGACTACAGTCATGAACAAGACAGGGGCATCTGTCTTCTTGGAGCTTATAACCTAATAGGGGATAGAAATACTGACAAGTTGAAGTAGGGCTTGAGTGGCTGAAGAGAGCACATAGATGTATATAATTTGGAGTCTCATGGGCTGGTTTGGGGGCGCTGTCTTTCTGAAGAAGGTGATCCCTCCATAATACGATGGTAGCTCACCAGGCACAGAGCAGAGAAGGAATGCTCTAGGCTAGGAAGAAAATCACCTGCTTGAAGTCCAGCAGAGGCTCATGCAAATCATTACCATTGCCCAGTGCAGCTAGAGTGAAGACAGCATAGGCCGCTTTCCACATTATGAAAGCCACACTGAAGAGGCTGGCCTTTGTTCTACAGTGCATCAGTCAAAGAGTGGTTAGCTGCTGTAACAAATAGGCCTCACAACTATAGTTTAGTCTCAACTCTTTCATTAGCTTTATGAGATGTTTCCAGTGGCTTGGCAGCTTTTCCTCAGGTGACAATTGTGTCACTTCCATCCTCTGTGGCCATCTTATGGCAGGAAGAATGCAGGTGCTTTGACTTCTTTGGTTCTTAGAATGACCTATGTCATTTTTATGTAATCTATCAGAAGCAAGTTAAAAATAGCATTCCTGGTGGCTGTGTGCGGTATCATGACTCACACTCTTAATCCCAGAACTGGGAGTCAGAGGCAGGTGGATCCCTGTGAGTTCAAAGCCAACCTAGTCTACATAGCAAGTACCAGGCCAGCCAAAGGTACATGGTGAAAACCTATATTCAATAGCCTCCCTCTGTCCTCCCCCCCCCCCCAAAAATACCCCCAAACCAAGCATCTTGAATCTGCAGACAATAACTGCTAGACTCTGGACAAAGGCATGAATGTGAGTGTAGCATCACAGCAAGTCTTGAGATATTCAAATTTCTATATAGTTAAACAATCTTTAATAAAAAAAAAGAATGTATCCTCACATTATATATAGCTGTACAGAGGACAGTATCTCCCTGCCTGAATAATTTGAAAAAGTTTAATGTATAGCCTTGTATCTGGGTGTGATTATAAAAAAAAAAATCAACACTAAAATATCATAATAAAAACCCAGGTATCCTGGGGAATTAGTGAGTTTCTCATCTCCATGCTGTTACTTAGTCCTTGGATTCGACTTGAAATGGTTTTTGATTCTGATTTTTGCCCAAGTTAAGCAAATTCAGGAGCTGTGTGGTTTGTTTTCCTTGGCATCAGCAAAGAAGCGGTGATTGGCCAATGCCAGGGTCTGAGGCCTGTGACACGTCACAAACCATCTGAGTCAACTGTATGGTGCACACATCAAGCCTGCCTTCCCCAGCTTGCCTGCATTTTGTGTCCACTTTGTCCAGTGTTTGTCTGGAAACAACCATATTCTCCTGGACTACACATCTAGCAGGCATTCCAGGAAAGGACAGGAGGTTTGTCTGCAGCCATGGTTCTGACCTTTAAATAATTTAGTCTTTTTTTTTAAAAAAAAAAGTATTTATTTGTGTGTGTGTGTGTGTGTGTGTGTGTGTGTGTGTGTGTGTGTGTGTGTGTGAGCGCGCGCGCATGACATGTAGCTATCAGATGCCAACTTTGTGAAGTCTGTTCTTTCCCTTGACCCTGTGTTCAGGCCATGGGATTCATGGTGCGTGTCTTTTCCCTTCCAGGCTCATCACCACTCTTTGCCATTTGTCAGGGGCTTCCAGAGATGCCCTTTTCTAGATGCCTAAATAACATCTATGCACTTATTTTTAGTTTTGTCTTCTCCTGGCCACCATCCTCCACGTTCTCAGGAAGGGGCTGAATTTACCGTCAACCTCAGCCTCAGGTGTCCTTATATTGACAGCCTGGAATTCACCATTCTCCATTTTCTTGCTTTCTCTATTGGGGTACAAATGGACATTTTTTTTCTATATCACTGTCAAGCCTAAATAGCAACACCTTTGAGAAGGAGGATTCGAGCTCCTTGTTTGGATATTCCCACCAGTCATTCTGAGCTGACAGGCTTCTGTTGCATGTAGATCCTTCATTAGGTGTTTTTCAAGCAATCCTCTCTAGACTGTGGAGGCATGGCTTGTTTTTAAGGAGTCAAGCGAATAATTAAGTAACTGGGTGTTGGTTCCTATTGAGCCCTCCTCCTGTCCTCTTTCTGTGTTACATCTGGAAGATTCTCTGGCCTACACAGTGTATGAATCTGATCTACATTTGCTGGGTACATGTTAGAGGCTCAGCTCACTCCACTAGTCTCTCGTCGTCTATGAATGTGTGCTTTGGGGGTTGCACCAGACCCAACAAGTGTACTTCGAGATAGGGAAGGCTCCATGCCTGGCGTTTCTGCCGTCTGACTGCTAGCCAATCTTGATCTCACTTCTGTTTCTCCTTCTCCATCTCTTGCCCCAGATTGATCCTAACATGATGAATCCTTGGCTCCCCCATGTCCAAAGACAGTCTTCTTATCATCTATCATGTCCTTGGTTTAAAGATCATTGCGTCTGATGCAGATGCACCTTTTCTCCTGCCAAAAGTCTGATTCTAGCTAAATGGGAAATGGATGTTTTATTCTTCAACATTTATGCCAGTTTATCCATCTCGTTCCTTCCTCTTGTCCTGTAGCCTCCTAATCCTTAAACCAAGACAGTCTGCCCTCTTAGCTCTACTTGATAACAATGGAATTTTGTTAGGTTTGTGCTTTCATTTTCAGCACAACACAATTTGTTACTGTTTTTTTTTTGAAACCAGGTTTCATACAGCTAAGGCTGGCATCACATTCATTGTGTAGTAGAGGATGACCTTTACCCTCCTCTTCTTCCTGTCCTCATTTCCTGAGTGCTAGGATGGCAAGTGTGCACCGTCAGCTTGTTGTATAGACTCGTGGGGAACACGCCCAGGCATTTCTGCTTGCTATGTGAACCCTCTGTCAGTGGAGCTACATAGCAAAGTGATCTGTATTTGTAGTTCCATTTCACTTTGACATTGAAAATGACTTTTTGAAACTACAGAGGAGTTGAAAAAAAAAATTGAAGTCCTCAGTCTGCCTGATTCAAGGCCCAGAAGCCTTTCTCTGGCTACTGTCCCAAGCAGTGGCTGTAGCCACCTTTTCCAGGGCCTGGTTACTGACACAGCAGTCTCCCATTCTTCTTAATAAAAGGGTTGAACATCTAAAGCAGCCACAGGGATTCTTGGCATCTGTCAGAGGCAGAGATCCACAAGGCGGACTGAGAGAGTCATAAAATCTTTGTTTTAGTTTGGACTCATTTTAAAAACTGGAATGAAATTAAAATTTATTTTTTCCTTACATAGACATAGAGATTTCCTCACATGGGGTGGAAATGCTCCCAGGATATGACATCCAGGGAAAAGGACTCTTGTCCTTTAAGGTACTGTCCATAGAGGCAAAGGACCTCCTAGCATTGTTCTGAGTGTTCCTGGGCCTCCTTACTGCAGGTAAAGCCCATACCTACCGCATGTTCTTGCTGGTGAATTTCAGAGTTTTATTTTGCACTGTGGTCTGCAGATGTGGTTTCAAAACGTGCCTTTGTGTGCAAACATTCATTCCTAGCATCTCACAGCAGCAGATCCTGTCTTCCAGAAGTGTTAGTGTCTGCCTAAAGTCCAAGACCCGAAGGGTGTAACTTGGTTTGTGGTCTCATCTCAGTGTCTCTTATTACAGTAACACACAAGAAGCTCAGGGTGGCCTGGGGAAAGGGGGGAGGGGAGAACCTGTCACTCCAGGTCTATTTTAGACACATTTGAATGGATAGTAACTGAAGTTCTGAGGGTGTGGATCCCTGCTTACTAGAGAACATTTATGCATTGATTAGCAACTGGGTACTGCTTCTAACGTTTAAATTGTAGAGCAAGTTAACAGAGAACTTCATGCTAAATAAAACCTAACCTCCAAGGCACAATGAAAAGTAATTCTTTTTTTTGTTTTCTTCTTTGAGACAGGGTTTCTCTGTGTAGCCTTGGCTGTGTAGCCTAGCTACAAAGCCTAGACTCGCTTTGTAGACCAGGCTGGCCTCGAGCTCACAGCAATCCACCTGCCTCTGCCTCCCAAGTGCTGCAATTAAAGGCATGCACCACCATGCCTGGCTGAAAAGGTGATTTTTCTAATGAAATCAGCTCCGTTCTTTGAGCTAGACTACATGCAAAGTGAGGTAAGGATCATAATTAGTACACCTTCACCCACTCAGGGTTGCCATCTTTCCTGGCTGCCACAATGGTGCACATGAATGTCCCGAATGAACATTTTCACTAAACACATCAGCAGTGCTTAAAAAAAAAAAAAAAGCCAAGTGTTGGTTTCTTATCTTCCAGAAAAGTCACTGTTCATTTTCTAGCTATGCTGAAGCATGGTCACATGGGCAAATTTGAAGTCACTGGTGGTCATGGAGCTGGGAAGGGTGTTATGCCCCTCACTATACAAGCAGGTTAGACAGGGGAGGGGCACCATCCAGCCCTAGATCTGCCTAGAAAAAAAAAATGACAGAATAGTCTCGAATCTAGTCAGTTTGGTTTCACTGATCTGATAGCCTCAGATGACATCACAGACTACAAAGACCCAAGAAGAAAAGCACCCATGGTCAAGAAAACCCTGGGATTCTTTCCCTAGGTTTTTAATGCACACAGAGGATGGAACAACTCAGTGTGTGTGTGTCAGGTCGGGGGGGGGGGGGGGGAGTTATTCGCACCCACCAGACACTGAATGTTTTCACCTTGGTCCCAGCCCTGGATCTGGTTCTGGGGTGTTATGAAGCTTCCTCACACTCTGAGGACGACAAGACGGTTTTCTCGTTTTGTGTGGTGTGTATCATAACAGGCAGGTGAGGCTCAGAGAACAGTGGACTAGAGGCACAGAAGACTGCCCTGAGGATGAAATAAGGTTGTCACGAACTTTGAGGGCCAAGGAGGAGAGAACCACACAGGCACAGATACGAACAGGTGTGCAGAGACAGGGAAAACCTGCAAAAGCACCGTAGGCAGGAGCAGGGCTATGGTGTCGGGGAGCTGAAGAAACAAGAGACTGAACGCTAGGAATGCCTTCTCCGGCTTTGTGTTACTATAACAAACACACAAGCTAACCAGTTTATAAAGAGAGAAGGTTTACTTTGGCTCACAGTTTGGAGGTTTCAGTCCAAGGTCAGTAAGCCCTGTTGCTGGCCCTTAGGTGAGGCAGTATATCATGGTGGCTTGTGATAGAGCAAACTTACTACTCATGGCCAGGGACCAAAACCAAGAGAGAGATGCAGGATCAAAGGCTCACATCTGCTTTGAAGGTATGCCTTCCACATCTTCCCATTAGACCTCATGTCTTAAGGTTTCCACTATGCCCTCCACCCCCAACATTGCCAAGCTGGGGACCAATTTTCTAACACATGGATGTTTGGAGGACAGTGAGGAGCCAACCAAAAGCAACAATGGGCACTAGCCAGAGAAGTTCTAGCATTTATTTTGTTGGTGCTGAAGAGATGGCTCAGCAGGTAAGAACACTTGCCGCTCTCTCAGAGGACCCAAGATGGGCTCCCAGCACTCAGGCTAAGCGTAACTGCATTTCCTAAGAGTAAACATAAGAACTAAATATAACAATGTGCATGAGGTTATGCTAAGCAACACACTCAAGAGACGAGATTTGGTTATACTTTCAGTTGGCCTCTCAAAGGTAAGTGACTATATTTATTTATACCCCAGCCTCTCTTGCAGCTAAGTTATGAGAGGAGATCCACTTGTCTCTGCCTCCCAAGTACTGGGGTTAAATGCATGTACCACCAAACACAGCTTTATCCAGTTTTGATTATTGTAGCCATATAGTAAGTCCTAAAGTTGGGTAGTGTCAACACTCAAGTTTTGCTCTTCTTCTTCTCCTCCTCCTCTTCCTCTTCCTCCCTCTTCTCTTTCTTCTTCAATATTCCGTTGGCTATTTGTGATCTTTGGCCCTTCATTATAACCTTTAGAATTAATTTATCTGTAACTATAAAATGACTTTCTAGGAATTGAAAGTCTAGGAATTTATTGGCTTTGAGCATGCTAGGAAAGTGGTCTACCAGTGTGCTGTATCTACAACCCAGCCTGCTGGGATTTCAATAGAGATTATAGTAATCCATGTGTCAAATTTGGGACGAAATGACATCTTGACAATATTGAGTCCTTGCTGGGACTCTACCTAGTAGAATGATCACTTTCCATGTGCAGTGACCAAGTTCAGTCCCTAGTACTGTCCTTTATTGGCCCCCTCCAGGAACCACTGACAGTATTGAGTCAACATGGAATATTATTCTATTTATTTGTTTGTTCTTGATTTTTTTCTCTAGTTTGGAATTTCTCTCTTTTGAGGTCATGTTCATATATATTTGGTTTACAGTTGAGTGTCTTGCTGTTTGAGTGCTAATGTAAATGTTTTTGCTCTTTGTTTTAAGCTCTTACTTGGTCACTGCTGATAAGTAGAACTATAATTTTTTAATACTGCCCTTGGGTTCTACAACCTGGAATAATTGCTTACTACTTTTAAGAGAGTTTAAAAACGAATCCTTTTAAATTTCTTTGCATGTACATGTGGTGTATGTGCATAAGTGTATGCATGTTCCTGTGTGTGTGTGTGTGTGTGTGTGTGTATGTGTGTGTGTGTGTGTGTGTGTGTGTGTGTGTGCGCGCGCGCACGTGTATGGAGGCCAAGACTGACCTCAGGAGTCTTCCTTGACCGCTCTGCATCTTGTTTACTGAGGCAGGATCTGTGAATTGAAGCACAGCTCATCAGTAAAGGCCAGCTAGTCAGTTTGTTCTCAGGATTCCTTGTTTCTGCATTCCAGCATGACAGGCAGGCCACCACCCTCCCCCAATATTAACAGTGTGGGTTCTGAGGGGCTGAACTCCCCTCCTGATGATCACCTGGCAAACGCTTTGTCCACTCAACCTTCTCTTGAGCCCCTTTCAGATTTTTTTCCCCAGACAATCATGTCGTAGGCAAACAAAGACAGTTTTGTTTTCTTCCTTATCTGTACATGTTTTGTTTTCCTTTTTCCTTAATTGTATTAGCCAGGATTTCTATCACAATGTTGAGAAACTGTGGGTGAAAAGGGCTTTCTTCCCTTATTTTTAACCTTAGTGGGAATGCATTGATGTTCTCATCATAAGGGTAATGTCCACTGTTAAATTTTGTAGCTGTTTTGCATGGAGTTGAGAAAGTTATTTCTTATTTTTAGTTAACAGCGGTTGTTTTTTTTTTTTTTTTTTTTTTTTTTTTTTTTTATTTAATAAAGTTTTATTTTCCCAAATGTACAGCTGATTTAGCCTGCTCATGCATCTTCACCAGCAACTGGGGCATCTCCACCCTTTGTGTTTCTTGTGTAAATTACTTGGGCTCTGTGCTTTGAAACCAGCTTGGTAAGTCCTTTACTAAGTAGCTCCTGAAGGGCTGCCCTGGCCAAGGAACCACGAATCTTCGGTTTCTCAGAGACCACAGCTGGAGTAATAAGCTTATAGTTGGGAACTTCCTTACAGAGTTTGTCATATGTGGCTTTGTCAAACAGGACTAAATTGTTGAGCTTGTCCTGAACTTGGCCTTTGGACCACTTCTTTTTGGCCTTGCCACCAGACTTATTTACTGGGTCTTTGTCTTTTTTGGCCAATTTTCCAGCATCTTTCTTCTTCTTCGTCCTTGGGCAGCGTGGCGACGACCACTGCAGCCTCACTAAGATGTAGGAAAAAAAAGCCAACAGAGTTTTTTAAACTTCTGAATATTATTGTTAATAACAAATAATTATTTGTTAAATGACTTCTCTCTCTCTTTCTATGGCTACCAAAGTCCCTGTTGTATTTTAAGGGACTTTGCTGAATCATATCAATACATCTCAGTTTGTATCGCCTTGTCCAGAACTAGTCATAGGCTAACTTAGATGAAAGGGATGCTGGGAAATATTGACTTGTCTCAGCTAGTAGTAGAGGTGGGTTGCAATGAAGGAGTCAGGCTGAGGAGAGGACTCTACTGGAAAACTTGATACGTAAGCATGGTGTCCTGAGCTCAGTTCCCCAACATCCATGAAAAAGTTGAGCATGGCCACATATGTGCCTTTAACCCCAGGCATGGAGACAGGAGAATTGCTGGCCTTCACTTACATGTGCACATATCACACACACATGCACGCGCACACACACACACACACACACACACACACACACACACACACACACACACCACCCTCTAAGGATGCACTGCCCTGCAGGGTGACTGGCATGGTTAGAGGCTGTGCTTTGCCTGTGCCTTTTCAATATTCCAAAGGTAGTGGCATAGGGCTTAAGGTAATTACTGTCCCCAGAGAAGGCCTTCCATATCGCAACATTTTTTAAGTCTTTTCATGTAAAATGAGACTTTCTATGATATTATTAAGTGTTCAAAATATATAAACAACATGAAGGACACTTATAGCAGGAATGGATGCCCTAAAGCATGTCCCTTAGTCTCTGAGCACACCCTGGCTGGTCCTCACTGAGAAGAGATGTTTTTCTAGTCTGGGAATGGTCAGTCATCCAAAGGGTTGTTTGTATTGCAAGACAGAGACCCTAGTTTTAAATGATATTTCTTCTGAAAATGTGCAGATTCTCAGGAAAGCACATTAGACAACGCCTCCTGGATAGAAACGTCTTCATTCATTTTATCTAAGTTTGATCAAGATTTTATATAAAAAAATGTGTGTGTCTGTGTGTGTGTATGTTTGTGTGTGTGTGTGTGTGTGTACTCAAAGGGCAACTTTTGAGAGTGGCTTCTTACTTTCCACCATGTGTGTTTCAGGGATTGAACTCAGGCGGTAATGGCAGTTAGAGCCATTACCTGCTGAGCCATCTTGCTGGCCCTGGGTCCAGGTTTTGATATGCGCAAGAATTGACTTTTCTAATTTATTGTCTTAAAACATGCCAAAGCAGATTAAAGTTCTCAAGGAGGAAGCCTGGAAGCCACGTGTTCTCTGTGTGTCTTTTGAGTCAATATTTAGAATTCCAATGTCAGTTATTCAGAACTTCAATGCATGAGCCACATGCTTCTTGCAGCCATGAACTAATTACTATCACACTTGGCCCCAGGACACACAGCCCTCTCAGTAAGAAATTGCTGTTGGAGTTATGACGATGTGGGAACACTGATCACTTATTAGAAACTAATGTGAGGCTTTAAGACCAGAGTTTCCACGAGGCCTTAGCACTGTAATGCAGAGAAATACTCCAGGAATCCTGGGTGTGGGTGGGAAAGCTTTTATTGACACCTGTGATCTTGGTGTGTACATGAGTACCCCTGTCCTCACTACACACTGGGTAGGTGCTGTTGGCCGTATGACACACATGCATGTCAACTCAGGCACATGCCAGGCACTCACCTGAAATTTAATTAATCCATCACGATCAGGGTTATGATCATTTCTGCCCATTGAAGACTTGCCTAGTTGAGGCTCTCTAACCTACTCTGGGCCAAGCCAGAGTTCTTCGGAGCAAGCCCACATCCACGGGGCATAGATCTGGGGAGCAGCATTCTGGGCAACCAAATTGCCTATGGCTTTGAGACTAGAAAAATCCTGTTTTGTTGTTGTGGGGTGTGTGTGTGTGTTTGTGTGTGTGTTTGTGTGTGTGTGTGTGTGTGTTTGTGTGTGTGTGTGTGTGTGTGTGTGTGTGCGTGTGTACAATTGCATGTGGAGGTCAAAGGCTGAAGTCCAGTGTCTTTTTCTACTACTCTCCATCCCATTTTTTGAGAAAATTCTTTCATTGGATCCGGAGCGCACTGTCGGGCTAGACTAGCTGACCAACAAGCACCAGGGATCCTCTCGTCTGCCACACCTAGCTTTTTGCGTATGTTCTGGGATTATATTTAGGTCTTTGTGCCATGTGGCTAGTATTTGACTGACTTAACCACCTCTTCAGCTCTCAGGAGAACCCTCAGTCCAAGGCCACACTGGGATACCTAGGGAGGCTATCTCAAAAACGACAGCACGGAAGAGGAGGAGGAGGAGGAGGAAGAGCAGGAGAGGACAGGACTGAGAGTATGACAGGCAGACCATCTTAGCTACAAGTAGTGTCTGGGAAGGAGCTGAAAAGCAGTGGGTGGAGGCACCCGGGTTTTGTGACTAGATCCACTATGTAGGTCTGAACAGGAGGCAACTTGCTAGCTTTAGGAAAATAGAGGCAGACGGCAGTGCCGTGTGATGAGCAGGAATGCAGAGATAGAAGGAAGGCAGGAAAGAGGGAAAGATCATGTGATCATAGAAGTTAAGGGTTCTATGAATCCAGCCCTTTAACTTGGGCAGATGATCCCAAGGCTCCATCTGGGGCCTTGCTGCTTGAAGTCTCAAAGTGGGTAAAACATGAGAAGTCCTGGGCCCTCGAAGCCTAGGGAGGAAGGGAGGGCACGGGAGGGAGACTGTTAGAAAAATGTGTGGCTAGATTTTTCTCAGTGTAGATCCGGGTTGAGAAAGAACTGGCTGCGTTAAGTAGATATCACATATTGTGGACACATGCCTCAGCAGGTTCTTTGAGAAAGAATCAAAAGTCCCCAATTCCCATTTTTTAGATGAGTTTATTTTTAAGGGAGGGGGCGTAGGAGGTAGGGGGTCGATAATGGTTACGAACGGCTAAGTGTTGTTTTCAAAAATGGAGAAAATGCTGTAAAAACTTCACAGCAAGAGGGTTGTTGTTGTTCTTTTTTTTTTTTTTTTTCATTAGGCCCTGCTGGGCAGGCATTCTAGCAGGTTCTGTCCTGTGTCAGCATAGTGCAGGAGCTCAAGTCAAAGCACACACAAGCATGGAGTGGAGTGACGTCTGCATGTTAGCTAAGTCAGGGGATCGCATCATCCCTGCGTGATGTGCTTTCAACAGGGCAGATGTCTCCTGTCACTCGGTGTCTGTGGAAGGAAATCTAGATTTGACTCACCTGGTTGCCTGTGGCTTAACATCTCTGCAAGGTTGCTGCGGAGGACTCTCCTTTGGAGGCTCAGCTCCGTGGTCACTGTAGAAGAGCTTTCATCTGACCCCTGGGAATGTTGGAGAACCCTCAGTTTTGTGTTTTTGAAATAAGTCAGTAATTTTGGTCCTTATTCAGGAGAAGAGGATGACACAGAGTGTGTAGGAATTATGTCCTACCAAGTGTAGGCCACACGCTGGGGAGGAATCATGGGTGATGGCTGAGAGGCCATGGAATGACCTGTGTTATTTCCTCCTTCATTTCTGCTCCTGTTAATGGGCTGGAGTTGGCCCTCTACTTCTATCATGAGGGTCCCCAAGGTTGAACTCCTCCCCTATTTGCTTTGTTCATTCCACTCTTACAGATGAGGTCACACAGACCCACACCCACACACACACACACACACACTGAAAATGGATACATTGTCAACAGTTTCAATCTCAGCATGGGTTTCCAAGGTCTTTCCCCCTCCGCTGGTCGTACCTCCATGAAGCCCATCTTGCCTCAGAACCTGACTTTCTTCCTGTATCTACACTGCCTGCCCCCTTTCCTTCCTGCACATACTGAGCTACATGGTGTGCTGAAAGTCTCTGCGCTGCTCGCTGCTTCCACCAGGACAGTACGAGCTTCCCAGAGCATGCTCTAGCGATCTCCAAGCCTGGTGTAGGAACTGTCGCAAGAGATGGTCGCTGCTTATTTGTTGACTGAAGAAATAAATGTGAGAGGGCAGCTGTGCTTGGCTTTAGATAAACCTACCCGCTCATGAGAATTGGCCATGTGACAAAACCTTCCAGCTAATGGCTTTTCTGGCCTGAATCTGGGGCTACTGGCCTGACTCTAGAAGTCACTACCACATCAAAGCCATCTAAAGGACAGTTCCAGACCGACTTAGGCCTTGCAACCTAACCCAAGTTAGTCTGGGGCACTGGTGTCTTTGTTTCTGCTGCCTTTGGGAGGCCTGTCCATCAGCAAGGTTCCTTTAACAGAAAAGAGGTCCAACTGTCCAGAAAGCCTCATCCAGGAAGGAACTCTTGTCACTTCCTCCCCTCACACCCATCTTTCTGCCCTTGATCCCGGAGATTCTGCATGCTGGGGGGCGGCCAGCCAGCTACTGTGGTGGCAGTGGCCTCCCACAGAGCTGAGCAATTGCCACTAACCCACAATTATGCTGACTTTTGGAAAGCCTCTGTGTGGCAGGGAGCAAAATCCTGAGTTCCCAGCTGTTGCTAACTCAGGTTGAAGCCTGAGGAGCGTGCACATTCTAGCTTTTACAACACACACCTTTTCGTTAGACTATTTAGCATAAATATGTCCTAAGTAGGAGCTAATGAGCTGTTCAGTCAAGCCCTGCTTTTCCCCTATAAAGCAAGGCCTCACAAGGTTGCTGAGGAGGAGGAGAGGGTGTGAGTTGTGGCTGCTCTCAGTTTCAAACACGTAGCTCAATTGCTACATGTGAGGGGAAAATAGAAACAAACAGTCTTTTATTTCTTTTTTTTTAAATTAATTTATTCAGATTACATCTAAATTGTTATCCCCTTACTTGTCCATTCTTTATTTCCAATGAAATAAGTATTGGCTTCTAATCATCTGAAGTGATCAATGTCTTTTTCTTTTTTCCTCATAGAGTATATGTAAGTGTTCGCTTCCCTGATGTCTTGTTCTTTTTTAAAACAGGCTTCCCAAAGGAACAGCCTTAGACTTTGCTATTTTCTTTCTTCCTTCCTTCCTTTCTTTTGTTTTTTTGTTTTTTGTTTTTTGTTTTTTGTTTTTTTTTTTGAGGCAGGGTTTCTTTGTGTAGCCTTGACTGTCCTGGACTTGCTTGGTAGACCAGGCTAGCCTCGAATTCACAGTGATCCACCTGCCTCTGGCTCTGCTGGGATTGAAAGTGTATGCCACCATGCCTGGCTTTATTTCCTTATATTAAAAAGAAAATCTAGATTATTTCTTTCCCTCAATTGAAGGTTTAATTTGCTCTTTTTATTCTAATTTTTAAAAACTCAACATTTATTTATGTGTACATTCCTGCGTGTGTTTACCATGTGTGTTTAGGTACCAGCAGAGGCAAGAAGAGGGCCTCCACCCCTGAGGATGGAGTTCCAGGTTGTTGCGAGCTGCCCAGAGTGGGTGCTGGGAACTGAATTCTTACCCAAAGGAGCAGGAAGTGCTCCTGAGCTCTGGGCACCTCCCCAGCCCCTTATCCTAAGTTCTTAAGGTGAAAACGTAAACACTCAATGTTAATTCCTTTTCTTTTGAACACAGTCATATAACAGGACATTCCACTGTGTAAGCTGCATTCTACAAATCTGTACCTCTTGAGTTTGTATTGTTGGTATGTTTGAAATATTTTCTATTTCCCTAATTATGTCTTCTTTTGAAAAACCACTGTGTGTGGACTGGTGAGATGGCTCCAGAGGAAGCTGCTGCCGAGAGTGTTGACATCAGTTCCGTTCCCTGAATTCACACGGTGGAGAAAACTGAGTTCCTCAAGGCGCTCTTTGATCTCCACATATACTGTAGCATGTGCACACACACAAACACACACACACACACACACACACACACACACACACACACACACACACACAATGAGTAAATGTAAGAGCAAAACCAAAATAGAACAGAATATCGCTATATGTTGTTTTGGAGTGTGCTTAATTTATAAATATTTGGATATTTTTTAGATTACTAATCTAAAATATGTATCATCACTTATTTCTAATTCAGTTCCACTGTGGTTAGATTTAAAACCATTAAAATTATTGAAACCCCTCTTCTAGCTTTACAAGAAGTAGAAATTTTAGTGACCCACCTTTGTATACTTAAATCTTCTTAGCATGTCTCTCTCTCTCTCTCTATATATATATATATATTTTTTAATACAGTAACAGTGGGTTTTTTTTAAAAGATTTTATTTTATTTATTATGTATACAGTGCTCTCTCTATCTGCATGCACACCTGCATGCCAGAAGAGGACATCAGATCACATTATAGATGGTTGTGAGCCCCCATGTAGTTGCTGGGAATTGAACTCAGGCCCTCTGGAAAAGCAGTCGGTGCTCTTATCCTTTGCGCCATCTCTCCAGCCTAGATATCTATCTTTTATTTAAACTTAGAACAGAAACAAATGAAGGTTATTCAGGCTCCAGTTTTGTTGCAGAGATCTGTGTACTCTGTGATTAATACACATTGGTGCTGTGGAGGAGGCTCATCTGGTGCGGTACTCACCACACAAGGTGGAGGGCCAAAGTTTGGAACCTTAGCACCCGTATAAATGCCTGGCAGGAGTAGTGGCCCACCTGCTGTTCTAGTGTGCTGGTGGCAGGATCCCCTGGGATCAAGCTGACTGTCCAGACTAGCAGAACTGACAAGCTCTGTGCTCACATGAGAGCCCCTGCTTTGATGTGTAAGGTAGAAGAAAACTGGTTCAGCTTCATGTGTGCACTCTCCCAAACATGCGCCAACACACACACACACACACACACACACACACACACACACACACACACACACACACACCACAGATATACATGGACACACTGAGACCAAAGGCAGGAGTCCTCTTTGAAAACATTTCCTTCAGGGCATAGGCTTGAAATTTCCCTCCTGAAATCAAACACACGGTGGCCTCTGCCTGTTCCTTAGCAAGAGGCAGACAGTGTCTCAGGACAGTCTTGAGAGGTGGGTCTGCTTCTGTCCCCTGGGATTCCGTGCCTTCGTCATGCTCTGTCAGTCTGTTCTGGCATTTCAGAATCTCGGAGCTGGCATACTCTTGGGAGACTCTGCTTAAGTGAATAACAAGCCAGTGCTGCTACTCTCTGGCAGAGAAACCAGGACTAGCAATGTGATAACAAGGTTATGGGAATGGACATTTCCTCCTGGACCTCACACAGTGTCTAAAGCAATTTCAAAACTGGATGTTCCCAAGTCACCCCCACTGGTCCTTCACAAACACTAGAGTGTTTACATGCAACTTCCTCTCTACAAAAGTTCAGTCATTTGACCCAAAGATCAAATTCCAAAAATCTTACCATAAAAGTCACAGAGAGCTTCATTTGCATATGAGAAGTAAAAGTTGAAAAGTATAAAAGACACAGAAGGCAGATGTGGCCAGAGGTGGAAGGTGGAGACAAGTGTGCAGCTGTCTTTCCTAAGGTGCCCGATACTCACGCTTCGAATAAAAGAAACGCCTGCAAGACATTTTCAGCTTTGAGATTAAATTTAATCTTGCATGGAGATTAAATTGCATGATGTGCTAATGACATAGTTACGATTCTGTTTACCGGATTCCAAAAGAATGTGTTCATTCAGTAAACTTGCTTTTTCAAACTAGTCAGTATTATTTAGCCAAAGCAACATGCTGGAGGCTCCAGTCTCTCTGTTCCTCATGGGCTTTCTTGGTGGTGTACCCTGATCTTACACAGGAAAGGCACTCTGCACCTATCACCCAGATCTGATTATTTTTTTCTTTATAGGGCTAGAATGATAAACATAATAAAGACTTGCTGTCATATATGTACCACCACCCTTGTCGTGGTGTGTGTGTGTGTGTGTGTGTGTGTGTGTGTGTGTGTGTGTGTGTGTGTTTGGGCTTGTGTGTTCCTGGTGGGGAACATCAGATGTCTTTCTGTGTCACTTTCTATCTTATTCTCTCCAGACAGGGTCTCTCACTGAATCTGAAATGAGGCTGGCAGCCAGCAAGGCCCCAGAGAGCCTCTTCTCTGTGTCCTTACACAGAACTGCTGTTGGGAGCAAGATGTGCCCTTCCTACTTGCTCTTTTTCTGGAATGCTCTTCCACCATGCCTCTCATCATGAGGAATCATCAGAGGCTGAATAAATGAGGCAATTCAGCTTTGGGCTCTCAGGCTCCAAAACTGTGAGTTCTGTTTTTTTTTTCCCATCTAACTTCAGGCATTTTATTATAACTGAGCTGCATGCCCAGTCATTGCGAACAGCCATGTTGTCTTCAAGTGTATGACTTTTATTCCTTCTGTGTTCTTTAAAGGTTTGGGAAGTAGATTTGGACATTCAAAAATTAAAAGCTCAGGTTTCAGTATGTCCTTCAGTTTAATCATTGATTTCTTCTCTTTTTTTCTTGTTTATGGTAGCACGGAGGATTGAAAGTAGGCCCCTAAGCACGAGTTTCACCACAGGGCTACATCCGCAACCATGAGAAACTCTTAGGCACCAGTTTTTTAAATCTCTGAAATAGGAACAAAAATTTATTTCTGGATTGTTGGAAGAACAAAGGTATTTTTGGCCATTCTTTTACAAAAAGAAGCTGTGTTTGATGAGGCATGTCACTCAATTATGTATCCCTTGCCTGGCCTGTGTGAAGCCCTAGGCTCCATCCTTAATGCTACAAAAGTGTATATTTGGGCTGGAGCAATGGCTTAGTGGTTCGGAGCTCTGGCTGTTCTTACAGAGGACCTGGGTTCAGTTCTCTGCACCCACATGTTAGCCCATAAGCATCCGTAACTCTGGGTCTCACTTTGTGGTCCTGGCTGGCCTGGAACTTGCAGAAGTTGGCCTGCCTCTGCTTCCTGAGTGTCAGCATTAACAGTGTGCACCACACTACCCTGTCAGAAAAGATATTTTAAAGCCTGCTCTTCAAACACTTCCTTCTTGACTGATATGATATGTAATCCCAGTGTTTCCTAAGCAAGCCATGAGCCTGCTGGAAGAGGAAACCAATGAGTCTGCTGGCCAGTCCTACCTCTGACTTCAGGCAAGACCTGGACATGCCTCATACATGCAAACATGGCTTTCCAGAAAACTCTGAGAGGGAAATTTATCCTTGTTCCCCAAAAAACCCAAATGCAGGCCCTGTGCCTCTGCAGCCTGAGTCACTAGCTGTGAAAGCAAGCCTAAGCCTTTAGATGTGTTTTCTTAGTGAGAGTTTTAGCTTGGCCTCAGCCATTGAGGCCATTCTTGCTCACAACATGCCATCAGTATTCCAAGAGGCAGCGTCAGCCCCGATTCACCACGGAAAATCACAGGCTTAAGTAATGAGCAGTCTAGAAAAAGATCAACAAACAGATGGACCTTCTGTGGCCACAAAGTTCTGAGCCTGGAAGACCTCCCTGAAGGAGACAGGCTGCCTCAAGGGCCTCTGTGTAGAATGCTTGACTCTGTTGTGGCATAGAGACAATGATGACCACATAATTGCTGTTCCCTCCCCCCAACATTTTATGTAGCAGGAAAGGCTAATTTAATATGGCTATGTGACCAATCAAACGGCACATTTATCGACGCAGTTTCCATGAAAAAGCATCAAAACATCTATTCTTCTGACCCATTAACAGAGTTCTTTCTTGTAAGCTCCTCCCTTTCTGTGCCTTCCAACTTCCACATCTTAATTTACAAGGCTTTTAAGGAATTTTGCAGATCTCTCTGATGGTGTAAGGTGTTAGTTACTCTCCTTCCTGTGACCCAATCCCTGACAAGACAGCCCAGAAAGAGCAACACTTTTGGCTCACAATTTGAGAGGGCTTAGTCCACCACAGTCAGAGGACCCCATGTGCTTTGGGCACACTGTGATGATGGCAACAGCACATGGTGGAGCAGTGGCACAAGGGGGGTGTAGGGGATGGGGTTTGCCGGCATGTTTGTCTGCATTGCCCATGTGTGTGATCCCTGCAGAAGCCAGAAGAAGTTCTCTGGAACTGGAATTACAGGTGGTTGTGAGCTGCCATGTGAATGCTGGGAATTGAACCCAGGTCCTCTGGAAGAGCATCAGTGCTCTTACTTGCTGAGCCATCTGGCCAGACCCTCAGGGTGAGGTTTCCTATCATTATAATCCAAAGGACCTTCTCTGCTATAATATAATTTCTTCCTGAGAATGTAGTGTGTTAACTTTGCTGATAGTTTAAGAGAATCAGCTCTGGGTTTCCGTGGCATGACGTGACTGGTCTACTTCACCCATGCTAAAAGAGGCTGAAGGTTATTCATAGATAAAAAATCACTTTTTAGTAAATATCTGACTCATAATTGGATGACAATGAAAAAAGATCTCAGAGCTTTTTAGTTTACAACCTTAAAAATGGGACGTTTGGCCCATCTTAGGGCTCATCAGCCATGGCCAATGCTATAAGCTCTCTGAGGTATTTGAACAGCTATCTCTTCCTAAGCCCCAGGCCGGGTCATCCTTCTGTCATTGTTCAAATGTCCTCCCTTGATCCACAATAGAAATGTACTGGGAGCTGCAGTTAATTCCCTGCATACTTGTTACTGGGCAAGAGAGATGGAGCTAGCCCACTTGAACTCCTACCTTTCCTGGACCCCAGGCTCACCAGTGTGGTGTGGACGGTACAGTGTTTGGAGCAAGTAAAGGTCAGGGATGTGGTTTCATGGGTGACAGACAGGGGAGATGACCTCAATGAACAAGTATGTTGTAGAGTGGCTATTAGACTCTGTAACTTTCTCCCTCTTAGCTAGTTCTCAAATAGTGGAGACAGAGACTTTTTAGATTTATTTAAAAAAAAAAAAAGCTTAGAGGCACAATAGCTCTGCGGATAACAATCCTCTAAGCTGTTTTGCTATTTCCAAGCTACATACCCCCATGTTCTTTGCAATAATTGTTCCTGCCTGGGCTGTTTCTTTTCCATCAGGCCAGCCCTCATGGCCTTGTGGTCTCCATCTAACCCCAAAACCGGGAATCTAAGTTCCACTTACTTCTTTTCTGCCCAGTTACAGGTTTCTAGATATTTTATTAACCAATCAATTTTAAATTGGGGAGCAAGGGTTACACAGCATCACTTGGTAATATGTGAGAATATGCTCCTCTGAATAGCAGCCAGATCTTGGGGCCCAGTGGTTAGCATTTGAATACATAGCACCAGACCAACCCCCAACAGTATATTTCTTGACAGAATGAATAAACAAAATAATGTATTTAAAACAGGATAATTATTAAATATTTGGTTTAGCTTAAAAAGGATCAAAGCCCTTTAGGATATAGCCTCTTTCGTCTACTGGAAATTTTATTTTGTCTACTGTTTTAAAAGGAGCTTGGGGGCTAAAGCGCTTGCCGAGCAGTGTACATGACCCTAGTCTTAACCCTTAGTATACCAGGTAGCTCAGGGTGGCCTCAACTCTACGTAGCCAAAGGTGACTTTGAACTTCTTTCTAGAATTAATGCCTACCAAATGCTGGGCTCTCTGGCATGAGCCACTACGCCTGATCTGTAAGGTCTGGGGACCAAACCCAGGCCTTTGTGTGTGTTATAAAGCACTCTACCAAATGAGCTGCATCCTAGCCCCGACCCACCCGAGTTTTAAAAGCACGGGGATCTTTTTATTCATCTACTATTTAGCTGTGACTGTAATTCTGCATCTTTTCCATCTCAGAACTCACTCTTGGAAAGACAAATTTAGCATCCCCCCTTCACACTCCCACCCCAAATAGAAATCTTCCCTGGGACTGCTGGGCCTGTGGTTGACTGTACAGCAAGGGACAGCTCTGGAGGAGAGAGAGGGGAGGCCGGTGTGTGGTTAAGACTATAGCAGCAGTGGCGCTGAGGCCAAGATAGTAAGTCTAAACTTGACCGAGGCAAGTCGCTTCATAAGACAAGAAATAAGAGAATAATGTTCTGGTTAGGATCATCCACTGCTCTGGTTTGGACTTAGTGCAGTATATCCCCAGGGTTTGTTGGTATTTAATCCCCATTGAGAGGTATTAGGAGGGCAGAGTTTTAATCCTATTATGGCATTCGGAGGTGGGGCCTTGGGGAGGTGTTTTAGGGTTAGACAAGGTCATTAGAGTGGAACCCCCACTATTGAGCACTGGTGGCTCTATAAGAAGAAGAGAGACCATAAAACATTCAAGCAACTGCAATTGGTCATGCAGTGCCCTGCAGAAGCTCAGACTTCTGTAGCAAGAAGACCGCCTCCAGATGTGGCCCTCAACCTTGAACCTCCAGAGCCATGAACAAAGATAAGCCTCGCTTATTTCACAAAGTAGCCTATCTTAGGCATTTTGTTACAGTAAGGCAAAACAAACTAATACAGTCACACAGGGACAGTAAGAGGGGAAACCTGTTGGGGGGTACTTGGAGATCACAATAGAGAGCCTGGGTATGGTATTTTAGGGAATGAAGGGCCCACCACCAAGTTCTGTGTGCTGTTGTGGGATGATAGATCTGTAGTGGAGACAGGCCATTCTAGCCACAGAGAAGAAAAGGCACAGAGGTATTTCCAGTGACTGTTGGAATAGTCCAGAAAGAAGAAGAGACGGGCCTTCCTCACTACCTTCCACAGGAAACATACTGGTGGGTTATCACCAGGGTGTGGGCATGTAAAAGCTTTATGTTGTGAAATAACTGTAGACTTAGGGGAAGGCCATGCTGCATCCCAGCTTCCCCCGCACAGTTGACCCATTCACGAGAGAATCACAGCTTCTCCTGCACAGAGGACCCATCCACGGGAGACTCCCAGCTTCTCCCGCACAGCTGACTCATCCACGGGAGACTCCTGCCTCTGTGGAACTTACCAGAGTTCACTTTTCCAGCTGATGCTGTTTATCTGGCTCAAGATCCGTTCGTCAACCCACATTATGCTTCACAGTCTCTTTGCATCCAATCCGTCCAGTCCCTCAAGTTTTTATGACAGTTCTGAAAAGTAGCCACCAACTGCTTTGTCAAGCGTCCTTCAGTTTAGGCTTGCTTGTGTTTTCTGGTTGTTAGACTTAGGGCGTGTGCTTCTTGGCCCATCCTCCTGCAGTCGCCTGGTGTTGCTAAGTTAATTGCAGGTGATCTGAGAAAAGCATCAGGAAATCCTGCTAATCCTTCTTCCATCTTGGCAGCTGCTTCTGTTCCTGATTATTCTGACTCTTTCTTCATTCATGAAGTGGTTCTCTGACACTTCAGAGAGAGATGTTGGTCTCTCGCTTCTCCTGTAAGCCAGTGAAGAGACAACAATTTCCAGACTAGCTCTTCTTTTTAGTTATAGAAAACCTCAAGGTTGAGCTGATCAAAGACTGCCTAGCTAGACATCGCTGTTACCACATCTTGTTCTAAATGCTGTTTCAGTCCCTGCTGGAGGGGGCACAGGAGTTTTAGCTCATTAGAAGTAATGCCCCAGTCTCTCTCTCTCTCTCTCTCTCTCTCTCTCTCTCTCTCTCTCTCTCTCTCTCTCTCTCTCTTCTCTCTCTCTTTCTCTCTCTCTCCCCTCTTTTCTCCTTCCTCCTGAAGCCACCTGAGCCATGAACACAGAGCTGACTAGAGAAGATCCTTAGTACTCAGCTAAGCCACAGGACAAGGACAGTGGAACCATTCACAGAGTCTTCTGAGGTTTGCTTGTCATAGGAGCTTACTGTGACATCCCAGTCCTTCGGCATTAAGACACCACAAGTAGGAGATACACATTCCCTTTGCACACAGTACTTGCACATGTTATGAAGAGAGGGCAGACATTTCATGCCATGGCTTATAATGTGCTTTTTTTCATGGTGGGGATTTATGATAAACTGTCAAACAATTCTGATCCAGACAGGCATGGGATGACAGAAGCCCAGTGTTGCTGCTACTCTCCTTCAACACAAAGCAGATGCCGCCAATCCATCACGCTACGCCTCTACCATGTTTGAATGAAAAAAGCAAACCACCACCACCACCAACTAAGATACCTTTCTGTCTCTAAGATGCCAGCAGCCGTGACGACCTATAGAAACTCTTTCAACGTAAAATTCCCATGTGCCATCTTGGAGCGTCTAGAATTTCCAGAGAGACCCCTACACTTATTTAGTAGAAAAATCAAGCTTTCCACTGGATGGAAATAGTTTTAGCACTTTTCTGTAAGAAGCCATTTTCTAGATTTCTCTCTTTTCAGATTTAGAAGGGCGTGTAAGAGCGGGGGTGGGGGGGTGGGGGGGTGGGTGGGGGGGGTGGGTGGGGGGGTGGGGAAAGAGAGCTCATTTTGTGAAGTGCTTGCCAGGCGAGCACAAGGACAGGAGCCCAACCCCCAGAGCCCATGTTAAGATGCACTTATCCCAGAGAGAGGGAGGAATGGACAGAGGACACCTGGGACCCCCTGGCCAGCTGGCCTAGCCTACTTGACAAGTTCCCTGCCAGTGAGAGATCCTGTTTCAAAAAAAGGTGGCTGGTGCCTTGAGTTGTGGCAGCTGAGGTTGTGACCCCTCCCACACACCCATACTCTACACACACACACAACACACAAACACACACACACACACACACACACACACACACACACACACACACACTCAAGGAAATGTGTCTTCTGTTTTGAAATCTCAGGAGCTTGGGTTTACCATCCCCTGAGGCTGGGGGCTGGGTGCTGGTATTGCCTTTACCACACCAGGATGTCCTCAGAGCCTGCCACAGCACAGGTGACATGCCGCTGCCCCACTGCAGGGGCTTGCTGGGATTACAAACACTGTAAGCCAAGACAGCAAACATTTATTTATCATGCAGAGACCCTCCTCACAGAATGTATTGAGGGGCAGCAATGCCATCTTGCCACAGGCTCCTGGATTGGGGTTTGGGTGAGGGGTGGTAATGGGGAGAGATGATGATGGATGCAGAGCAATGGGGACCGGGAATCAGATACAAGGTCTCAAGTCATAACGTAAAATAAATCACATGGCCACACCTGGCTTCCAAGAGCTAAGTTCAGGCATGCCCAGACAGAAAGCAGGGAGGTAATAACAGTTACTACAGAGTCTAGGAAATATTTGTGAATGGATGCCGCACTGGCCAGTTCCTTGGCCAAACTCTGGAAAGAGCCTCAGAGACAGTGCAGGGAGATGGTTCTTGCCGAAGAGCGCATCCTTAGGTCAAGAATTTGAGTTATCATCACAGCCTTGTTTCCCCGATGAGAAGGGAACACTTTGCTCCTTCTGAAGGAAGAGTCTACCCCCTTGAACATCCAAAAACAATAACCTTGAAATGTAAAGCAGGGCTGAGTGTAGACATTGAGACAACGTGGCCCCCACAGTGGTTTCGGATGAGCTGACTCTCCAGGGACGCAGGCCTGGCCTTCTGCTTATAAAAATCTAAATGAGCTGAAACTTTCCTTTTAGGAACAAGTTTAGACTGCACATGAGGTAGTTGTTTTCCTAGAGCTGGAAGTGCTGAAGAGACACTGTGTTTTCCTTGTGTGCTGTCACTCCACCCTCAGAACAGACTGCTGCCCACAGCATTTACGGTTGAAATTGGCTCTGCCTTGTTTTTATTTAGGAAATGATTAGGCTGGAGAGACGGCTCAGTGGTTAAGAGCATGTCCTGCTCTTGGAAAGGACCCGGGCTTGGTTCCCAGTAACCACATCAGGGGAGCTCACTGCCTGTAATTCTGGCTCTAAGGGGATCCATGCACTCAGGCACCAGTGCGCGCGTGCGCGCGAGCACACACACACACACACACATGCACACACGTGGCACACACACCCATTAAAAACTATTTTAAAAGCTTTTAGAAATGATCGTCTAGAGAAGTCTAAACATCTGAACATAAGTTAAAGCAAATTAGACTGTTTATACGTATTGGGTGTGGTGGTGTGTGCGTACAGTCCCAGCATGGCAGGGAAGCGCAAAGAGCAGAAAGTCAAGGTAATCATCAGCTACATAGAGGAGTTTGAGTCCAGCTTGGGCTACAGGAGACCCTCCCTATTTAACAACAGCAACAACAACAACAACGTGCTGGCTAGTTTTTCTCAGCTTGACACAAACTAGAATCATCTGGGAGGAGCGAACTTTAATTGAGGAAATATCTCCATCAGACTGGACTTTTGCAAGGCTGTGGGTGAGTGGGTCCGTAAGGTATAAGAAAAGTAGCTGAGCATGATCCAGTAAGCGACATTCCTCCATGGTTCCTGCCTCAGTTCCCGCTGTGGCACCCCTCAATGATCAACTGTGACGTGCAGGACAGGTGGGCCAAATAAGCCCATTTGACTGCACGTTGCTTTCTGTCATGGCGCTTGTTATGGCGGTAGAAAGCAAACTGGGACAGAACATGGTAGTGGAGAGTAGGCTATTCCTGTGGCAGGCCTGATCGTGTTGCTTTCTGGGAGAACTGTGGAAGTTTCTGGAACTCTTTCAGTGCTTGGAGCTTAATGAGCTGTTGAGGGAAGATTAGAATGTTGAGAGAGATCGATAAGACGAAAGGCTGCCTTGTGATGCTTCAGAGGGCAGCAAAGGCTCTGTCAGGGACATTTGAGCAATACAATTTGAAATAAGAATCTGGACCGGGTGTGGTGGCACATGCCTTTAATCCCAGCACTCTGGAGGCAGAGGCAGGCAGATCGCTGTGAGTTCGAGGCCAGCCTGGTCTACAAAGCGAGTCCAGAATAGCCAAGGCTACACAGAGAGACCCTGTCTCAAAACAAAACAAAACAAAACAAAATACACAAAAAGAATCTGTAGAAGTGAAACCTTTGCTTTGCTAGTGCAATCAATGCTGTCCAGCGTGGGGATTGAGGAATCAGCTGAGATGACTGAGCCAGCATCACCAAGGGGGAAGTCTTCTGAGCATTAGTCCTTGGGGTCACCACACAGAAACAGTGATCCAGGAGTGAACGAGGCCCAGGGTTGAACTCAAGCTGGCAACGAACTGGGCAATGTGTGTCTCCCATGCATGAGCTGTAAATAGCCTTGCATTTGTTTCTCTCTGCTCTTGACTGTGGATGTGGTCATGACCCATTGCTTCATGTGCCTGCTGCAGTGGCTTCCCCACAACAGAACTGTGAGCAAAGATCTAACCCAGCCTCCACCAAGTTGCTTTTTGTCAAGGTACGTCATCACTGGCACAGAAACAAAACTAGGACAGCATGTACTCACACACACGGCAGTTAAAAGGCAGAGGTGTTTAACCCAGAATGCTCAAGCCACAGGAGTTAGCCTGCCTTCTTCTAGGAAAGGTCCTTCCGTTGGGTATTTGGAGCTCTCCATGCAGTAGGCTCTTCCTTCCTGGGTACTGAGATTAAAAGTGTGCATCGCCAGGTGTCTTAGTTAGGGTTTCATTGCCTTGAGGAGACACCATGACCAAGTCAACTCTCAGAAAGGACAACATTTAATTGGGGGCTGGCTTGCAGTTTCAGAGGTTTAGGAAGCATGGCAGCGTGCATGCAGACATGGGGCCGGAGGAACCGAGAGTTCTACGTCTAGACCGGAAGGCAGCAAGGAGGGGGCTGTCACACTGGGTGTAGCTTGAGTTTAGGAGACCTCAAAGCCTGCTCCCTTTCTCCAACAAGGCCACACCTACTCCAACAAGGCCACACCTACTCCAACAAGGCCACACCTCCTAATAGTGCCACTTCCTATGGCCAAGCATTCAAACACACGAGTCTATGGGGGCCAAATCGATTCAAACCACCATACCATGAGTGGCTATTTCTGTTTTTAAATAATCTCTAATCTTGAATTTCATCATTATAGATTTTATATTTTCATGCTTTGTTTATTTATCTATCTTTGAGACAGTGTCTCATGTGTGTATGTAGTTGACCTTGAACTCTTGAACCCCCCCCCCCAGGGCACCAGATCACATTATAGATGGTTGTAAGCCACCGTGGGAGTGCTGGGAATTGAACTCAGGACCTTTGGAAGGGCAGCCAGTGCTCTTAACCTCTGAGACATCTCTTGAACTTCTTTTGGAGGGGGAAGGAAAAGATTTATTTTGCCTTACAACTTTCAGGTCACATTCCATCATTGAAAGAAGTTAGGGAAGAGACTCCAGGCAAAGGAACCCTGGAGGCAGGAGCTGAAGCAGAGGTCATAGAGGAGCTCTGCTTACTGCTTGCTCGTATGGCTTGCTCAGACTGCTTTATCACACTATGCAGGGTGATCTGCCCAGGGGTGGGACTTCCCCCAGTGAGCTGTGCTGACTCCCGTCAATCAATCACTAACCAAAACAGTGCGCTACAGACTTGTCTACAGGCAAATCTTATGGAAGTGTTTTCTGAATTGAGAATCCCTCTTCCCAAATGTTCTAGCTTGTATCAAGCTGACAACATAGTAGGGTAATCACTGCCCAACATGGACTGTCCTGGATCCACACTTCCTACATAAGCCATAGCATAGCAGGTAACTGCTGGCTTGCAGATGACTATTTTGACCTGGTTTCTGGCCACCTCTAATCCTCCCGCCCACTCTGAGTTCTGGGATTAGAAATATTCCCCTCCATACCTAGTTTATATGATACTTTGTGCATCTAAGAAGTAAGTACTCTACCAGTTTAGTCATACCGCTGGCCTGAGGAGGTGGGGAAGCACCCAGCTTTACAGACACCTGTGGAGGCCAGAGGTTAGTTACAACAGGATTACTTCCTCAATCCTTCTTTGCCTTGTATTTGGAGTTGGGGGTCTCTCACTGAACCCAGAGCACAATGACTGGCTAGACTGGTTTGCCACCAAGACCCCAGAGTCATCCTGTTTCTACCCCTCAGCGCTGGCTTATATATAGGTGTGTAACGCCATGTGCCTGGTTTATTACAGCAGTGCTGAGGGTCTGAACAGCAAGTGCTTTATCTGGGAAATCTTCCCCCACCCATGTTTTTAAAACACAATGATTTTTTATCATTTAGCTTTAACACTGTGAAAACATTGTATAATTTTCCAAGTGTGAGTGGTAGAGAAAGTGTGATTTTAGAGTCAAAGTTGACTAGCTGTTGTTTCCAGTCTCCATTCCCACGTTTGTAGTCTCTCTTCTTTTCCGGTCTCCATTCCCACGTTTGTAGTCTCTCTTCTTAGGGACATGGCTATTTTCTTTGTACCTCTGTTTTCTAATCTGTAAATCAGGAATAGAATATACTGTTCTGGGAATGGGAGAGGAGATGTTCACAAGGTCAGGCATCATATGCTCAGTAAAACGCAGGGCATCAGATAGAGAGATCTCAGATGAGGACGGAGGGGCACAGAGAAAGAACTACACGTGGTGCTGCTTTCTGTGCTGTCTGTGTATAGTTAAGATGGTTCCCAGTGTGTACGTAACAGGCAATCTTTACTGTCACCTTGGCTGAACTAGAATGACTTAGGAGACCTGTGGACATGTCTGTATGGCTGTTTCCAGGCAGGCTCATACCACAGGCTCTGAACCCTGATTGAGTTAAAAAGAGAAAACGTGGCAGGATAGGTGGCTCAGAGTTAAGAGTGCTTGCTGCTCTTTAAAGGACTGGGGTTCAGTTCCCAGAACCCATGTTGGGCACAACCACCTGTAACTCCAGCTCCAAAGGGGCTCTGACATTCTCTTCTGGCTTCTGGGGGAACCTGCAAACACATACATCCCCCCCCCACTTAAGCATATAATTTAAAATGAAAAACATATTAAAACAAGAAAGTAGAAAGGGAAGTGAGCACTGGCATCCGTCCCTTTGTTTCCCGACTGTAGATGCAGTATGACCAGACACCTCGTTCTCTCCCACCCCGTGCTTTCATGACCGTGGTGAACTTCCTTGTCTCAAACTGCAAGCCAAAGCAGACCCTTCTTTCAAGCCTCTTGTCACAGAAGCAGGAAAGTAACCAGTGCAGTGTGGCTGGCACATAGCTTCTGTTGTAGAACAAGCCATAGCATTTTCTATTCTTCTGCTTGTTCATTTTTTTTGTTTGTTTTTTGTTTTTTGTTTTTTCTTTTTTGTTTTTTTGTTTTTTTGTTTTTTGTTTTTTTTTTTTTTTGAGACAGGGTTTCTCTCTGTGTACCCCTAACTGTTATGGAACTCTCTTTGTAGACCAAGCTGGCCTGAAACTCACAGAGATCTGCCTGCCTCTGCCCCCGAAGTACTGGGATTAAAGGCGTGCACCACCATGCCCATTGCATCTAATAGTCTTAACAATACTGCACAATGCTATTTTAAATTGTTGTATAGCAGGCATCCTATGGTCACACAGACTGGACCCAACTAGCCCTGATTGTTGGACCTTTGGATGGTGTACAGCTAATTTCTAGGTCTCACGCCTACGTTCAGGTACGTATCACAGATTGCTGAACCCATTGCACGCTTTCCGATGGAAGGGAATGAGGGACAGCTTACATTCCCAGTGCCACATTGATGTCCCAATTCTAAGTTTAACTAAGAAAGTCAGGAAATACACACAGCTGAGAAAAATCACAGTCATGTAGGTGCTAGTCAGTTTGGAAAATGAAATATGAACAACACCATGAGTTAAGGGAGCCAGGGTTGGCGAAAAGAGGATCTGTGAATAGACAGCCAGGACAAGCTTAGTAGTGAACAGGATGCTTTGGGGGAGATAGCACAGTGGGTAGTGCTCGCTCCGAAGCCTGAGGACTTGAGTTGGGATCACCTCACACTACATAAACTGGATGTGGCAGTGTGAACCTGTGAACCCTGTGCTGGGAGGCAGAGACAAGCAGGGACTCAGTGGCCCCGGCCAGCTGAGTCAGTAGTGAGCTCCAGGTTCAGCAAGTGACCCTGGGATGGCTGCTCTTGTTGCCAACTTGACTACTCCTGCAATTAAGTAAAATCCCAAGTCGCTGGGCACACCTGCAGCTCATTTGAGGTGGGAAGACCCACCTTCAATCTGAGTGACACCTTCCAGTACAGCCCAAGTAAAGACCACGGAAGGAGACTCTCTTTGCCTGCTTATTCTCACTCTCACAGGCGAGTCACTCCTTTGCTGGTGTTACAGAGCCTCCTTCTTCAGGGTTCTGCCATCTACTGAAGACCAGCTGAGACACCCAGCCTCGTGGACTAACCAGCTCCTGGATTCTTGGACCTTCATCTCATAGACAGCCATTGTTTGCTTAGCTGAACCACTGTTTATAAGTCATTCTAATAAATCTCTTCTGTCTGTCTATCTATCTATCTATCTATCTATCTATCTATCTATCTATCTATCTAATATATATGTGTGCGTATATATATACACACACACATATATATATATATGTATAATCTATTATCGCTGGATAGATTCATTCTATAAATTCTGTTACTCTAGAGAACTCTGACTAATACAGACCCTGTATCCAAGAAGAAAAAGAGGTAGAGATCATTGCATAAGTCATTGTCACATCAACCTCTGCTTTCTAAAAACCCATACGGGGGGGGGGTGGGAGAACACATTCCCCCCCATATACACATATGCACATAAAAGAAAAAAGAAAGCTGTTAATACTTGAGTCAGATTGAGACTGAGAGGCAAGCAGGCTTTTTGTGGGTTTCTTTTAGACAGTCTTCTGAATAGCCCAGGGTGGCCTGGAACTTTGCCTCAGCCACCCAGAGTTCTGGGATGCCAGGTGTGAGCCACCCCATCTGCCCAGCCCCAACCCACTCTCAGAGCAAGTAAAGGCCTGGCGGCTCAATGCTAAGAACATCCAGCGGGAAGCGTCCTACTGAGGAGTGGAGGCAGGTGCTGTCCTTTCCAGAATCTCTCCTCTGCTAGAGCAGGGAGCAGTGTCCAGCAGAGGAGGGACTCCCCAGGTGCTCAGCTCTGCAGCCTTGTCAATGTCACCTTATCTCTCAGATAAGGGAGAGAGATTGAGCAACCTGCCAGAGGCACCACATGGCTAGTCAGCAATATGGCTTGGCTTGTGACCAATTAAAAGGGTGTGGTCCTTCACTGCTCCCATCCCAAGCTCATTAATTCTTGCTTTGTGCCTGGAAGGTAGTGACAAGCAAAGAGAGGGATTTGCTGCTGCTCCCTATAAACAAAGGGCTCTGCTCAGGACCCCTGTTGTTGAGAGCTGGCTGTTCATTGTCACACTATTTGTGTTCGCCTACTGATGTGGTGTCTTTACTAAATAACTCTGAGTATCTGTGGGGGAAACCAATAAGAAATTGAAATGAGAACTGTCTACCCAGCCATAGGTAAGATAGCAGCAATGTGATAACATCAGTCAAACTTCTGGCACATTCAGCTCCAGTCTCTGAGGACCACTTTATGGTTGAATTCCAGGTTCTCAAAGTGTGGCTGCTTACTTTCATGGCAGCTGGGAGCATAGATCAGCAACTTAAAAAGAGAGATGTGGGGGCTCGGAGATGACTCAGGGGGCAGACGACGCACCACCTGAGTATGAGGTCCTGAGTTCGAATCTCTAGCATCCACGGAAAAGCCAGGCATTGGCCCTCATGCATGAAAGTCCAAAAGTGGATAACAGAGACGGGCAGATCCTGGGAGCTCACTGGTTGTTTAGCCAAAGCCTAGCCTACATGTCAAGCTTCAGGTTCAGAGAGGGCTCTCTTGTCTCAAGGGCACAAGGTAAAAGCACTGACAGAGGAAGATACTCCACAGTCTCTCCTGGCCTCTGCATGCCTGTACCCACACACTCATGTGACACCCACACTATTTTTGAGATAAGATCTCTCACTGAACCTGGAGCTCACTATTTTTCTGCTAAGCCTAACTGGTCACAGAGCCTCCAAGATCCTCCTGTGTCTATGCCACCTCAGCTACGATGTTACAGAGACGTGTAGGTATCCCTGGCTTTCCTCTGGGTGCTAAAGATCAAACTCAGGCGGTTCTCACACTTGCACAAGTGCTCTTACGACCACAAGGGAGGTCTTATTTCAGCTCACGGATTGGGTCCATGATCAATTGGCCCATGGCCTTTGGTTCTGTGCCAAGGCTACCATGGTGGAGGTACATGATAGAGTGGCACTGCTCATCTCATGGCTAGAAGATAGAAAGTGGGAGAGAAAGACCAAAGTCCCATCCCCTGATGTAAGGATCTCCCACTGGGATCCACTTGCTGAAATTTCTACCACCTTCCAATCATGTGACAGGCTTGAGTTAGTTTTTGAACACCTTAGCCTTTGGAGAACAGTCTCGTCCAAAACCACAGCAATCATCACCACCATCACCATGACTGCCATCACCATGACTACCATCACCATGACCTCTATCACTATGACCACCATCACCATGACCTCCATCACCATGACTGCTATCTCCATGTCCACCATCATCATAACCTCCATCACCATGACCTCCATCACCATAACCACCACCACTGCTGCCATTATTGTCATTAGACCATCATCTCCACCACCACCACCAAGACCACCATCCCCACCACCACTGCCACCACTACAATCTATAGAGCCAGCACCATCCTTACTATCACCACCAGGATTATAACCACTATAACCACAAGCACTCTACCTCCATTATTGTTAGAGCTGTGGCCATTACCTCCAAGCACCTGGCACTCCCTAGACCTGGAATATCTTGAATTCTATGTCTCAGAGTAACTTCATTTGCTCATGGTATTCTCAATACTTTCAGGACTATTAGGATAAGGAGTCTGGGTCCACAGTCCCATCTAATCATTTATTTAATCAAAATAGCTTAGTCTGGAAAGTAACATTTTGTATCAGAAAATCAGGGCTGGAGAGACAATTCAGAAGTTAAGAGCACTGGCTGCTCTTTTAGAGGGCCCAAGTTCACTTCCCAGCATCTACCTTGCATCTCACGACCATCTATAACTCTAGTCCCAGGATATCTGATGCTTTCTTCTGGCTTTCATGAGCACCAGGCACAAACGTGGTGCACAGACATACATGCAGATGAAACACCCGTACACATAAAATAATAAATAAATAAATAAAATGTAAAAAATAAAACCAACTTGCTAAGATGACAATTTTTTTCATGATTTTTTTTAACATTCTATTTATTTTTATTTTATGTGCACTAGTGTTTTGCCTTCATGTGTGTCTGTGTGAGGGTGTTAGATCTCAGAGTTGCAGACATGTGTGAGCTGTCATGTGGGTGCTGGGAATTGAACCCGGGTCCTTTGGAAGAACAGTCAGTGTTCTTAACCACTGAGCCATTTCTCTAGCCCCAAGATGACAATTTATATAAGACAATACAGACTATATAAAATATTTACTTCTAAGAAAAATGTATTTTGTTCTTTTGACAATCTTGGAGTTAAAACCCAAAGCACCTAAGCTCTCATAAGAGTTGCTTTGTCCTCATAAACAATTGACTTTATTATTTAACATACTTTTATGTCAACAGGTTGAATATTGGTAAATCCAGTAAGCCAGTGTCTTGCTGAAGTCCCACAGAGCTCAGCATGTGGCTGATTGAAGAGCCTCATAGCCTGAGGAGATCCAAAAGGGCAGGTCAAATCTGAACAGAGACGCCGTCAGTAGACATCTATTTCCCGCCCTGTAGATTGTCCAAAACACTAAAGAGTAAAAATCCTTAAGCTTATCAGGCTTCCAGCTAAAAGGCTGAGACAGTCTTGTTAAAATGCGAGCCCCATGACCCTACCCTAAGTACAGAACTCTGGGACAGAGAAGGCAACTCAGTCTGGGTGTGAGTGGTATAGGGGGCGGGTGTTAGGAAAACATCCCAGGACTGGTCTCTGATCTCCTCCACCTGTACATGTTTCTCTGTGATTGCAGATGCTTGTCTTCAACTGCTAATAGGGTTGACACCACACTTGGCTTCTTCCGCTCCTGGAGACACAGACACCCCTATTCAAACGAGGGCTTTCCATGCAAGGTCAGGAAGCAGAGCTGGATCCTGGAGTGTTTGTCTTGGAGAGAGTCCTCGTGTGGATGGTGGGGGCCCGGAAGATGGAATTTCAGAAGACACAGTTCCAATGCCACTGTACGGGTGAGTTAAATGGAGATTCCGATTTACATTCTTTCAGTCATTTTAGGGTGGCCAGCTTTTTCCCCATCCATGAGCAAAAGGCACACGTTTCTTCCGTGCAACCGCCTGGCTTTTCTCACTCAAGCACAAAGGGCTCTGACAAAACACAGAGGTGATAGTATAATCTTGGGGGAAAAGTCGTCAATCGAAGGAATACAAGAGCAATATTCTCAGGGTTAGTTAAAATATACACATCAGATGCAGAATTATGTTATTTAGACTGCCTGCATTAGTGGCTCTATTTGAAAAAAAATAGGGGAAGCAGTTTCTCTCAGGTTTCATTTTTGGGAAGAAAAATGTGTGAGTACATCCACAACAAAGCCCTGCCCCTAAGAGTGCTGGGAGCCGAAATGCGTCCTCTGCGAGAGCAGAAGCACCGTCAATGGCGGAGCCATCTCTCCAGGCTGCTATTTCCATTCTTGCAGTGCTAGGAATGTCCCTAGGTACCAATGCTGCTTCCATGTCGATAAGTGTGCTTTAAAAACCTTTTGAAAACTTGGTATGGATGGTAGAGTTTAGCTGCACCAGGACACTCCCACTCTCCTTAGTAACAGTCAACACCATGGGCAACTGTTCTGTCACCATAGCTTACAAAACACACAACTCAAGATTTTCCTTGCTTGCTGTCCAGAAATGTCACAGTAATGGAATCCCAAGAGAATGTTCTGCCTCACATGCAGCACACACCCACACATGTGCCCTCACACACACACACACACACACACACACACACACACACACATATACACACACCATTCCTTTCCAACAGCAGATTCTTGATGATAAAGTAAGGGGCAGACAGCACACATAGCTTGCTAAACCACACTGAATTTGTGACTTCTAAACATGAAAATTTGAACCAGAAATTACAGAGAAAAGAAATCAGATGGAAAAAAAAAGCCCACATGATTTCTTTTACCATTTTTTCTTAAATTTCTCCACCTCTGGCCTCCTAAAGCTGAATCTCTCTCCCAAAACTTCCTAAAGCTGACCTTCCACTTGGGTGAATGTGGCCCTGTGGGTGGGCTCTGAGGAAGTGTTAGTTGCCTATGGTTCCAAGCCACTCAATCAAATACTAGAGGACTTGAGAGTGGACACCCTGAAAATTAAGTGAGGCTGCATTAAGCCAGATCCCACTGTGTGGTGCCCCTTGACCGTTATTCAAAGGGAGCTTGGATTTGCCCTCAGATCTGACTGGTGCCCACCCAACTTTATGCTTTTCTTTTTTTCTTCTTTCACTAAACAATTGCAAGCTGTTTATAACAAATTCCTCTTGCTCAGTGTTTGCATGAAACCGTAAGAACAAACACTACAAAGGCTTTCGGCAGGCGTGTTTCCCATTACCAAGTGATTTAGGGCCCCATGAAGGATGAAAAATATGCAAAGCAGCCCCCTCACTGTTCTGGGGCGAAAAATACTATTATGAGGTCTTCTATATTGTCATGAAGTATAATGACTATGCTCAAAGGGGGACAGTGTTCCCACGTGAGGTGTTTGCATCTCAAGTAGAGAATATGCCACCACTGGTCACTTCCCTAGCTTTCTCCGCCCTGCCATTCAAGCTCTCATCTGTCTCGGTTAAATAAATATTAGGTCCTTAACCAGATGATGCCCTGTGTCTACCTCACAGAAGCTAGGATGTCTCAGAGAGAAATGGCTTTTTAAAATTTAATTAACTAATTAGTTTGTGTTGGGCCATGCATTCATGTGGAGACCAGAAGACAACTTCATGTGTGGTTCCTCAGGCACTGTCCACATTGCTTTATTGAGGCAGGGGCTCTTATTTGCATAAAGCTTGATGAATAGGCAAGGCTGGCTGGACAGTGGGCCCCAGAAATCTTCTCCATCCCACCTCCCGCGAGTTGGGGTTACCAGTTTACATGGGTCCTAGAGGTGAAGTCACATCCTGTGCTTTTGAGGCAACACGTTACTGACTGAGCCATCCAGCGGTCTCCTGAACCCAAGAGGCCACTCTAGAGTACCTCTGGGAGCCCTCAGTGCATTGCTGGGTGGTGGGTCTGCAGCTGTTCCGGTGCAGCGGAGCCAGAGAAATGCTATGGGCTCTCTTCCACCCAAGCTGAAGACACCTGAGAGTGCGTGGCCGTCACTGCCAACTATCAGAATGAGACTCCAGCCCAGTAGGACCACCCTCTCCCTCCAGCAGTGGGTGTGGCTAAAGAAATGGCCAGCCCTACCAATAACTGATCATACCAGTAGTGGAAAAGAATAGTGTACATGTAGGAGAGAGGGATGGCATCACGTGACCAGGGTTGTCCTCTCTCTTTGCAGGAGCTGGTTTCCTCCTTTGGGCTTTGCAAATCCTCCCACGAGACTCCCTCCCAGCCCGTGTCTATGAGTCTGGTCATTGTTTCTGGAACCATTTACTCCTGTTCTTTGTCCTAGTGTGTGGCATCCTATGTAACCTCACTATGCTGCCACATTTCACATATTAGAAACTTAACCACCCAATCTATCAACATTGTCAATGGTACTGAGAGGTGGGTCTTTGACGAGTCATTGGTTATAGAGCCTGAGGATGGCAACTAGCAGCCGTAGGAGGGGAGACCTGAGTTTGCACTTTGGCTCCATCTGTCATCTCATGGTGAAGTAACAGGCCTTCACCCAGGTAGCCCCTTCGACCTCAGACTTTCCAGTGTCTGAAACTGTAAGAAATGCATTTCCTTTTTTACTGTAAGTTACCCAGCCTATAGTATCCTGTATGTCAACAGAAAATGGATTCCAATTTAAATCCTTTCAAAAGAAGGTTTTTGATTGGTCCAGTTCATCATTATGTATCAGGCTGCACAAAAACAAAACCTTTTTCTGAGGAAAATGAAGGCTCCAGTGGGAATTTGAAATATTTCATGGGAACAGGGATACACCCTTCAGGGGGTCAGAGATCTCCTCTGTGCATTATCTTGGATCACCTGCAGCATGGGATTAATAATCACTCAGTGGGGCTCTCCACATGTAACACCATAAAATGCAGCTGTGATGCTTTGACCCCTAAGCATGGAAAGTAGGCATCGTTACCCTTGGATTACATACAGAACCATAGTGTGGCCATCTTGGATAAGCCTGGCTTTGCAGTAATGGGACATTTACATCTGAGGGGAGGGATCTGTGGGTTATAGAGTTAATTCAACACCCCCCCCCCGGCATGAGTTTAGTCAGTGTAGATGGCTTAAATTCTAGAAACTTAAAAATAGTGCTGTACAGTTTTCAAAGACAGTTTAGATTTAAAGGCATTATTTCTGAAAATTTTAACTCAGTATTAGTTCTTTCTAAAATTTTATGACTTGACTAATGTCGTGTATATTTGTGTACACAGTAGTCAAGCGACAAGATGCAAGAGTCTGTTCTCTCCTGCACCATGTGGGTTCCAGAAATCAGACTCGGTTGTTAAGCTTCACAGCAATCACCTTTAGCTGCCCCAGCACTGGATCTTTTCCTCAATGTATTTGTTTGTTTGTTTATGTGCATGGATGTTTTGTCTGTGCAATACCTGTGTGTAATGGACTAGGAGTCCAGAAAGGGGTGCCAGATGCCCTGGGGTTGGAGCTGCAGATGGTGGTGAACACCGTGGATGCACTAGCAATTGATCCTGAGTCCTTTATGCTCTTAACTCCTGAGCCACCATGGATGTTGGGGGTTAAACTCAGGTCTCTAGCTGGGCGTGGTGGTGCACACATGAAATCTCAGTACTCAGGAGGCAGAGGCAGGCAGGTCTCTTAGTTCCAGGACAGCCTGGCCTGTACAGTGAGTCCCAGGACAGAAAGGGCTGTGTAGAACGACCCTGTATCAATCAATCAATCAAACAAACAAACAAAAGCAAAACCATACAAATAAATAAACAACAACAAAGCTCCAAATTCAAAAACCTCATGCTTGACTGGGTGTCCTGTCTCCCCAGATTCTAATTTTGAATTATATACATGTATATATATATATATATATATGTTTTTAATAAGGTTAATTCTGTGGTTCAGGGTGTCATGAAACTCACTGTGTAGTCTAGGCCGGCTGTAAACTACAGCAATCCTCCTGCCTCAGCATCCCAAGTGCTAGAATTATAGGCCCAACCTGCTATGCCCAGCTTTCTGTATTGGTTCTTTTTTTTTTTTTCCCCTCAAGACAGGGTTTCTCTGTATAGCCTTGGCTGTCCTGAACTCACTTTGTAGACCAGGCTGGCATCAAACTCACAGAGATCTGGCTGCCTCTGCCTCCCAAGTCCTGGGATTAAAGGTGTGCACAACCACCATATTGGTTCTTAATGATAAAAGTATCTGTCTCAAGGACCAGGTAACATGCATTTGGATACTGCGAAGATAGTTTTAAACAATTAAGTGATAAGCTCAAGGAAAACAGATAGGACAAGAGCAGAACGCCCTAAACCAGCTTATTGTGGAGACAGTTTCATATAGTAACAGAGTGAAAAAATATATAGTCATATATTGAAATAGTTCTCAAATACTTTGGCATAAGCTTCAGAGAGGCAGGCTACAGCCAAGTGGGAACCCTTCTGCAGCCTTTAGGTGCTGACTGACCATACTTTCAGCTTCTAGACTGGTGGAGCTAGGGGTCTGCTAAGCTAAGATATTCCAAAAGATTTCTCCTGACAGCCATAAGGATGTTAAAGCAGACACAGAGGTAGGCGAGGAATGGCCACCAAGATGCCAAAGATGACTTCATTAACTCCAGAGCAGCAGCATCCTACCTGAGGCTCTAGTCAGTTAATCACTTTAGTAGAATATTGTGTGCAGGCAAGCCTTTCCGGGAACTTCACTCACAGAGTTGCCGGAGAGTATAGCCAACCTTGAGCTTTATGATGACTTTGCATGAACACCAACAGGCCCATAAGTTCATGTTACCTTCATGTAAAAAGGCTCCACAATGGTTGTTTTTATAGAATGGGATAAGGAAAGTCTAGTCCATCTCCCACTTTACATAAACTTGCATACAGGGCTAACATGGTGTATATTGTCCTGAAATACAGAGAGCTGCACTGGTGTGCTAATAGCAAGGATATGGTGCTCTCTTGTCTCAGTTTCACAACACTAGTCATATGTGAGAACTGAAATAACAGCCAAATACCCGAGAGGAGCGAAATCTGTGGTGGGTTGTGTTGCTGGTGCAAAACTGGACCCTGAACGCACGACTCAAACAAAATACTTCCTCCAAGCGTTTTGAGTTATAAGAGAAAAATGAGTTGTTTTGATAATTTTTGGGTCTCTTGTTTTAGGAACATTGGGTTTTTGTTTTGTTTTGTAAGAGACAAAGATGCAAATAGCTGTCTTCCTTGCAATTACCTGCAACAAAACCCCAGAGTTTCTTTTCTGTTTTTGTTGGGTGTAATTTATCATTTCTTAAGCTGTGTCAAAATGCTTGCTGGGAGACACAGTGTAGAAAGTCTCCTATGGTAAATGGAAGAGTAATTGAACCTGTCATCAATTGGGTCCATGGGGATTGTAGACAGCTACTGCTGGATCAGCATCAACATGCACAGTGGGTTTATCACAAAATAAATAAGTGTAATCTACAGGCTTCCATCTAACTGTATCAAAAAATATTTAGAGTACATGGCCACATGTTCAGTCAATTTGGTCTCAATAATGTTACTGGTATGACAAGGCTAGTGAGGATTGCCAAAGTCAATACAGTAGGCCAGGATGGACTGGGCAGTTTACACAAGGGTGGTGAGATGCCTCGTCACAAGTTTCATCTACATGCAGTTGTGGTTTGGGACCATCTATATTTGGGGTCCCCTGGGTCCAAACTAGATAAGACTTTGGTAATGATTAATGACAATGACAGAACACATGTGAAAAATTGGTCCTGAAAAGATCAAAGTGGACTGGTGAGATGGCTCAGTGGATAAGGCTCCTGCCACCGAGCCTGGTGTAATAAGTTCAATCTTGGCTTCCGCATGATGGAAGAAGAGAACCAACTCCAGTGAGCTGTTCTCTGACCTCTGCATGTGCATGCACCGTGGCACACATTATGCACGCCCACACACAATGGATAAGTTAAAGTGAAATAGAAATGTTGAAAGGTCAAATAATAACAAAATGCAATACAGAAAGAACCCTCATACAAGTGGACACACACACATACACACACACACACACACACACACACACCTCACAACTGTTAAGCTCTAGAACAGGGAACAAATGGCTACAGTGCAAGCAATGACACCTAGGCCTCCTTTCTATTCAGTTGTCAGGCGCACAAGTCCTCTTCGTCAAAGCAAGTATAGTCAGTTTGTTACAGAGAATTTCAGAAACATAATGTAAGGGCACACATAGTGATTCCCTCTCACTTAATAGTACAATGGTTTTCTGTCTTTCGTGTCTCAGTGCACATGGACCCAGCTCGCTCTTCTTTACACTGCAGCACTTGGGATTTTCTTGACATTATTTCACAGGCCCCCTATTATTGGAGATTTTAGTTGTTTTAATGGTCAATGTGACAAACGATGCAACAGCAGACACCCCTAAATGCAGCTTGTTTCAGGGGTGCACAAATGTATATAAAATGGAATTATTGGGTGGGAAGGTTTATTAATCTGTAATCTTTGAAGTTTTTGTCAAACTGTCCTCCCAAGTGGCTTACCAGTCTCCCTAGGAATGCATGCAAATGGCTCCCCGCGACTCCCCAGCACAGAACGTTGTCCAACATTTGAATGGTTTCTTTGATTCCGATATTAATGGTAAGCCAGAGTCGCACGATTTTAACAGCTTCTATTGCTTTGGGGGCCTAGAACGGACCAAACAACCATCTATTCATCCATGCAACAAATGGGCATTGAGTCCTTAGTGATTCGTTCAGGAACACCTTCTATGTGGCAGGCACAGAGCCAGGCCGGGGGTGCCGTCAGGAGACAATGGTCACAGATTTTACTGACAATGGGAGAGAGAAATAATGACATCCATGGGCTCCAGAGGAAAAAGCCCAGGAAGTGTGAGTGTCTAGCAGAAGAGGGTTTTGGCATGGAAGCCACAGAAGCATCCTTGAAAGGTGCCGCCTGGCTGCAGGATGGCAGGAGTGAGAGACAAAAACGCACACACACACGGAGCCTTCCAGAAAAACGGAGAAAGAGCACGTCACCTTCAAGGTTGCCAAAGGTGGCCACAGCACCGAAGGAAAGAGGAGCAGAGGATACAGAAAAACACAATGCAAAGCATCATGGGAGATGTCCCCCCAGCCTCAGGGAACTTGTAGGAAGGAGTAGCGAACAGCTGCTCTGAGCACTTGGCTAAAAAGGACGGGCAGGTGGAGCCCATGGCTAAAGCACGCCGTGTGTGCTTGGTTGGTTTGTTTCCTGGATCTGTTTTGCTAAAGCAAGCCCTGCTGCACTCCTTACTTCATTCTACTCTACTGTGCAGGTTTTTGTTGGTCACCTCCCTTAGCATAAGTGCTGAAAGGAAGACCAGGGGTTCAGGGGTCCCAGCCCCACGAACCTCTCCATTTCCTCATTTGTGTAAGGAGTACAGGGCAAGACAGGTGGGTCACCACCCTATCTGGCTGTGTCCTGCTCCAGCATTGTCCTGGTGTGTGGAGGATGAGACACTAGGAAGCGACCTACAGACATTATTACAGAGCACCGGGGCCTCAAGACTGGAACAAGGCTTACTTTGCCTGTGAGTATAACACACTTTTCAAAAGCTAAAAAGTAGGCCAGGTATGGTGGCACACATCCTTAATCCCAGCACTCGTGGGGCAGAGACAGGCAGATCTCTGTGAGATGGGCCAGCCTGGTCTACATAGCAAGTTCCAGACCAGGCAGGGCTACATAATGAGACCCTGTGAAAAAAAGTTATTAATATGACTTCCACACAGGCACATGATTATACACCTGTGGAAACCATACATCATTCATTAATGGATGAGGGAGCAAGTAAGGTGTTAAGACTCAATCAAAAGAGAAACTGTTGAGCAGAACTCATTTAGTCACTCAAACAAAGGAATATTGGCGTAACCTTATGATCAGATGGAAATGCATCCCGTTTTCTCCAATACACTGCAGTATTTGGGATTATTTATGGATAGCCATTTAAATGAAGGTCCAACTGCATCTTGAGAACAAAAATCAAATTTTCTCTAACAAGAACTTCTTTGCCTTGCTATAAGGGTTCCCTGAATTAACACAGCACTGCCCATATACAAGTCACCATCATTCCTCCTTCCCGTGTGTGTGTGTGTGTGTGTGTGTGTGTGTGTGTGTGTGTGTGTGTGTGTGTGTGCGCGTGCGCACAGCATGATCGTCCAGGGGCTCCTGCAGGTGCCCCAGTGCACATACGGAGGTCTGAAGACAGCTCTCAGCAATGCTTTCTCACCTTCTGTCACACAGATCACCAGGCTTGGCCGTGAATGCCTTCGCACACCGAGCCAGCCCCAACCTCACTTTCATAATAGTGTGTGTCCTGCATTCTTTCTAGAGAACAGAGCACTCATTGACTCCCAAGAAGTCTGTCACCACGTGATCACATCAGGGTGATATTTAGGACCCAGCATTCTGCCAGCATACAGGAACCAAGAGTCTTGCTCAGAGCTGGGGGTAACACCCAGAGCAAGGTAAACAGCAGCCTGTCATTGGGCATGCCCACAGCCCCAATTAGAGATGTCACTGCTCTTTGAAGCACATTTTATTATCTTTATTTCCACCATAAGCCCCCTGACTTTAAGTTCCAGTCACAGGAAGTAAAGCCTCCCTCAGATGGCCTGTACGTTCTGGAGAGTAGTGTGAATGCACCACCAGTTACCACCCTGGCCTCTTTTCTTCTCTCTTTTACTTCCTGGTCAAAAAGATGTGAGAAAAGCCTCCTTGTCCACCTCCCTGGCCCCCAACCCCCACCTCCCCACCCCCGCATGGTGAACTGCACCACCACAGGCTCCTAGGAGCAGACTCAATGGAGCAGACCTGAAGTACCAGACTCTAATTCTTTATATGGTTGTAAATGGAGGCAAAGGAGCAAGAGCCTCCGCCTGAGAGCTGAAGATGCTGATAGGAGCCATCTCCCTACCTGGTGCTGGTGACTGAGGCAGTCTGTAGGGAGTGCTGCCAGACACCCTGGTGCTCTTGCCCTGGGGTGGTGAGAGGGTGGCATTAATTCATGGGTTCTTGGCTCTCTGAAGCTCCCACCTCTGTGAGTTCACAGAAGTGTCCCTGGTATAGGGCTGGCTGAGAGGAATGGTAGGTAGTTGTGAAGTGGGAAGGGGGACAGCAGACAGAGTCCACCGGCGCCTCTCACCACGCGTGCAACAACCTTCGAGCTGTGATGGCTGTAGCTTCTCTTCAGCCACCCTGGTCTTGTACAGTACGGTTCGGCTAATGCTAGCTTGGACTCACATAGAGAGGAGAGGAGGGCAAATGTTACTGACACTAGGATATTCCAATACGAAGCTGCAAAATCATCTAATGAGAACTAAGATTTGCACAGCAGACAACATGGCATTTTCAGCCCCCCCCCCCAAGCTTGCTTTGGAGAGTGCTTGCAGAACCCCATCACCATGACGACATGTCTAGCCTGAGAAGTCCTTGAGAGCCAGGTACTACCAGGCAGTGAAACATGGTAATTGGATCAATGAATATGACCAGGGTTGGTAAGAGTGGGAGGCAACCTCAGCTCAGCATATGGCTTTAAAAGACCAATAGAGTAATAACATTTGGGAGGTTGAGACAGGAGGGTAAAGAGTATGAAGCTAGCTGGGCTATATAGCAATGTCTTGTACCACCACCGCAACAAACACCCCAACACAGCCACCAAACAACAGAAAAGCAAAACCCGAAACACCATCCCGTTCCCAAAGTATTAGCCTGAGTGCTGAGAACTGAGGGTGTGGATACTCCGACTGAAGGTGCAAAATTAGCCATGTATGGAGTGTTGGCTTTAAATCCTAACAGCATCAGTATGTGAAAAGACCTGACCCTCCAGAGGAAGATGGCCACTACAAGTCTCATCTCCTCAATGGCCAAAGGGTGGGGAGTTGCTGGTTGGTTCAGTGTGAGGATCCAACTTTGTTGTCCCTGTATGGAATTTGGTGCCTTTTTACTTTCCCAGTAGGGGTCACTAGAGAGAGATAGGAAACAGGTTCAGAAGTGTTAGCCATGACTTTGGACAGCATGCTGGACAGGGCTTCTAAAACACACACACACACACACACACACACACACACACACACACACACACACGCATACATAGACCCATGCACACACACATTGACCCCCCTCCCCCAAACACACACATGCACACAGCCTTCGCTGTCTGTGCTGACTCTGACCCCAGTGGGTTGGAGCAGGTCTGAGATTGGACATTTTAAGCAAGTCCCAGGTGATGTCAACACTGTTGGGTAGGGGTGTGTGGGGTGCAGTGCTATAGGACAGGCTATCTCGGAAGAGTTTAAGATCTCAGTGTATTGCCCAAGTTCATCTCTCTTGCAGCAATCCTGACCGGCATCTCTATTTTCTCCTTCCCTTCCCATCTTCCCGTCTCCCATCACTAACTCTTTGCTCCCTTCACTCAATTCTGCTCATCTCTATCCCTTTTCTACCAGTTGGACTTTACATTTTTTAAGTTTAAATTTAATTTTCATCAGATTTTCATACATAAATACTATATTTACATTGTTTCCTTCCCTTCCTCTGCCTTACAACTCTCCCTGTGCCCCTATTCCCATTCAAATGTGTGGTGCCTTCTTTTCTATTATTATTATTACTCCATGTTTATTTATAGAGCCTGCTGAGTCCATTTGGAGTCGTATGGTGTACATGTGTTTGGGACTGACCCCTCGGAATTGAATAACCTCCTATGAGGGAGCCCAGCCCTGGAGAAGACAGAGTCTCCCTTCTCAACAGCTTTTTATCCAGGGGTGGGACCCCATGAGATTCTGAAATTATGCCTTGGAATTGGAAGCATTTATCTAGCAACACACCCTAAATAGTATTTCATTTAGCGTTTCCTATACCATGGGTGTTAATGGCTGTGTAATAGTCCTCTGCTAGATAGTTTTATGTCAAGTTGGCACAAGTTAAACTCATCTGAGAAGAAGAAACCGCAATTAAGAAATTGCCTCCATAAGATCAGGCGGTAGGCAAGCCTGTAGGGCATTTTCTTAATTAGTGAGAGATGGGGGAGGGCCCAGCCCATTGTGGGTGGAGCCATCCCTGGGCTGTTGTCTTGAGTTTTATAGGAAAACAGGCTGAGCAAGCCAGTAAACAGCGCCCCTCCAGAGACTCTGCATTAGCTCCTGCCTCCGGGTTCTTGGCCTGTTTAAGTTCCTGTCCTGACTTCCTTTGATGATGAACTGTGTTGTGGAAGTGTAAACTGAACAAGCTCTTTCCTTCCAAGTTTCTTGGGTCATGATGTTTCATCACAGCAATAGTAACTAAGATTGTCCATATCAGATACTAAATTAATCCCCTGTTGTTGGGTGTTCTGGTCATCCTGAGTCTTTTGCATTCAACATCCGCATGGAGACAAGCCATGTGAGAACGATGCATGCACATATTCACCGCACTTTTCTCTATTTGGCTTGGGAAAGCTCCAAGGGATAAGATTGCTAGGCTAAAGGTTTTGAAAACTTCCAATAGAGAATTGTGAGTGAAATCTACATCAGAATCTGCCAACAGACAAATGGCACATGGGACTGCAATAGGGTGGCACTAGCATCTCTGGTGATAGTTTGGCCATCAGAATGTGACCCAGGAAAACTGTTAGTAAATATCAGTCTCCTATGCTGTGAAATTATTCTCCTGGGAAAGAATACATTGTAAACATAGTCAGTATTTAATAAACACTATGATCATTTTTATTATTGTTCTCACATGTGTTCAGCAATAAACCCAGTATCCTTAAATACCAATGACCCATAGCCCTAACATTTGTGTTTTTCTCAGGCCCCCTGCTAATGTCAGGGTGTCACAATGGGTGGGCAGTGGCTGGGATGGGGGGCTAAAGAGAGGAGGAAGGGAGAGGCTTTGCTAACCTCATCTCAGATGTGAAAGCACAAGAAATGGTCCAGAAGAAGCTACCAGCAAGGCCAGGACTAACGGCTCCATACAGCGTCTTTGGTGAAAGTCACAGGGGACAAAGCTGGTAGTGGAATGCCAACAGCACATCCTAGAGCTCTCTAGGAAGGAACTGGGGAAACTGGGGAGTCAGGGTGAGGAACACTGCCTCTTATTTTCAGTCCCCAAAGGATTGTAGGTATTGTGAGTGAGGATGGGGGAAGCAGTGCTGAGTTCTTCCTCAGGATGACAGGGCTTTTATCCCAGATGTGAATGGAAAGGAAAATTCCATGTCCTTGTTCATTTGTACTGTGTGGTGGATGGTGGATAGACATGTGTCTTAGTCAGGGTTCTCTAGAGCAACAGACTTGTCTGGTTATTAGAATGACTTACAGGTTGTGGTCCAGCTAATCCAACAATGGCTGCCTATGAATTTAGTGTTTAGTGCTCGAGGCTGGATGTCTAGGCTGCTCTTCGGTCTCTGCTGAAATCCTGAAGAAGCAGACTCTAATGCCATGAAAGAAGGGACTTTCTAACAAGGTGAGAGCAAGCAGGCAGAGAACAAAAGCTCCCTTCTTCCGTGTCCTTAGATAGGCTTCCAGCAGAAGGTGTGGCCCAGATTAGAGGCAGGCCCTCCCCGATGTCAAAAGATCTGGCTTAAAGGTGCTCCCACCTCAAAGATCCAGATCAGAAGTGGATCTTCCCATTTCAAATGAAGCAGAAATCCCTCACTCTGTGCACCATTTTTAGGTTTTAGCTAACTCCACATATGGTCAAGTTATCGGTCAAGAATAGCCATAACAATGTATTTGGGAGGACAATCGATCTAATGGTGATTAGGACCAAGGAGAAGAGTTAGGGGGAGAGGGAGGCTGGGAGGGAACTCTTCCTGCCTCTGCCCAGCCATAGACACTGACCTAAGTGCCCTTCTCACAGACCTAGTGGCAACGACTCAGAACACATGGGACAAATGTTGATGTTCTTGGGAGTATCAGGGCTCCCAAGGACCACACACTAGCATGGGGAAGATGGAAGGACAAGTGAGAGAGAGCATTCCCAGGGTCAGTACTAGTACTAGCACTGGGTCCTCAGCACTATAGACCAGGCTGAGAGACCAGAGAGGGCCACTGTCTCCATTCAGTTTGCCTTTCCATCAAGAACTGCTTCCACACTGGCAGGCCCCCAGAGTGGACTGAACCAAGGGAAGGGGTGAGGTACAGAACATTTCTGCCTGCTGGCTGCAGCAGCACCTCACATGGAGGCCAGTTGTGGGGGTACCAGGCTGGACTGGAAAGGCCCTTACTTTGTTCTTTCTGCAAGCCAGGAAGCCAAGGGCAGGAGAGCCCACATGGGTGAGGCTTCAAAGTTTCAGAGCCTGAGGAAGGGCCACAGCTCAGCTTGGATCCTTTAAAATTTCAGAAAGAATTTTAAATGTCAGCTGGAGAGACAGCTAAGTACTTTTTTTCCAGACTACCAGAGTTCAGGTCCCAGCACCCCTTCAGGTGGCTCACAACTCTCTATACTTCCAACCCAGGAGGTTCAGTGCCCCCTTCTGGCCTTTGCAGGCACCTATACCCACATGCATGGGTACATACACACACAGAGGCACACACACACATGCACAAAAATGCACACACACACACACATGCACAAGCACACACACACAAGAATGTTAAAATAAATCTTTTTTAAAAGAAGAAAACTAAATTCTTGGAAGCTTCCTGAGTCCCCCTTTGGGCATGGATTCTGCTTCTCTGATCTGCTTACCCATTTCTCGTCCTCAGAACTTGTCCTGTACCTTTAGGGGCATTGATGGATCTGGGTGAACACTACAGGCTTGAGATAGAAACAAACTGTCACTTCCTTGTAAATCAAACAATGCTGATGGGGCAAAGTATAAGTTCAAAGGTCACCACTGACATTGTAGAAATGCTTTTCCAGCTATATATTCTAATTATGTAAGTGTAACTGGATATGAATAACAAATGTATCGTGGTTAAGAGTTGTGTTTAGAATGTTCTAGGTGAGCATTTGTCTTATTGCAAACCTTGCCAAAAATTGCAGTTAGGCGAAGAAGGGCATGGAATGGCCTAACATATAGAGGGGACATCTGAAAAGCCAGGGCTGCCACTCACGGCCCCATCACCACCAGCCAGTGTGCAATAGACATATCCAAATACCACATTCCTTTGCTGTTGAAATATTACAGTGTCAGTAATGGTGCCCTCTGGGCTGTGGTTATTGTGGTCAGCAAACTGCTGACACCCAGCTCTGAGCTCAGGGCTTCTTGGGTGTGCTGATGCCACGATAACCCGGCCTGCTTTGTTCTGGGAATGGCTCTCATCTCGTTGAGTTTTCTGGATGCTGTTTCCCCACAAAAGCATTCACATCCTGAGGAGTGCTTTTAGGACCCGCCTGGGCTCTGCAAATTAAAGGGCACTAGCTTAAAACCACAGCTATTTACCTACCTCTTCATAATGAAAAATAAGAGCTGACATCTGGTAAGAAATGTCCCCTGCAACCCAAGGAAGTGACTCTTCTTTTTCTCATCATGAAAGAGACGGGTCTCCATTGGTGGCCTTTCTTATTTACACCACACACATGGCAATGGCTCCACATCCAGCTCCTTAGTATAAACAGAAAAGATGGTCTTTTTCTGAGGAAGTTAATGAATTGAAAAACAAAGCTGTTCTGTATACCCACTCATTCCAAAGGAATAAAAGAACTACAGTGCTCCAAGTCCGGGGCAAAACAGTTGCATTCAAACTAATTTTGCCCTTTCCACTCTCCTCCTCCCCACTTCCCACCCCCACCCCCTTTTTAAGGAGAAAAAGAGCCATTTAATCACCTTATAAGGGCAGAGCATTAAGGGGGCAGAGCAAGAGTCTGAGGCCCAGATCTTATTCTTGGCCGAGACAGGGCTCGCTGGGCGATCCAGGGCTGTCCCTCAACTGTGCTTTTCTGTTGATGCAGCTGTGATATGGGGACACAGATGTGTGTGTGGTGCCCATGTGCAGCCTCTGGTGAAAGACGTGGAGTTAAGTCAGGAGTCCTGTTTTGCTGGTTGTAGCTTGGGACTTGAGGGCTGAAATAGTGGGTCTCAGACTCAAAGCTGGTAAGTAGATGCACATGCAGGCGAGGCCTGGGGGGGCCTCTGAGGTTTTGGAGTGAGGTTGCCATGGCAAACACGGCATCCTGTGTCTGACTTTATAAACACACATCACAACGCCGTCATCTTTTTACCAGTGAATTATGGTGTGTGATTTCACATGATGTTTCCTGTGATGTAGTCAAGGAATAAGAGAGGGGGGGGAAGAGGGAGGGAGGGAGGGAGGGAGAGAGAGAGATGGGTAAATAGCTCAGCTGTAAGCAAGGAGAGACCCGAGTTTGACCCCCGGAGCCACAGGGTTGTAATCTCAGCTCTTGTGAGGCAGAAATAGGCAGATTCCTAGGGCTCTGTCACCCTCACCTCCTTGGTCAGTCCTAGGACAGTGAAAGACTCTGCTAAAAAATTAGGACGTGGAGCCAGGTGTGGTGGCACATATCTGTAATCCCACTACTCAAGGAGGCAGAGGCAGGAGGATCTTTGTGATTTCGAGGCCAGCCTGGTCTACAAAGCAAGTCTAGGACAGCCGAGGCTACACAGAGAAACCCTGTCTCGAGAAAAAAAAAATCAGGAGGTGGACGGAGCCTGAGTACTGACACTTGAGGTTGTCCTCTGGCCTCCACATACACATGCACACAAGTGTACATATACCAGCACATACACACACACACACTAACATACATGCACACACATATACACACATACATGCACACACACTAACATACATGCATACTTAGAGACACACACAAAACACACACACATATATACACACTCACGCTCATACACACATACATAGACCCTTACAATATACACGCACTCACAAACATACACCATGCACTCACATGCATGCACATACATACACACATATACACGGTCACTTACATCACACACTCACAGCCGTACATAGACACACACTCACACAGGAAGGACAGAAGGTAGGTCAGATCCCACTAGCAAGCATCTGGTACAGAGATGCAGTTTTGATCTGTACCCAGGCAGTCCTCTGAGATTTTTCCCTTTCTTTCTGGATATTCTGTCATTCATCCATGGCAGTTTCTGGAAGGCTGCTGTGGTTTGCCTGGGCTGGTTTCTGTTCCCTTGATGCTTCTGTTGGGTCCTGCTGACTTCCTTCTGATGGCATCCCCACTGTCAAAGGCTTTCCTTTCCTCTTCCCAGAGCTGCCCAGACCTCAGCTGGCCCAACCCTGGAGAATGAATGCCTTTAGGGAACGTTGGAGAGTATCCAGCCAGTGCTTCAGAGGCTGAGCCTGGGACAGGTGACCCACAAGCATCTGTTCTTAGTGCTGTTGCTGTAGGTGTCTTTGAACTCGAGCTGTTTTGTCACCGCTTGGTAATAGAGCATTAAAAAAAAAAAAAAGGTCTCTCCTGGTCTCCCCTCCTCCACAAACACCTGACTTATTCCTCTTTCCATGGTTCTTTTTACTCAGAAGACTCTTGAAGACTTTGAAAGATTGGGTCTGCTGTATCCATTTTGTAGGTGGGGAAATGAAAATGAGGCTGGCCCCAAAGGCATACCCTTTGTGAAAAGCTAATGGTTGATTCTCGGTGGCTGCACACTGACGCTACCGTCTCAAGTTCCTCCCCTCCTTGACTGCTTCTGAAACATTAAGGGCCAGTTATGAATATTAGGTGCATTAATTTTTAGGAAGTGCAACATGTCAGCCGCTGCTGTGTATCAGCTCATTTAATTCCCACCGTGACTCTGTGAAGATGATCCGGTGATCACCCCATTTTATAGATGAGAAAGACTGAGGCTTCAGGGTTAGGAGTCTGCCCAGAGGCCACATAGCTAAATAGCAGGAAACCCAGGAAGGGAAATGCAGACAGTCTGGCTCCTAAGGACCCTGTTTGGCAATCTCCCAGGCATCCAGGAATGGGGATCGCTGTTCAGACAGGGCCCAGGGCTTTGGGAGCAGGAAGAATGTGGGGTTCTCAGGGACCACACCCAGGGCCAACCACAGTGTCCATCTGTGTCTCCCAGGACAGTTTAAGCAAGGACAGCATTTAACTAATGACAATAGTCTTGGTATGCAGGCATAAGCTTAAGGACAGTCAGTAAAGAGTGTCCCACCTCTAGTTTCCGGCAAACATTTGTATTCTCCGGTTCTGTTGTTGTTGTTGTTAACTTTAAAAAAAATAACTTATTATAATTTATTCACATCACATCCCAATTGTTATCTCCTCACCTCCCATTCCCACCCTCCCTCCCTCTTCCGTCTTATTCCCCTCCCCTAGACCTCTGACAGAAGGGGACCTCCTCTCCCACCATCTGACCACAGCCTATCAGGTCTCACCTGGATAGCCTGCTTCCTTTGTGTGTAGGTAAGGCCACCTCACCAAGGGGAAGTGATCAAATGGGGCCACTAGTGTTCATGTTAGAGACAGTCCCGGCTCTCCCCACAGCCTTGGAGAATAAGCTGTCCATTGGCTACATCTGAACAGGGGGTCTAGGTTCACTGCGTGCACTGTCCTCGGTTTCTCTCTCTGTTTTAAGTCACCCCATTGCTTGTGGCTGTTCTCATCTTCTGCCTCCTAGCTTCTACTGATCCTGGCTCCTACTTTCTAACATGTAGACTTGATCCTTCCTGCCTCTTCTGTTCTGGCACTCCCCACTTCAGTTTCCTGACTTTATTCTTTGCTCTCTTTCTGAGTATGTTCCTTTTTTTTTTGTTTTTGTTTTTGTTTTTTTTTTTTTTTTCAAAACAGGGTTTCTCTGTGTAGCCTTGGCTGTCCTAGACTTGCTTTGTAGACCAGGCTGGCCTCGAACTCAGTGATCTGCCTGCCTCTGCCTCCCGAGTGCTGGGATTAAAGGCGTGCGCCACCACGCCCGGCTCTGAGTATGTTCTTGAGGGAAGGTGTGTGTGGCCTGTTTCATCTTCAGTGGAGATGGTGTGTGTGGCTGTCAGCCTGTGAGCTCCCTGCACTGCCCCTGTTGCACTGGGAAGACAATTTAGGATGGAGGGTGGGGTGGGTGCGTTGAGGCATATGGGAAAGAAATGGATACCCAGGCTGCTTCTTCAGCAGGGGCTAGGGGTGAGACTGTCCCCTTTTGAACAAACAGAGCAGTGGCCAGGAACCATGTGATTCATCCACCTCACAACCTGACCTACTCTAGAACCAAGAAGGACATTGGGCGGTGCTTTGGGAGGACCTCCCAGCTGCTGGTGTCTGCCATGGCTGATTCTGTCAGGTCCCAGTAGACAGCGGGCAGCAAGCACAAGCAGAGGATCGGAGAGGGCTAAGCAAAGAAACCATTTTCAGAGCCTAGTTAGGATAAAGCGAAGCCACTAGGACTGGTGACATACCTTGGGGCAGCTGCACTGGTGACTTGACCATGCCTGAGCCTAGGGTGTGGGATGCTCCCTTAAGCCCAGAGAGGATTGTAGCCATCACTGAGCCATGTGTGTAGGAGACAGTTCTCCAAGAGCGTGCAGCTTCATATAAAGCATCATAGCCTCTGCCCACCTGTGACTCAGAAGGAAGGAGCCAAGAAGATCTGCATCTCCAACCCCCTCACCCTGCCCTCTGATCTCCTGCCAGTGCCCTGCTGTCTCAGGAACTGGAGCCAGAGGCCAGGTACCTGAGGGAACCCTTTAAGAGGCTTGGCTCCTAACTGTGGGGGATTTTAACAGGGACTTGGAAGAGGCAGCTGAGGTTCCCGCACCCGCACCCAACCCACCTCTCCCATGAGCCATTTCTGCCCAAGAGCTAGGTTGTTCAGAATTAACTGCCGGAAATAATATTCACATTTGTACATCACGGTAGGACATTTCAATAAACATATACAGCATAGCGGCCAAATCAGAGTTCAGTATTTTTTAAAAATGTTTTTGTAAGTTTTATGCATATGACCAGCCAAGGACAATACATACAGTAAACGTTGAACCCCTACCCAGATCTAGCCAATGGACAGGACATTCTCCACAGTTGAGTGGAGAGTGGGGACTGACTTTCACATGAACTCTGGTACCCCATATTTGACTATGTCCCCTGCATAGGGAGGCCTGATGGCACTCAGAGGAAAGATAGCAGTCTGCCAAGAAGAGACTTGATACCCTATGAGCATATACAGGGGGAGGAGGTCCCCCTCAGTCACAGTCATAGGGGAGGGGAGAAAGGGAAAAATGGGAGAGAGGGAGGAATAGGAGAATACAAGGGACAGGCTAACAATTGAGATGTAATATGAATAAATTAAAAAATATTTTTAAAAAGTTTCATGCATGTGATATGGGGTCTTTCATTGAGCCTGGAGGTGGACTGGTAACTAGCAAACATAGTGATCCTCCTGCCTCTGCCCTCCGCAGCTCTGGGGGTACAGGCACCTGCAGCCACACCTGGCTTTTTGGGTGAATGCTGGAGATTTGAGCACAGGCTTTGTGCTTGAGTAGCAAGTATTCTCACTATTGAGCCATCTCCCCACCCTCCAATTTAATGCATTTTAAAGTAATAGGCGGCTAAGCTGTTAGACTACAGCGTCCAGCGGCTCCGATAAGTGTCCCTGGAACCTGTGAGAACTCATACTCAGAAGCAGAATTCTGGGAGTTTCTAATAATATCAGAAAGGCAGAGAAGTTGGGGGAAAGGATCACCAAGGACTCATTCTGCTGAGAGAAACATCACAGGGCAGGGAGTGTGGACCACCCAGCCAGAGTCAGGACAGTGTCTGCACTTCAGAGGATGGCAGGTGACAGCCACTGTCCATTAAGAGGGAGGCAGAAGGCCTTCAGAGTGAAGATGCAGTCAGGGGAGAAATGAGCTGGGGAGGGGGAAACACTGACGTCGACTTCTCTTTCTTTAAAGGGATGTTTCTAACGTCTGGAGGGGAAGGTGCTTTAAACAGAAATGAAGTTTTATGCTTAAAAAAATTAGGGGTGTGTGGGTGTGTATGTGTGTATGTGTGTGAGTGTACGTGTGCATGTGTGTGTGTGTGTCTGCTGTTTCTCTGCACACTTTTGGGAGTAGCCCATTCCATGGCTGTGTTAAATGACCGCTGTTATTTTGTGTAGGCGATAGCGCTTGAATTCACAGCTTTGGCTCTTTTCATATCTGTGTTTCCTTCAGGATAGAAATAGTCCCAAAGGAGGATTCTTGTCCCGAGCTGAAAGGTGTTAATTGACATAGTACTCAAGGCTATAAAAAGTTGATGATAGAATGAGATTTGGCACTCAAGTATAGCTGCTTCATTATTTCATCTTTGAAGGCCCAAATGAAGGCATGTTTAGATAAAAAATACCTCCCAAGGAGTTAAAAATGTACTGGCCTCAAGTATATCTCTTTCCCATCGCTCATGCATGTTCGCACAAAGAGGAAACCGCTAAGGGACGCTTGATGTTTAGTTGTTCTAGAAGTTGGTGGGAGGCAGGAAGGTTGAAGGTCCCGGCATGAGCCTCTAATTTATTTCCTTCTACTTTCCCAAGAGTGGGAGAAAAAATATTTGTGAACTTGTGTTATTGAAACGTTCATGCTGTCCACTTAGCGCTTACCTATCACCCCACCAGTTCTCCGGATCAACCAAGAGTCTCTAGACGGACTCAGTGAGGCCAACAGTTCTGACGTTGCATGGCTTCCAGAAGGCTGCATGGGAGGGATTCTCTTGGTTCTCACTGCATCCTTCATGTTTCCCTTCTGGTCCCTCAGCTGCTTCGCTGAGGAGAGCCCTAGGGCAAAGGCACACTTTTCAAAGAGTCTTTCTTCTTCTGAGATCACATGCACACCTCTCTCTCTCCTCGCTCTCCTCTCTCTTTTCTCCTCTCTCTCCTCTCTCCTCCCTCCTCTCTCCTCTCCTCCTCCTCCTCTTCTTCTTCTCTCTCTCTCCTCCCTCCTCTCCTCTCCTCTCCTTTCTCTCTCTGTCTCTGTTTCTGTCTCTGTCTCTCTCTCTCCTCCCTCCTCTCTCCTCTTCTCTTCTCTCTCTGTCTGTGTGTGCCTGTCTTTCTCTGTGTGTGTGTGTCTCCTCTCTCCCCCCACACACACCTCGCTTGTTCTCTCTTTTGTGTATGTGTACAGTGTGTGTGTCTACATGTATGTGGGTCCATGTGCCCTGTGTTTATAAGGAACCCAGAGGAGGGCACTGGGTGTTCTATCACTGTCTGTCTTATTCACATAAGACAGTGTCTCTCGCTGAGCCTGGAGCTTTGCTGGAAGCCAGCAATCCTGTCCCTGTCCTCTGACCCCCCAGCACTAGAGCTAAAGGTGTATATGTCAATGACCAGCATTTTACAAGAGCTAGAGATTTGAACTCAGGCCTTCACACCTGCACAATCGTCATTCTTATTCATTGGTTCATCTGCCCAGCCCCTCACTCACTAGCTCTCCTGCCCCAGACACAAGCAGGACTTAGCAGGTTTTGGTCATTGCTTTCCTAATAACCAAGAATCCGAAGCCTTCACAGGATTAAGATAATAGTGGGGACTAACTTCACACCAACAGCTAAGGACTTCTTATCTTCCCAAGACTCTGGTAGTTCTTCACACCGCCAGCTCGGCAACTCAGCTCAGGGTCGAGACTGGCATTTAGAAAGAGAGAATAGACTCGAAGCGTCAGGACCATGTTGCGCAAGAACTCTGCTTCGTTTGTGCTGATTTACTCTTGGCTCTGGAAATCCACTGGGTTTCTTCAAGTGGGTCCCAGTGAGAATGTGGAAACCACCGAAGCTGGGGCTACAGAGAGGGGAAGTCTTCCTCTGCAGACTGGCTTGGCCTTTGTAGAGTCGTTCCCAGGGTTCCTGCTGGGCCTCAGGTCCTTCTGTCTCCAGCTTCCCAGTTTCTCCGAATCACTGCCTTCCACAATGCAGCTCACAGCTCCCGAGATTCTGGCTTCAGGAAAGACATCGGCCTTCTGTTGTCAAGAGCTGAATGCCGACTGTCTCACGGGCTCATGTGTTCGAACGCTTGGCCTTCAGCTGGCAGCAGTGTTGGGGGAGGTTGTGGAACCTTTGAAGTTTGCAGCCCTGCCATACATCTGCCTCCTGAGTTCGCCAGATGTGACCAGACAGCCTTAAACCCTGCCACCACACTCTAAGCTGCTCCTGTCGCTCTGTCAGGCCTGACATTATGGGCTGCCTTCTGAACTACGAGCCAAAGTAAACCATCCCTACCTTAGGTTCTCTCTTGTTGGGGATTTGAACACAGTGGCGGGAATAGTGACTGGTGCACCTGGGTAACTGCTGGCCCACGCCATGAAGGGGAGCTTTCCAGCAAGCACGAGTCTTTGCTGGCCTGGAAACTCTTGACAAGGGGGCCTGGGACAGCTCTTGCCGTGTGTTCTGGCATGTTCTCCCATGTCTCCAGCCCCACACTGTATAAATCAAGGCTGGACATGTTGAAAATGATCCTGCAATGCCCTGGAAGCAGCCGTAGACTAGTTGGATAGCAGTGGGCCAGGGAACTCCCCCAAGGATGGCCATGACCCTGCCCACTCTGTTCATTCTGGGGTAATAATCTACTGAGTTATCAAAGGCGGTTGGGAAATCCCACTATTGTAAGCCCAAGGGAGAATTTAAATTTAAGTTAAAAGATCAATGCCTAACGCCATTACACTCATTATTTAATGTCATCATTTAATGATATAAGCTCTCAAAAGGCATTTCTTGAACAACTATTTTTCTGGGTCAGACACTGTACAAGGTGCTAAGTACAAAGCTGTGTATATGACAGGAAATGAAATGCAGTTGCTTAGGCCAAAACCCTAACGCCAGTTGAAAAGTCAACCATATTCTCAACTAATTCTGATAGATGCTTGTTTTCATAGAAGTCGGGGGGGGGGGGGGACATTTGATAGTGTAACAATCTTATAGTGTAACAATCTTACAGAGGAGACATTTGCGGCAAGTCTTGATGGGTTAATGTGCATGCAACTTGCCACAAAGAAACCTCTGCATTAAGCAGCGTAGGGTTATAGTGAGTGGGCCAGACACAAGAGGATGAGGGCCTCCTCTGAGGGCAACAGGGAAATGGCATGTTTTAAAGTAGGTGATTAACATCAATCAATTTGCTAACAAAAATGTTCAATCTAGTTTGGCTTGCAATATGAAAACCGCAGAGAAAACCAACCATCCGTGACCAGAGACCACGTTCAGGATCTATACACTAGAATCGCATATCAATCTCAAGTGTGTGCTTGTGTGCATGTGCGCACGCGTGTGCCTCTGTGGAGGGGATTTGTTACAGTGGCTTACAGACTGTGGTCCAGCTAGTCCAACAATGGCTGTCGACCAACAGAATGAACAAGAATCCAGTAGTCACTCAGTCCATGAAGCTGCACGTCTCAGCTGGTCCTTTGTGCCTGGATCCCAAGGAAGCAAGCTCTAATAACCTGGAAAAAAATGAGCCAGCCAGTGAGGGGAGGGGCAAACAGGCAAAAGCAAGGGCATCTTGTGCTGCCACCAGAAAATCTGTGGCTCAGACTTAAGGTGGATCTTTCCACCTTAAATAATTCAACAAAGAAAAATCCCTCACAGGCAAGTGCCCAGATGCCTGGGTTCTAGTTAACTCAAGATGTAGTCAGGCTGACGACCAAGAACAGTCATCGCAGCCAGGGAAGATAATGCCTGTGGGCACGAAAGGGTGGTTATGAGAGCTTTATTGAAATATCTTTTAAAAATATTTTGTTTCTAAAGTGTGTGTGTGTGTGTGTGTGTGTGTGTGTGTGTGTGTCAGTGTGTCTCAGTGCACAGGTACAAGTGCCTGTAGAGGCCAGAGCTGTCAGAGCCCCTGGAGCTGCATTTACAGGCAGCTCTGGGCCACCCAGTGTAGGTGCTAGGAACTGACCTGGGATCCTGTGGAACAGCAGCAAACATTCTTAAGGGTTGAACCATCTCTCCAGCCCTGACTGTCTTTTTCTATATTTCTCCTTTTAATACTGTAGTGCTTTCTTTTAAACGCAGATTCAAAATGATGTCTTTGACTGTATTTAAAGGTTAGCTAATGGAGGGCCTTTGAAAAAGTAAAAGACTAATGTTAAAGGGACTTTGCCTGATTTAATTGTTGTCTCCCAGTGTGTATTTTATCACAGCAACACAGAAGCAAGCTATGGCTCACGATGTGTGACTATCCACTTCAGTGGCTTCAGAGAATGAAAGTTTACCATGGATTTCCTTAAAGAAGTTCATCTTTGGAAAATTCTCCAGATAGGGGCTAATGAGATGGCTCAGCCGTAGAGAGCACTTAATGCTTTTGCAGAAGACTCAGGTTTGGTTCCCAGCACCCACATAGTGGCTCACAACCATCTCTAACTCTAGTTCTAGGCATCTGACGCCCTCTTCTGGCCCTCCTGGGCACTGCCTGCATGTGATGCACATACATGCAAATACATTCACATACATAATATAAAAATAAATGACTCTTAAAACTTTTTCAAAAAGAAAACTAGCTCCACAAATATATATATATACATATATATATACATATATATATATATATATATTTAGAAACATTCCTTCATTTTGAAATTCAGGCCTTTAAGCAGCAACCAAATGTCTGTCTCGTTTTCCTACCCACACAGCTTGATTATGGTTTCTCCAGCCATATTCTTCAAAGGCTCTGCACCTTTCTCTGAGTCATATCTCCTAGGTAACCCTGTTTCCACTTGCCCTCTCAGAGATGCCAGAGTTCACCCCTAGATACTACAGACACAAGCATCAGAGGCCCTGGGCAGAGCTCTCCTCTCTCTCTCTCTCTCTCTCTCTCTCTCTCTCTCTCTCTCTCTCTCTCTCTCTCTCTCTCTCTCTCTCTCTCTCTCTCTCTCTCTCTCTCTCTCTCTCTCTCTGTGTGTGTGTGTGTGTGTGTGTGTGTGTGTGTGTGTGTGCGCATGTGCATGTTATATGAATAAGTTAACATATGTGTAGTGGGTGCACTGACCCACACAAATATGGAAGCAAGAGGCTGACAATGGCTGGTGTACACCTTTAACCCCAGCACTCAGGAGGCAGAAGTAGGTGGATCTCTGAGTTCCAGGCCAGCCTGATCTACAGAGTGAAATCCAGGACAACTGAAGCCAGAGCTTGCCAGCGGAGCTCTTGGGAATCAAGGATTTGCTGGTCTCTGTCTCACCCTCAGCTTCCACTGCAGATGTGTGCAGCAAGCCCAGCTTTTACTTCAGTTTTGGGATGGGAACTCAGGCCGTCACGTTCATGCAGTGAACACTGTACCTACCGAGACTGAGCTATCTGCCTACCCTAGAGAGACACCTTCTTAGTCAACCAAAGCAGAAGCCATGGAGAGGTACACACCAAGCCCTCCGCCTTGTTAACAAATCAGTGAGGAAGGGTTATTAGCAATTGATGGCTAATGCTGCTGGTTAACTGTTTGGGGGGAAAATATTACACTTCCTACCTTACACCCAAATCTATTCCAGATGGTTTTAAGGGTGTAAAATAAAAACTTAGAGGAATTAGAAAAACATAGGTGGGTACCCATCTAGTCACATAAAAGTAAAGACCTTGGCTATCACTTCATAAAAATATACAGTTCTGCATATCATAAAGTGCCACAGAAGTTTCTAGAAACAAAAAAAATTGAAGCAATAGTTGCAATGGTTACGAAGGATATTTATTTTCACTAAAGCACAAAAAAAAAAAACCTTCTTTAAATATTAGTGTGAAAGAGACAGTTTTCACCAGAAAGGTGGGCATATTGTAACAGAATTTAGATGGCAAGTTTGAGACGAGCCTGGGCTACACAGACACCTTCTGCCTTTGTAAAGATGAGAACCCTCTGAAGGGCTCTTGTGGTAGAAGACAGGAAAGCAGTGGCTCATACTTGCTGTTGGGTTGGCTCCAGGAAAGCAGAGGGTGGTTTTCTTTCTTTCTTTTTTGTTTGTTTGTTTGTTTTTTGAGACAGGGTTTCTCCGTCCTGACTGTCCTAGACTCGCTTTGTAGACCAGGCTGGCCCCAAACTCACAGAGATCTGCCTGCCTCTGCATCCCGAGTGCTGGGACTAAAGGCGTGCGCCACCACGCCTGGCCAGAGAACGGTTTCCTAGAAGTTGGTCATTGCAGGCTGGTTTTTGTGTGTTTGTTTGGTTTTGTTTTTTTGGAGGGCATTGGGTAGGTGGGAGAGTGAGGCTCTGAAGGTGAGGCTGCAAAACAGTCATTCTGCTCAGCACCACTGCTGAGAGACCTGGCGCTAGCTCCCAGCAGCCATGGGAGGGGCTCCAGGAAGTGCCCAGCTTCCCCCAAGGTTTCCTGACTTTGCGGGCCAGGAGTTGCCTCTCCTCCTGTTTTGTCTCCTGCACCTTCTGCTGAGGAAAGACTACTGTAACCGACTCTCTACTGAGCCACTGTTTCCCAGTGTCCTCATGGCCAGTAGCTGTCTGACTCTGGCTAGGTAAATGGCAATCTGCCCTGAAGGAACTGTTTTTTGCTAAAGGGAAGGAACCTAAATACACTGCAGGGACGTGACTGGCTGAGGGGCAGCAGGAGCGGAGCCATTCCCTTCCCACACTGAATGAGTAGATAACGGCTGAATCTCAAATACTCCAAAGACCTCCAGCCAAGATACAGGGAGGTGGGATAGCAGAGTCCATATGCATTAGACAAGAAATCCCACAGCACCACAGGCTGACTGGAGTGTAGCTAGTGCGCATTTGGTGAGTCCCACAGCACCACAGGCTGACTGGAGTGCAGCTAGTGTGCATTTGGTGAGTCCCACAGCACCACAGGCTGACTGGAGTGTAGCTAGTGCGCATTTGGTGAGTAACTGTACGCAAGGCGTTTGAAGGCTCTAAACACCAAGGAACAATAAAGAGAAGGAAATGGGCTAATCAATCAATGGATGCATAGAGTCACCACACTGCCCTCTCTATATACCTACAATCATCACGTGTCATTAAAAAAAAAAAGTAGTGAGCTAGCTCAGTGACATAGGGCTCACCCAGCATCCAGGAGGCCCTGGCACCAATCTCTAGCACACATAAACAAACAAACAAACAAATAAATAAAATAAACAAATACTAAAATGTAAGTGTTTTCAAAATGACCCCTTTACACTGGGGATTTAACATAGTCGCTGGAGAGCTTGCCTAGAAAGCACAAAGCCCTTGCTAGCTTCAGTTCTGCATAAAGTTCAGATGGGGGTGGGGTGGGGGGTACGGCCTAGGGAAATGGCTCAGTGGTAAGCACACTCTCCTGCAAGCGTGAGGGTCTGAGTTCAAATCCCTAGAGAGACCACGCATATCTGTAACCCAGCATTGGAGAGTGGAGGCAGATGGGTCCCAAGTGTCCATTGGCCAGCCAAGCTGAAGTGGCAGTTTGGGAGACACTGTTTTAAGGCAGTAAGGTAGAGAACATCAGGGGAAAACAATTAATGGGTCTAGAAGCGGAGACTAAGAGACTCTGGGATGCTCAGTCTGAAACCCACCATCTACATCGAAAACACCACCTTCCAAGGCCTCTTTTAAGAGGCAGGTGGAAAGACTGTAGGAGCAGGAGGCAGTAGCGGGTGACTATAGGGAAACTCTTGTCTGGATGCAGCTAGGACAGTTTCACACAGGGACTGACAGACTTTGTGATTTCATGCAAAAGACCTGGCGCAAGCTTAAGCCAGACAAAGGATCACAGCACAGAGGGTAGGGGCGGCAAGCACGGGTCCCACCCTGGCCAAGGAGCGACAGCAGTTGATCTGGTGAGAGACTAAGTCAGTTTTCTTTAAGGATGAGGCCCCTGACAAGGTGACCTCCAGTTCCAGTAGACGACATTATTGGCAGCACTAAGTGAACTCGGTAGGCTTAAACATTTTTTTTCTTTTTTAAATGAGAGGGAACGAGATGGGGGGCAGGGGTAGTGGGAGTGGAGTTGGGGAGGAATTGGAAAGGAGAGGTGAGGGTGAACTTGATCCAAACGTATTATACACATATACAAAATTCTCAAACAATAAAGAAAAAAATTAAAGGTTTATTTACTTATTTTATGTATATAAGCGCTCTGTTTTCATGCACACCAGAAGAGGGAATCAGACCCCATTATAGAAGATTGTGAGGCACTATGTGAGTGACGGGGATTGATCTCAAGAGGTCTGGAAGAGCAGTCGGTGCTCTTAACTTCTGAGTCATCTTTCCAGCTCAGTAAAGAATTTTTTTTAATGCTAAAATTGTGCTGGATTGAATCTTCCATACGCTACCAAGGCCCACAGCAATCACAGAAATGTTTAGCCCTGAGCCAGCAAGTTTTCTCCATCAGGAGCCTTGATTGCCGGCATCACTAACACCACCAAAACGCCGATGTGCAGAGCAGAGCTTCTGCAGCAGGTTCTAAGGCACCTCTCAAGCAACCCACTGCATTCTGCCTGGGACAGACCATATCCCAGGCCCACCTGCATCATATCAACTTGTCTGGGGGAACCCCACGATCCCCGGGAGTGCCAAGCTTGGAGCGTGTTGCCACTCGCAGCCTCAACCCACAGCCCACCCATCCTGCCGTCAGTGGTAACTAGAGCCCAGGGAACCTCAGGGAGGGCTACAAAAGAAGAAAGCTTTTATTTTTACAGAAAAAAAAATTATTTATGTGATTTTTTTTAAACTACAAATTCTTTCACTCACATTATTTTACTTGGTTCTCAACCAAGTCTTTCAAGTGGGTGGACTGTGTGTTATCACCCACTTGGAAGAAAGACTTGTGAGACTCCAAGAAGTTAAAGGACGTGCCCAAAATTGCTGTAAGAGTGGGTGTTAAAGGCACTCACTATAAAGGTACGAAAACTGTGTGAGAGGGCAGACATGTTAATTAACTTGATTTGATCATTCTGAGACGTATTCGTGCACTAAAGCATCACGTTGTACCTCCCAAACGCAAACAATTATTTCTTGTAAATTAAAAATAAAAATGTAGGGCCAGGGTGGTGGCACATGCCTTTAACAAGGGGACACAGAGAAACCCTGTCTCAAACAAACAAACAAGCAAAATACTTAAATAAAACAAAAATAAAAATTTAGGTCTAGGATATGACTTTGTAGTATGGCACTTGCAGAAAATGCAGGAGGCCCTGGGGGCAATCTCCAATACTCCAATGAAGAAATAAATATGGAAATTTAAATGAGAGGGACCAGCGAGACAGCCCAGCAGGTAAAGGTGCTTGCTGCCGACCCTGATGACCTGAGTCGCATCTCTGGTACCTACATGGTGGAAGTAGAAAGCTGACTCCTCACATTTGCCCCTTCCTCCCATATACACAGTGCAAATAAATGAGCACTTATATTCAATTCAAGGCCGCTGGCCGTACTTCCCAAGTTTTTAAAGCTATTACTCTGGAGCCGAGGGTGGCAGCTCACACTTGAAACCCCAGGACTCAGGGAGGGTGGCAGCTCACACTTGAAACCCCAGGACTCAGGGCGCTGAGGTGGGAGCATTACAAGTCCAAAGACAGTGTGGGCTACATAGTGAGAGCAGAGGGGTCAGGGGTGGGGGTAGAGGAAGAAAAGGAGAGGGGGAGGGAAGGGGAGAGGGTGGAAAGGGAGAAAAGAGAAACAGAACTAATCCGTGAGTTGTTGAGGTGTTTTAGTAAGCACCCAGCCCTGAGTGTGCAGCGAGTTGACTGAGACCATCCCTGGCCCTTTCCAAGGGACAATTTTAAACAATGTTTATTTTATTGCATTTATTTGTGTGTATTCCTGTGCACACAAGAGCATGGCGTGTCAAAATCAGAAGACAACTTGTGAGAATTTGCTCTTTTCTTCTACCATGTAGTTCCTTGGGGTTAAATCCAGGTTTTCCTGCTTGGGGGCAACCCCCACCCCCACCCCACCCAATCCCCCACCCCCTCGCCCCCCCACACCCACCACCACCCTCACCCATTTATTTTTGTTTGTTTCATTTTTTGAGCCAGGGTCTCACTGTGTGGCCCTGGCTGGCCTAGAACTAGCTATGTAGACCAGGCTGGCCTGGAATTCTACAGAGGTCCATCTGTCTCTGCCTTCCAAGTACTGGGATTAAAAGAGTGTACTTACTACCAGGTATGGTGGCACAGGTCTGTAATCCCAGCACTCAGGGAAGCAGAGACAAGCAGATCTATGTGAGTTCAAGGACAGCCTGGTCTACAAAGCAAGTCCAGGACAGCCAAGGCTACACAGAGAAATCCTGTCTCGGGGGTGTGTGGGTGTGGGAGCGCTTAAGGGGGTGGTGGTGGTGGTGGTGGTGGTGGGGCATGTAATATCATGCCTGGCTGGTGGCAAACACTTTTAACCTACTGAGCTGACCTCCTGATCTCCCCTTAAACTTTATCATAATCAACTAGGTTTTTGTACTCCTTCTCCCTCTCTCCCTCTCCGTCTCTCTGTAGCATTTTATATAGCTTTCTGGAACTTTCTATATAGCTGCTATCTGGCCTCCATTGGATGTTATTTTTCCTGCCTTAGCCCTGGCCCCCCCCCCCCCGCCCAGTGCTGGAATCACAGACATGCCCCACCACACTGGCTACCTTCCTGTTTTCATGAGCAAGCCTTTGCCAGAACACTACTGGTAATTAATAGACATTCCCTGAGGCCTGCTCTGCACTGTTTTTGCACAGCGCCACAAGTGTCAAGAACTCTCTACAGCCTGCTAGGGAACTCAGGATGCATGAAGCTTTTTAGTTCGCCTTTAACTGGATCATGAGGCATCTCTCACGCTTAATACAGACTGGCTGCCACTGGTGTCTAGCTAGGATAAAGAGCAGAGTTGTGTTACACTTCCTCAGATGCACAGCATGGCCCCTGCAATGTCCACAGCTCCAATGCTCAGAACCCCTGGCCTGCCTGAGGTCTGTCCTTCCTGGAGGCTGATGTCTCTGAGAAAGGCAGGTTTGTGGGGGATCTGCAAGGCTTATCTGAGCAAAGAACTAAGTCCCTGGCCAAGGTCCCTGCTTCCGCCTGGGTGCCCCCTGTGGCTCCCCGTGTCCTGGCTTGAGTTTGTGTAGAGATGTACTCAAGCTCTCTGAAGAACCCTTGAAAGCAAGAGCTGGGAGGACTGTTTGCCTGTGACTAAAAGGAGAAGGGAATGCGCTGGGGGGGTGGGGTGCGGGGGGAGGACTGAATGCTGAACTTTCAACCCTTCTTGGCAGTATTTGCTGGTCAGAAAGCAAAGCCAGCTGTAACTTGGACAGCTATACACAAGCAGACAACAGGCTGCTATCTCGCAAATTGGAGGCTTTCTTCGATGGCTTCTCATGTGGGCATTGGCCTCAGGCAGGAAGACCACCCACAGGCAAGCGCACAGCACCTCCCAGGAGGCCGCTAATCACCCATCCTTCTGGCCACCTGTTTGTGGCGGGGGGGGGGGGGGGGGGGGGGGGGGGGGGCTGCTTATCAGATGTGAAGGAGCCAGTTAATAACCATTTATAAGCTATAAATGGAAGTGACCGTGGCAGGGAGCTGATAAACATTTGGGGGCAAATTATTTGTGTTGCCTCGGCTGTCATTTGCACCCCTCTTGAAAGTATGCGTTTCGGGTTACAGGATGTCCAGATGGCTGCCTGTGGCCAGCCTCGTCTTTAAGGGCTGGGACTGTGTCCTCCAGCTGACTGTGGAGTGTGTGGGCTGCTTGAGAGTTCCAGCCTTCCCAGCATCAGGGAGTTAGGGGCAGTGAGAGCTAACACATTCTAAAGGACTTGGTGCCATCGCAGATCTCAGTTTGCGATTAAAGGGGGTTGACTGCACTCAGCACTGAGCTAATCAGAAGTAAGCTCTGTAGAAACTCCAGTTGTTAGGGTAGGTTTTGGATTTTCCTGTGTGAGAGATGGTAAGGACAGCACTACAGCATCTAAACTGATGGCAGAGGCAACAGCAGATCCTATAGGGTGCCTTCCAGGAAAGCAACATGGCTGCAAATGAATCAGCTTTGCTGTGGTCTCCAAAGGCCCATGTGTTAAAGGCTTGGCCCCACCTGTGGGAGAGTGACGTGGGAGTAGATCAGGCCACTGTAGTGTGCTGGTGAAGGGGCCAACGCTACCTACCTCTTCCTCTCTTTCCATCCCTGAGGGTCCCCTGCCATGAGGCATTCCCACAGGCACAGAAAAACCTACCACTATTTTTTTTTCAACTTAGCCAAGTAAAGAGATTTTTTTTCTGAAAGCCGAAAGAGACTATATAAAACAACTCTGTATCTTTATTGCAAAGTGTTTATCGGGAAATTGTGTGAGAAGATATTTATGAAGAACACTTCACTGATTCAAGCTTATAAGCCTCTCCCCCAGGGAGCTGCCAAGTCTGCTCTTGCCTCTTTCTGGTTAAAGTGTCATTTACAGTTACATCCAGGGCAGAAGGCACACGTTTGTAAGTAACTTAGACTTCCAGGTTAGTGTCCACCACCTTTGATCTGCAATCCACAGCTGGACAGAGCTGCCTCCAGACGCTCAGTTCCAGTGGAAAATGAAATCAGAAACCCAGCTACGATGGTTCTCATAGGGTTGAAGTTTTTGCCAATTTGGGTTTGGAAAGGAATTTCACCACAGTGTGTTTTGGCATAGGTCTTGCTTTTCTTTTCCTTTTCTTTCTTTTTCCCCCCCTCTAACTTTCACCTGGAGCCCTTAGCTAGGACCCTCTTTTGGGTAAACGGTTTACTCTAACTCTTCCTGCTTGCCTCTTTCATCGGAATTATGGGGGAACAGTCTCAGATTGGAAAAGAACAGTGCATGACACATAGACGAGGGGTGTTTGCAGCTCACTGGCTAGCCTTCCTTCTCAGGTAGCCAAGTGGGGAGTACTGCTACTCAGTCCTCACCAGAAAGCAACCAAGCAGTCAGCCATCTGTGGCTTGGAAGCCGTTGTTTCTGTATCCAGGTCCCTTGTATTCCAGGAGCCCAGTAGTGACAAACAGCATATCCAGAGTTTTCCCAAAGCAAATTAAGCCAAGCTGCCAAGAAATAGAAAGAATTTAAAGAATATTTTTGTCTTCAGTGTGTGTGTGTGTGTGTGTGTGTGTGTGTGTGTGTGTGTGTGTGTGTGTAGGTTAGTTAGTTGTCACGTTGGTCCTTGTCCCCAACCTTGTTTGGAGCAGGGTCTCTTTACTGTCCACCTGCATGCACTGGGCTCGCTGGCCTGAGATATGTTTCTGTACCCAGCGTTACGCGTTTCTGGATATTTGAGTCTAGATCCTCACGATTGTATGGGAAGCACTTCACCTGCTGTACAGTGGTCCCAGACCCAAAACATTACTCTTACGCTTTGCTTCATTTTGTTTTAAAGTCAAATCAAAATGGTAAAATTCTCCTTACGTGGCTGTCATAGAAGGACATGGAGAATCAAGAAGGGACACAGTGGTGGGCAGGTCAAGGATGGACAAGTCAAGATGCTGGTTAGGATAACACGGTGTGATGCTCAGTGAGGTTATCTCAGCTCACATATGAAACTCAGGTGGCTATTTGCAGATGTGTGGTGTGCAATTATTTGTTAGATGAAGAAAAATTGAGAATGGGCTTTGTTGCTTAAAAGTCCACTCCCTAGTCCCATGATGGTAGTGGGAACTGAGGCAGCACTGGCCAACATCACCACTGTTCCCTGGTGGCCAGCTACAACAGGGTCTGATGGCCCAAGGAGAGAGTCACAACCTCCTAGGCTGTGACTGATCTGAAGGTGACAATGGAAGATAGCTGAGGATCAGAGGCAGTGCTAGAAAGGACTGAGGGGAAACTGAGTCAAGAGCAGTAAGCTATTGTTGAAGTCTGCAAGAAATCTTCCAAGAAAACTGCTAAGTTTTTATTGCAATTTCCCATAGTGTCAGCTGTCAACTTGACACATTTGGTAAGAGGGACCCTCAACTCAGGATTGGCCTGTGGACACACCTGTCAGGATTTTCTTGATTGCTAATTGATGTAAGAGAGGACCCAGCCACCGTGGGCGCTGCCATTCTTAGGCAGCTGAGCTGAATGTGGGCTGCAAAAGAAAAGTAATGAGCAAACCAGTAGTCAGCGTTCCTTTGTTGATTCCACCTCAGGATCCTGCTCTGAGTTTCCGCCTTGGCCGCCCTCGGTGACGGACAAGAAGATGAAATAAAGCCTTTCTCCCTCAAGTGTTCTTGGTCACGGTGTTTTATCACAGCAACAGAAAGCAAACTAGGACAGATTTTTTTTTCTAATTATTTAAAAATTACAGGTGCCGGGGATATGGCTCAGCAGTTAAGAATGAGCACAGAGTGTGGATTCCATCAGTCACACTGGGTGGAACTCCAGGTCCAAGGGATCTGATGCTACAGGCTTCCGACATGGGCTGAAGTCAGGTGGCTCTCCGGTTTCCTCCAGACCTAAGTGCTGAGGTTTCCAGTCTGGTAGACTAGACAGTCACTGGTTCTCAGTCCCTCCAGTGTGATGATCATTGTTGCTGGGCTACCAGACCATGTTCTGTAAGTCAACCTAATACGTCATCTCCCTCGGTGAAACGTAATCATCCTTTCCACTCCATCCTTTCCTTTCAGGTCCTCTAGAGAACCAGTCTGACACACACACACACACACACACACATACACACACATACACACACACACACACACATACACACCCACATGCACACACATACATATACATATACACATACACACACATACACACACACATACACACATGCACACACATACACACACACACACACACACACACACACACACACACACACACACACACACACACCCCTCCAGGGTTCCTCAAATCAGAGAGTTACTCAGAATCATAGCGCTGCAATGTCATGTGAGGAAAGCTGGAGTCTAGAGATGACACGGAGAGACACTGGGGTGATTTCTCTGTGCTCCGCATGGCTCTCCACACAGCATTTGGGTCCCAAGCTTTTATCACATGCCAGCCTGAGGGCTTCTTCCCTGGTCACTTCTTCTGAGTGTGTCTGTGCATGGGCGAGCAAGTGCCTGAGGAGGCTAGATGGAAGCATCAAACCCCTAGGATCTAGGAAATGACTAAGTAATGAGGATTGAACCCCCCAAGAACTGAAGTTGTGCCCTTATGAATGAGGCCAGTAACGGGCGTACAGTGCTGCATGCCTGGTTTTGTTTGTTTGTTTGTTTGTAGAGGACTAGCCAAACATCTCTGGCTTCCTTGCCCCGGACTTCAGTCTTCTTTCCAGGCAGTTTAGGACCTTGTGCTGTAGCAAGCTCAAGGGTCCAAGATAGTTCTACTAGTTCTCAAGTCCCATTTATCCCAGGGTGTCAGTGCACAGTATACTTTTCTGTTTCTATAAGAGACGATGTTGCTCCTGGATGCAGCAGTGTTCTCATTTGCAGGTGGTCAGTCCTGCCTGCCAGACCTCAGTGGTACTGGAATCCAAGGTGTCGGGAAAATACCTGCCTAGTTAACCAACCTTAATTGAGAGGCTCGCAAAGGCCACTTGTGAACATTAGCGTGCTAATAATTAGATCCTGCTAGAAACCCGTTTTTCTTGTTGTTCTTCCACCTAGAGATTCCGTAGTTTCTCAGAAGAGGGCCTTCTGACCTTAAATCTCTTATTCCATTTGTGTGTGTGTGTGTGTGTGTGTGTGTGTGTGTGTGTGTGTGTGCGCGCGCGCGTGCAGGCTGAGCCCCAACTGTTTTCTGCCCGATCCGAACTTGGGCCTCCACATTCTCAGTGAGTGACGTAAACATCTGACCCACACCCAGCCAATCAGAGCCTGAAGGACAGGCTCTCAGAAGCTGCTTTTGCTACAGTCTGCCTACGCCTCTCCTGGGCTTACAAGGTGCCTCCAAGCAGCATGCAGGCCTGTTATTTCTGCCTTCGTGTCCCCTTTTCTTTGGGTCAGACTCCCATCCCTTCCTCGATATGCACGTCAATCAATCACACAATAGCATCTGCCTGCTAACCTACCTCATCTTCCTTTTGAGTGGAAGGCTCGGAGAGATGAAGCCATTGTCCTATATATGGTCTCCTTGGATCCAAGGGACAGTGAAGCCTTGCACGTGACCCCCAAGATGAGAACATTTACCCCCACTTCGACTCCAGCATATCTGTCTTAGGAACCATATTATCCCATATTGATCATATTATAATGATGGTGAATAACGACTTATGGGGCCACCTGGCAGGGCAGCTGAAAATCAGATGGACACCTTGAGCAGAACTGCTTCATTTTGCAGCGAATTCCCATTTAAGCCTATAGCTTATTCTTGTACTCTAAAGAGAAACTTATGGCCACCGGACCCCTCTGCCAGGTCCCCTTTCCAAGGCACACCGATTGAACTCCTTTTCAGATTTTTGCCATTGCTTCACTCTTTAATTTGCATTTTGATATGGTGAGTGGAAAAGCAGAGAGGAGGGCATCAGGATTAGGTGGCAGGGCCACTGAGGTGCTTGCCTGCAAGGGGCACATCCTGAGTTTGATTTCTGGAGCCGAGAGCCAGCTCCTGAAAGGCGTCTTCAGACCGTGACATTAGCATTGAGAAATGCATGTGTGCGTGTGCATCCTGAATAAATACGTGCACAAAAGGATGGACGTAGAAAGAACTGTTGGCACAAAGACTGGAAAGCCCACTCCACCAGGATTACGAATAAGGGATGGAGCTAGCTTGTCTCAGCGCTGTATCTCTCTCATTCTCACAGTGTTTATCTCTTTCCTAATAATCTGTCTCTGGTTTTGCCAGCACTCACGTGCCTCTGGTCCGATTCTTTGTCTGAGGATACAGGAGCTTGGAAAGGTTGAGTGCCCTGGGTCTCCAGTCCTCACCTGTAACATTCTGAGTGGTAGTGGAGCCTGGCCTGCTGAGGCTGCTGGAGCCAGGGTTGTGTCCTAAACCCCTGCTTCTCAGTGGCCTCTCAGGAAAGGACCCCTACTGTCTGTGATAGATAATGGTCCCAATCCCTGTAGCTGACCCGTATCCAGCCAACAAGATTTGATTCAAGGTTGTTTGCTTGAATTGTTGTCACACGAACTCTCTTCTTTGCCGGGACTCCTGAAAGGGAGGAAGTGAGGATGATCCTCCCAGCATCTCCCAGTCGTGAGCCTAATAAAAGAGCAGTGAAGGAAGTCAGACGGAGACGCACGTGGGTAGTTCTGATGGCATTTGGGTGCCTGGATCCAACTAAGCCTGAAGGTAGGAGTCCCAGTTACTAGTGACAATCAAGTTCCATTCTCCTTTCTTGAGCAAACTTGAATTTTGAAAGCGCCCTAACCCAAACACACACGAAGCATGCAGCTTACAAAACAACCCTTCTTTGACCCCGTCCTCGGTACAAGGCGACAAAAAGATGCAAATTTCCATTTTTGATGATTACGTTAAGCCTCAGTCTGTGGAGCCATTTTGAAGGAAGCGATGCCATGGAAGACTATTCGGTCAGGGGCTTCTCTACCCGTCACACTGTTGAGTCACCAGACAGATCCCAGCTTATCTGCTGTTGTCGGCAGCTAGGGGGTTTGCGGGGGCCCACGTGAGCACACAGCTGTGCTGGCCTGTGGGGCTGTTTGGGGGCAACCAAAGACTGATGTCCAGACATTTTCTTCTATGGCTCTCTGCCTTATTTATTAATTTATTTTTTCAAATAGAGCCTCTCACTAGATTGATCTACTCTTTGGGCTAGACTGACTGGCCACCGAGCCCCAGCAAGCCACCAGTCTCTAGGCCACAGTGCTAGGATGACAGACACGTACTGCCGTGCTCTGGGTCAGGCCTCATGTTTTTTCCACTGAGCCACCTAACCGGCGGTTCGATACTTGGTGCCATGGAGCTCCTTTGCAAAGCACTGTGGGTTTTCTTGCTTCTACATCGTCCGTGTCTCCTACACTGCTTACTCCCTCTGGACTCCTCAACACCTGGTACATGGGTTGAGTGGTGAGGTGGTCCCTTCAGCACCAAAGGGCTCTTCTTAACTCAGAGCAGTGACCTCCAACCATAAACTATTTTTGTGGCTATTTTGCTACTGTCGTGATTCGTAATGTAAATATCTGTGTTTTCTGATGGTCTTAGGTGACCTCTGTGAAGGGATAGTTGACCCCCAAGAGGGTCAGGACCTACAGGTTGAGAACCTCTGCTCTCGTGGACCATACAGAGAAGCATACAAAACATCTACATTTCTTACTTGTGAACAAAAATCCCCAATGCTTTTCTTACCTTAGCCACAGAGCAGGACTGGATCTGCCTGAGTGAGGGCCGCAGTAGAAGCTTGCGGCCCTAGCAACTGGCTTGGTGTGTGGTCTCTGAGCTCCAATTACACAGCCCCTCCTCCAGGTCCTGGAGTGGGGAGCGGTTTTTTTTTTTTTGTCAAGCGTCCAGGGGATCCCCAGAGACCCCCCTCAAGGCTGAGAATCAAAGCTCTGAGTTGCCTGGTGTCACGCCCTTCCCCCCAGACCGGGTCACACCAGGCTCCAGATAACTCACAAATATATAAAAGAAGTAGTGCCCCTGCTTTCCCAAAGGAGCAAGGAGTTCCTTCTAGAAGACAATAAAATCCCAAACTGTTTCACCTACATCCCAGCAGCTGGCTGTCATTGTCACCTGGGCACCTGATCTATGGGATTAGAATTCGCTTCTCTCCCAGCCGTGATTGCTGACAATTGGAGACTTTCTTTCTTGGAAACCGGTGCTTTATGTGTAAGAATGTTTCATGTTATAAATGATGGCGATATTCAGTACAGTGTTTTCAACCCAGTCCTTCCCTGCATGCTCTCTGTCTGTCTCTCTGTCTCTCTTTCTCATTCTGTCTCTGCCTTGCTCTGTGTGTGTGTGTGTGTGTGTGTGTGTGTGTGTGTGTGTGTGTGTGTGTTCCAGCCTCTGTGTGTGGCCTCCTCCTGGTAAAGGCAACGTTCCCACCACTGCCTGCCCTGAATGGTTTCCAAGCCTCCTCCCATGCCAACAGCCAGGCAGGCCCGGCGATCCCTCCCTCTTCACCAGCCAGCAGCAAGGGAAGGGGCACAAAGGAGCTGCTGCCTAGGCTTGGAGGCTTCTACATTGAAGATAGCCGGGGAGTGTAGGATGCAAGAGGTCTCTCTCATAGCCCCCCCCCCCCCGTCACCTTACCTATTCCTCCTCCCCAAAGACTGTCTGGAGGGCCCCAGCCTTCTGCACCTCTGGGAACCAAACTAGAAGGTGGCTGCTGCAGGGGCCTAGGAAATCCATGGTTCAGCAGGCCCTGGATGTTTGGGGCCAAAAGGACTCCGGGAAAGGATGGCTAGGGTGGAGGTGGCACTTGGCAGGAGCCTAAGGTCAGGGAGTAAAGACCAGACCACACTGAGCTTGAGAAGGGTGGAGCTGAGGCCCTTCTTCTCCAAGGCCGCTCACCTCACCGCCCCATGCTCGCTCACAACTTCCCATTCTGGTCATGTGTCCTTTCATTACTCTTTAGAGGAATCTGGCTTTCTGAAGAAGTGTGGCTAGCCAGGGTTAGGCCAGACCTGGGTCTCTATGCTTGTGACCCAATCCTCCGTGGAAACTGTTCTGTCTGCTCTTGCCACCACTCTGCCTGTCTCAGCTGGCCAGCCTGCTTGCTTTTCTCTCTGGTGGGTTCACTGGGAACTCTGCCTGTGACTTCCCATTATGAGAGCTCCCCAAACACCTCCGTAATTCTTAGTAAGTGCCTTGCCTTGAATGTCCTGCCTGGTGAGTGCCCCGGCTGGTGGGCACCCAGGCTGGTGGATGTCCCAGCTGGTGGATGCTCTGCCTGATGGATGGCCATAGAATCTTTCTGATGCTGTGTAGTCTCTCCTTCTTCAACGTCCTCGGCTGCATGTGGAGAATTCCAGGACACCGTCTCGCTATCACCAGCTGTTCACTTTCAGTCTAAAAGCCTGCTGTCCAGGTCAATGGCTCTGGGTCCAAACTCTTCCACTGTAGAGTATTAGCAGAAAGGGTGTTTTATGTACACACAGCCCCGTGGATGTGTGATGACTGCCCCCACTGGTATCACAACACTGATGCCAGACACTGTCACCTTGGTCCCCTCACCGTCTTTTTCTCTGATGATAAGATAGACAGGGCAAGTTTTCTCAGGCTCTCGTGTTTTTTTTTTTCAGATATGAATATTGACCAATCCCCCAAAGATACCAGAAAAATGTAGGAAGCTTGGTCATTTCCATGTCTCAGCTGTATTCAAATCACCTGGAGCAGGGTGGTACATCCTCCGACCCCAGGTTTCTTGGCCAGCAGGACTAGATGCTCAAAAACAACAACAACAACAACAACAACAACAACAACAACAACAACAACAACAAACCCAAAACTTCAAAATGCAGGCCGATGGAGAGGCTGAGTGGATTAGGGCACTTTTTGCAAACTCTGATAAGCTGAGTTCAATGCCAGAATCTGCACAGTACAAAGGAGAGAAGTGATTCCTATAAGTCGTCCTCTGACTACCACATGAGTGTGTGTGTGTCTGCGTGCACATACGTGCACACACACACACACACACACACACACACACTACACTAAATAATTAAAATGTAATATTTTTAAATTTTAAAATAGTAGTTTACAATCTAGGATTTTTTTCTCCTCTGAAAAGTCTAATGGTGCACAACTGTATGGATGGCTCTGGGAAAGGCAATCTGGCTAAAAAGGCATGAGATGTGGTGGAGAAAGAGATGGCTCAGCAGTTCCAAGCATCCATTTTGGGAAGCTTGTAATCCTAGCTCCGGGGGATACAACCCTCTCTATCCTCAGGCTCCTGCACGCATGTGTACATACACACACAGAGAATTTAAAATAATAATTTTAAAGCTATGAGACGTGCAGGATACAAGACTCCTGTGTTCAGGACTCTAGCCAGCCACTTCTCAGCACACTCCTCGGGAGTCTGGAGAGGACAGAATTCCAGACCCTGCTACTTACAAGATAATTTGTAAATCAAATGGACTAATGTTTGTAAGGTCATTTTATTTGCCATAAAGTGTTGTGCAGGTATGAGTTCCTGCCCTTGAAAAAGTAATTTTTAAGAAGTTTCAAGTGTTCCTGGAAACCCGAAGGTTTGTTCTCAGATGGCAAACAAAGGTCATTGAACGATTAGCCCTCAGGAGCTGTCATTTGGGGATACTTTCCAGGGCAGCAAATATAGCCAGCAAATGCTACACCAACCTGCTTCTTGTGTAACCACAGTGTCGTAACTAAGCACAAGGATTAAGGAGCCGAGTAGCAATATAACCTGACTGATAGCCCTTTGAACCCCAGGCCTGCCTTGTAATTTGCTTCGGGTAAATTGCTAGGCTTCTGGGAGCCCCATGTCCTCGTCTGAGAAGTGGTCATAGTGAGACTGCCCACCTCAAGATTCTTGCGTGATTTAAAGCAAACCCCTTTGCACTGAGAGCAGTAGAACTTCCTACTGGTCACGTGGCATTTGATTGCATTCGTCAGATATCTGCTATGAGTCTGAGGGGAAAACAGCTTGAGCCACTCCTAAATTTGAAGGATTCTCAATCCAAAGACAAATTAAGGACTGGGCACAGGGGAGTTCTGGGCCTCACAGCTGGACAGAAATTTACAAAGGTAGCTCCCCCTCCCCTCCCCTCCAGAAGAACAAAGGTCACCCTGTGAAGCCTCAGTAGCTCTGAGTGGCCTTACAGGAGGTAAGGGAAACCTGTGCAAACAACTTCACTTCCTAGCCTCTGTTTGTCTTCCCCCAAGTTGCCACCCAAAGAGAGTCAAAGCCTGGTCCATCTATCCTGTCTTTTGTTCTTTTCTTTTCTTCTCTTTTTCTCAGGCAGTGGCCCCGGGGGGTGGGGGTGTGGGTGGGTGTGTGTGGGTGGGGGTGTGGGCCTCAGTGGGGGTGTTCTACCGAGGACCTCACACCTGCTTTGTTGATGCTGACATTCCATGCCACCTCTGTTCACTTCATTCCCTGAGTGTCTCTCATGCTGGTAAATTCTTTGTTTTTCCTTTGTTAATCTTTTTTTTTTTTTTTAACCAAGGTCCCTTTTAATAACATAATGGGGTTCCTTTTCCCCAAAAGCCTCTAAATAACTTTTGGCCTGCAGCCTGACTGGATTCCCATCTGCCGCTCTATGCTGAGAACCTCGGGCGTAGAGGAAAAGAGCACAGGGTTGAGGTAACAGAAGAGTACGGAGTTCAGTGGGAGCTGGGGACCGGGCATGTGAAATAGGTAAGAAACATAGTCAAAGCTGGTGTGGAGTGGAGTGGTGTTCAGAGGCCAGACACACCAAAGTAAGCAAAGATTCTTCAGATATGGGAGCTGAGACACAACAGAGGGTCCTTCAGGACTGGGCAGCTGACCTGGTCTAGGGTGACATTCTGATTGTGTCAGGGAGCCTGGCTCTTCACCTTGGCGTTTCTTCTAGCCAGAAAGAAAGAGGTAAGGGTGAGGTAGGCACAGCTGCCCACTTTCAGAAGGTAACGTCATTAAGTCTGTTGTACAAGCTGAGTCCCAATCTCCAGCACCCATATTTAGAGTTCAAACCCCAGTGCAGGGATAGTGGAGCTACCTGGCTGGTTAGTCTAGTCAACTGTTGAGTGCTAGGTCTGACCGGGAGACTTTGTCTCAAAAGAGACAACCAAAGAGAACATCCACGTTCCACCCCTGTTTGTATGCATGCACACACATGTGCACAGATATCTGCATGCACACACATATAGTAAACACATACATCCACATAAAGAACATGACCTGGCAATGACACACATTCCTTCCATAACTTAGTCACCCGAGCAGAGCTAGCAAGGAGGACTGGGAAATGAATGAAGTCTTAGTGGTAAGTTGCTATGCAACCAGTTAAAAAATGGGAAATTTATTATTAAAGGAAGGAATCTTGGGGACAGCACAGTCTTTGGGGGATGGTCAAGAGGACACTGATAAAAATGATCCAGGTCATAGGGCAACTTAGTTTTGAGTAAATAAAGGCAAGTATATGTCAAGAGAACAGAAATGGTGGTTAGTATTCTGAGAGGCGGAGCCACTGCTGACTCAGGGTCCTGTGGGAGGCAGTGGGGTAGGAAGCCAACAAAGACCAGGACAAGGGCTCCCATGGGGGCTACAGTGAACTGCTGACCTGGTAGCGTTAGGGAAGAGACAGAACTGGCACATGACTGCTGCAAAGCTTTTCTGGATGACCTGGTTCTAGCTGAGATTTGTCTCTTGTTCACTCATTTTGGGATCTCTTTTACTTTGTGCTCCTGTTTGTTTGCTTACATGAACTCAATCCACTAATCTCTTACAGTTGTGATCTGGATATAAAGGGTGTGTGGGGGGGGGGGTCGCGTGCATGCGCACCTTCCTAGGCACATTAGGCAAATACTATGCCAACTGAACTATATCTCTAGCCCCAAACTGGTAGTTTTAAAAAATGATTAAATGTTCTCTTGCCTTTGTAGAGGTGATGGCTGTAATTATCTTTCAGGGTCTACAGGTTCAGCAAGGTTCAAGAGACTGCAATCCCAGCTCTAGGGATGATGTAGAGACAGATGGACCAGTTCAAGGCCATTCTTAGCTACAGAGTAAGTGCAAGGCCAGTCTGGAATACACAAAATCCTATCTTGGTAAAATAAATAAATAAAAAATGAACAAAATCTCCAGATTTGTAATCCTGAGATTGCTTTTAAAGCAGTTGCTGAGGAACCAGGCAGCTCTGAACCAGTGGGCAAAGTGTGTCCATCTATTTTTTAAAACCATAAATATTTCCATCTCCATACTCTTTTTTTTTTTTTTTTTTTTTTTGCCAACTGATGGCTCAAAGCTAAAAATAACCCTTAAAAAAATCCTGCTTTTTGTGTTTGTTATGGTTTGGGGGTTTTGTGCCAAGGACACACAGAGCAGGCTGCCATTCTTCCTAGCCAAATGCATCCCAACACGAGGTCCTTCAACTGTGTTTGTTTCTCAATGTGTATTGAGCCAATAGCATATTAGAACTGTGGGGGATTTCACCAGCTTCCCTCTGAGACCCACCAAACAGACAGTCACAGTGGGTGTTCTGGACTCCTAACTAGGACTGAACGGTACAGGGACATGCTGTTCTGTTTAGGTATGGTGGGTACTTCTGGGGTACTTCCCCAAATTGTTCAAGTCCCCACCACCCAGAGAAAGGGAAACAATGCCAGCTACATCTATACAAACTCAATTTTGATTGGCCAAGATGCAGTCTCTTTCATTGCATCACAGGAGCATGTAAGCCCATTGGTTCTCAGCCTTTGGACACTCAGAATGTGGTGGTATACACTGTGATGACAACACTTGGGGGACTAAGGCTAGAAGATTGTGACTCTGGGGCCAGCCTGGGATACATAGCGAGGCTGTACCCTAAAACAAACAAACAAGATGCAACCAAAAAGAAAATTCCAGAGTCAGTGGATATGAGGAAGGTCCTTGGTTCTGGTTCAGTTGTATCATTCAAAAGGCTTCTGTGGGTCATTATACCATCATGTGACAGGCACCTGTGTGTGGCTAAGGCTAAAAGGCCTAAAGGGGATGGTTAAGACACTCAGTGAGTGAGATAAGGTCACAAACCAGGTAGGGCATCCAAGGTGGCATCTGGTGCCGCAGAGCAAAGGGCCCCAGTTCTGGCACAGTGGAACCCATGCTTACAAGGTGAATGGGGGGCGGGGGGAGTGGAGAACTGCAGTGGGGTGGACTGCTGGTGCTGATGATGGAGGTCACCCCAGAGGCAGGGAGCCCAGAATGAATGTTGAGTTGGTGCAGTGAAGTAGTAAGGGTAGACAAAGAAGCATCAAGAAGCAAAGCTGGGATGTACATTCATTGGCAAAAAGAAGGAGTGGTTCAAAGGATCCAAAGGCATCAACTCTGAGAGGGAGGCCTTCTGCTCCACAGAGTCTGCAGAGCTCTTGACTGACTCCCTCCTATTCTTAGCTCCACGGTGCCCTTGCCCGGTTTGTGGGCCTTGGTCTTATGGCCCAAGACAATGGCACCTGTGTTCTAGAAAGCAGAGCAGAGACAGGGGTGGCAGAGAGAGCAAATAGCACAAGCTCGCTACTGCTTAGGGAAACGTTACATGATACCTGCTCTGGCAGTTTATTCATTAGAACTTAGTCCCAGGACTATAGTAGCTGCAATGGGGTCTGGGAAATGTAGTCTGCTCAATACATTAGTTCTCGTAACTTCTGTCATTACTTGGAGCAAGGTAATATAGTGCTACATCAGGTTCCCAGTCTCATGGGGGTGTCTGTGTGTGGAATCAGCACTGAGCTTGCAGTGAGGCAAGCCTGGGCACCCAGCAGTGGTCCTCCGCCCAATCCCCCTCCCCCAAGATCTCAGCATATGGTGGATACTTCCAGGAATTCCCTGTGCTTGTTAAAGAAGTTCTTTATCAGGAAAGGGTCCAACCCGTGGTCTTCCCTGAGGATTATGTGACGATCCTTAGAAAATCTGGGGTTACCAGATCATGTGGAGTGAGAACCTCGCTAAGGAAAGGGCAGACGGAGCTCAAAACGACTGTCCAGAGAAGTCAAACTTCAACCTTCTCCATGAGAGCACCACAGTCAACAATCATGAGGGCTGGAGTTCAGATCCCAGCACCCACATAACAAGCCAGGTGTCCTCCTGCTCTAAGCTTTGTCCTTCATGCAGGAGCACACAAGAACACACACACACGCGCGCGCACACACACACACACACACACACAAAGACACAATATCTTTCATGAGTAGGGAGGGAGGATAACCTTCCTGGCCTGTGGGTTGACTGCCAGGGCAAGCTTTTGTCTCCTCTTTTTTCCTTTTTTTCTTTTCTTTCTTTCTTTCTTTCTTTCTTTCTTTCTTTCTTTCTTTCTTTCTTCCTTCCTGCCACTGAGAATATAGCAGCTGTATTATAGTTTATAAGATGATAAAGGAGCCGGGTAGTGGTGGCGCACGCCTTTAATCCCAGCACTTGGGAAGAGGCAGGCGGATCGCTGTGAGTTCGAGGCCAGCCTGATCTACAAAGTAAGTCCAGGACAGCCAGGGCTACACAGAGAAACCCTGTCTCGAAAAACCAAAAAATAAAAATAAAATAAAATGATAAAGGAAGACTGCAACCTTTTAGACACACACACACACACACACACACACACACACACACACACACACAGAGAGAGAGAGAGAAACAATCAGCATAATTAAATTCTATGTAAGGTAAAGGTTGTCATTTATTCATTTTGCTAATTTTTTTCCTTTTTTGGTGTGTGTGTGTGTGTGTGTGTGTGTGTGTGTGTTGGTGGTATGTGTGTATGTCTATATATGTATATAGGTACTTGTGTATGGTTGATACACACGATTGTGTGTGCTGAGTGTCCTCCTCTCAGTTCCCACCTTACTCCCTTGAGCCAGGGTCTCTCACTGATCCAGAAGATTGCCATTGCACCTAGGGCGCAGAGCTCTTGGATCCACTTGTGTCCCCACTTCCCCTATGGCTAGGGTTACAGGCATCCAGAGATATACAGAGATTTTCACACAGGTCCTGGTATTCAGACTAGGGCCCTCATGCTCGCATAGCGATCTCTCTCACCCACCAAGGCAGCTCCTCAGCTCCTCAACTAGTCCCACTATGAGTCAGGTGCCATAATGGTCCTGGACACTGGTCTAATCCGGATTAACTTCCAACTGATCGCTGTCACAGGGCCTTGCTGGTATCATCTTTGGAGGAGCTGTCCTCTGACCTTGTCTAACTGAGAGTCCTGCTTCTAATCTAGTTACTGGGCATCTTGGCCAGGGGCCAGAAAGTCTGAATGAGATCCCATCTTTTTCTACAGCAACTTGAGCTGACCTCGGCATGCCATCACTCAGCTCAGACCACCTGCCCCTCCTGGCATAAGTCTGTCACAGGTGTGCTTCTCGCTCAGCAAGCTCTGAAGTGAGCAAAGTGTACGGATCTATTCTGTGTACAGATTCGCTCTCTCCACATCTTTCAGATGCTGCTGGTGCCTTGTAGGCAGAGCACACAGTTCATTTACTCCACCCTAGCAACTGTGCCTTCTTCAAATTCTGTGAAGACTTTGAAGCATTTGTCCTGACCAGTGCCCAGCTGGCAACCTGCACACTGCCCTTCCTCCACATCTCACCTTTGAAGCATGAATTCATGTCATCCGAACACGTGATGCTCGAATATACTTAATACATGGTCTTTGTGCAGAGATTTCGGTCTAATATTCAGCTGTAGTGAGCCAGCCACAGAAAGAGAAGAAAACAAAGTCACTTGTTTGTCAGGGGGAGAAGGGTTTTTGCTAACTCTCAGATCACATTGCCTATGCAGAACAAATGCTTTGCGTGGGGCACGCTGTTCTGATGGTTAGGTTATAGAGAGTAATTAGGTTAGTAACCACTGACTTATAAGGGTGCTCACCCGGGTTCCTTAATGGCCTAAGGGACTCTCTTGGTTCCATAATGTACTTTAAAACATGTCATGGTCAGATGCAGCTGCTGGACTTGGGATGGCTCAGTTTCTCCTGTTCTGTTTGTAACGAAAGGACTGAGTTACGGTGGATGCAACAAGGACACAGGTGCCTTTTCCACTGTCTTCCTCAGAACCCCCTGGTCTGAGAACACAGAGGGGCTCCCAGAGTAAGGGAGCTGGCGGTAGCCGTTGTGGTTACTGCCCTTAGTACAACCTGGCAGGACACATGAGAACAGCATGTCTCAAAGGATGCAGGTGGCTTCTTGCCTCAAGTAACAAATCTCATTGTCCCTTTGTGTCCTCAGATTCATTTAAGTCTCGGGAAAAGCACTGAGTGACACCTTAGAAGACAAGAAGGGCAAAGAAGGTCCACAGACAAAGAAGTAGTTTGGGAGGCAGAAAAAGAAAAAGGGAAAGAAAAATCCCTAGGCCTGCCTAGGAGCAGCCCAGCCTAAGCACAGTCACACTACATTCTCGCTCATGTGATCTCCCCCAAGTTGCCTTTATTTGTGTGTGTGTGTGTGTGTGTGTGTGTGTGTGTGTGTGTGTGTGTGTGTAAGAGATACTTTGTGGCTCAGACTGCTGACTCCTCTAGACCAAAACATGTTAAAGGATCCATTGACCACAGTCTTTCAAAGTCACTCAGCTTGAATGAAAAGAACTTAGCATCTTTTACTTACCAGGTAGGCTTCTCATGGCTGGCAGAGCAAGTCTTTGAAGATGGGCACACAAAGACCCAAAGGTTGCTGAGCTTTCTACATCTCAGCCTAGCCATGCAAAAATAGAGGATCAGGGATTGAGGATGTTCTGTGCTTCGATGAAGCCACCAGTCCCGATGAGGTGTGACTAGGTCAGATCCTGGTCAGGACTCCTCTGCCTGCCTGCAATCATGGTGCTTCTTGGCTTTGCATTTGCCATGGAATCTTCCTTGAAGGCTTCACCTCCCTAATCAAAACTCTTGAAACTTTGGTATCACTCACTTCTCGTGCTGGTTGCAAGAACTTGAAATCATTCTCTCTCTCTCTCTCTCTCTCTCTCTCTCTCTCTCTCTCTCTCTCTCTCTCTCACACACACACACACACACACACACATACACACCACAGAACAATGTCTCTTGAATAGATATTCAAAGCTTTTGGGTTTACATATTCTTATTTTATTAATAAGTGGGGTGCCATCCTCCTGATTTTTGTTTTGTTTGTGAGACAGGGTCTTTCTGTATATAGGTCTGGAAATCATTATGTTTATAAGGCTGGCCTCAAACTCCCATCGGTCTACTTGTTTCTGACTATCGAATGCTGGGATTAACGGTGTGTGCCACCATGCCTGGCTTCTCCAGTTCAGTCAACATAAACCAAACTACCACTTTTGGAAATGCTTTCTCAAAAAAAGAAAAACAGAAAGCAGGAAGGAAATGCTTTCTCCTTTTAAGAATATCCTAAATGTGAATTTTAAGCTGATTTTTAACTAAAAGGGGCAATTGTGGTTTATAATCTGTTCCCTTTAACTCATAAAAATTCCATAGTTTTACACACACACAAACACACACACACACACACACACACACACACACACACGTGTGCACAGAGAGAGAGAGCTACAATGTCCAAGGAAGAGCTTGATTTACATTTTTGCAATCTGTATCAAGACCAAACGTTAAAACAAAATAGCAGTTTGTAACATATTGTTTAAACATCAGCAGTTATGTGGTGAGAAAATCCTGAAGGAGCTGGGAACCCTCCCCCGTCTTCCTCAGCAATGATTATACAGCGAGACTGTGTCAGGAAAGCCGTGACATAGGCAGTCCTGGCCTCAAGCTCCTACATCCTGTGTTCTCACTCATGGGGTCACCTGCCACATCATCCTGTGGGCACACCTGCCATATCGACCTGTGGGCACGAAGGCTCAAGCTGATCCAGGCTGGGCAGGTGTGTCTGTGCAGGGCTGTGTCTGGCTTGGGAGCAGTTTGTAGACCTGGTGCTGCCCACAGCTTTCCCTAAGCCCAAGCTCCAGAAGCCACAGCACCATGTTGAGTGTACACACCATGTTCAGGCTCCTGGGAAAAAGGAAGATTCAATATCTAATTAGAGAGAAGCCAGAAACACATGGGGCACCAATGAAAGGGGCCTGGAACTCAGGGGTGGATGGAGTGGATAAGCTTTTCAGAACAGCTGATGGAATTTTGGTTTTTTGTTGTTGTTGTTGTTTTTTATCTTACATTTTATTTTCTTTTTAAGCCTTTGAAGGCTGGAAATATTTGAGGATAAATGTATGAGTGTGAGATTTTTGGCAGAGTAGGGAAAAAGAATGTCACTCTGAATCCAGGTTTGACTTGGACAAGGAGAGTCTTACAAAAACATCAGGAAGACAGAAATTTTGAAAATCGTATTTACTTAGGGCTGAGGGGAAGGTTTCTGTCTAGCCTGAAAGTGATGTCATATGAGGAGGGGGAAATACTGAGTGTCCTGAGTTGGTGTTCCCCAACGTGTGCTCCATAGCACCCAAGTCTCAAGAGATGCCTATTGACAGAGGTAACTTTGGGAACCTCACAGTCCTTGAGATGGGCTTTCAGGAACCTTGAAGCAAATCTTTTATGCTAGACTCAGTATTTCCCAAACAGTGGCTCCTCCTTTCATCCCCCTCTCTCTTTTTATGACATTTTGACACTTCAAGGTCACATTATGACAATTCAAGGTATATAGCATAGTCAAGTATATAACATATAACGATCAAGCTAAAGTAATTAGCATTTTCACGTCACTAAATAGTGATCAATTATTTGTGTTGGAAACTTTTGATCTCTTTTTCCTCTTTTAAAGGCTTATTTTCGTTTTTAAAAGGACATGTTTGTGCATTTGTCTGTGTGTGGGTACAGTGCCCTTTTAGGCAAGAAGAGGGCAGCTGGTCCCCTGGAGCTGGAGTTACAAGCAGTTGTGGGCTGCTTGCTGTTGGTGATGGGAACTGAACTCAGGTCCTCAGCAAGAACAGCACAAGCTCTTACCAGCTGAGCTATCTCTCCAGCCCCTCTTACATGAAATGTATAGTTTATAAACAACACCCACCCTATAATTAGTCCTTAGTCTCCATCTTTGTTATGAGAAATGTGACTTTTGCTTGAGAGAGAGTGGGATGGGTCTTCACAGTTCAGGAATGATGCAGAAGGAAAGTGTGATTTGGGGTCAATGGCCCATAAGGGGGTTGGCTGTTCTGTGACTTCCGGGAATGAAAAGACGTATGCAAGGAAAATGTATTTGCCTTCTGCACTAGCATGAGGCTGTATGAAAGACTGTGCCTGCCTGGAACTGTGGCTGTCACCCTGTGACCATGAGGAAAGGGCAGTGGGAATGGAGATAGGAGATGCCCATCTAATACCCAGACACGGGAGCCACTAAGCTGCTTACTCACCTCAGCCTCTGCCCTCCTTTATAATGTCAGCAAATGCTGCTGATAACTAAAAGTCCTCACAGCTGGAGCCCTGGGTCACTGGAGACAGACTACCACACAAAGGAACGGCCCTCGCGCTCCAGACTTGAAAACAGAATCCCTGCATCTAAGACCCTTGCCAGGTAATGTTCAGCCCGAGGAACTCACTCCTGGAAGTGAGAGCTGGGTCTAGGCTGGGCCCTTGCAGCCCTTATGATCAGGATTCTGTGCTCTGTGCTCTGGGACACAGTGGGACTCTAGGAAACACAGACCGGTGTGAGCTTCTTGGGTTATTTCAGAGTGTGCCCTCCTGTAAAAGTAACTTTTATTCACCTAGTGTAATTGTCATCTTGGAGGCGTACGGCCTCTGTCTGCTAACCTTGGCCTAGCCCGGGAAGCTTTTACTTGAGCTTCTGATACTTACTGATTAATAAACTCACCCTTTCTAGCTCTTTCTGAGCTCTGGGCTCACTTGATCTGGCTTTGCTCCTCTCCAAGCTGAGTCCCTTAGCCACTGACTGAATTGTTCCACCTGGCCTCGAACTAACTCTAGCAATCTGTTGTTTTCTATTTTCATTTTTATTTATTTATTTATTTTGAGACAGGGCTTCTCTGTTTTAGCCCTGGCTGTCCTGGTACTTACTCTGTAGATCAGGCAGGTCTCGAACCCACAGAGCTCAGGCTACCTCTGACTCCCTGAGTGTTAGGATTACAGGTGTGCACCATCACCACCCAGTTTAGCAATCTGTTCTAATCTTCTGGCTCCTTCTCATCCTCTGGCTCGTTCTGCCTTCACCTGTGTCCAGCTTGTTCTCTCTTCAACCTGTCTCTGTAAGGCTCTCCTGATAAAAACGGCCTCTGAATTCCACAAACTCAGCTCCACTGCACCGCCTCTCAACTCACTGACTCAACCGAACTGCCTGGACACCACTGACTAGAACTCAGACATCTGCATGCCTCTATCTCCTGAGTGCTGGGACTAAAGGCACGGATGACCAAGCCTGGACCTAAGCTTTTCTATACCAGGCTGGTCTTGAACTCAGAGATCTGCATGCCTCTGTCTCCTGGGCTTAAAGGCCTGTCTGTATTTCAGCTGGGTCATGCAGATCTAGAACGTCTTGGATGGGATCTCTCGCCAGAGCAGCCATTAAAATTAAAATTCCTCTACACGGTCCGAGGGCGTAGTGAGAGCCCCACACACTCCGTGTTTCTCTTTTGTTCCCTAGCTGTGAGGTAAGCAGGTCTCCTCTGCCAAATGTTCTATGCATTACCTTTCTCCAACCCAAAGAGACAGGGCCAGAGACTGAACCCTCCAGACAATGAGCCAAAGCAAACCTTTCTCTCCACGGTTAACTCATTATTTAAAAAAAATATATAGATTTCAAAACTTTAATGTGTGTGCATATGGTTGTGGATATCTACGTATGAGAGTGTGTGTGCCACAGCACGCATCTGGAGGTCAGAGGAGAACTTTGAGTGTTTGCTGGTCTCAACAAACCTCCACCTTGTGTGAAGCAGAGTTTCTTGTTTGTTGTGTGGACGTCCACTATGAAGTCAGATCAGAACCTCACTCAAGCATGGTGGGATTGGCCCTCCATCTTGGGATGCTCCCTCAGGCAAGCATGTCTTTTCAGGCCATGGACCAGAGATGTGGACATCCTTAGCAGTTATAACATTGTTGACTGAAACCATCTCTCTGGTTTTCTCAAAAACATTAGAACAATTTCAAAGGGGAATAAGAAAGAGATAACACCGAGACCCATTTTAGGAATCGTGTTGGCAATACCTGTTTGTGACCCCCAAGAAGGGAAATGGGTGTTAGGGAAAGAGTACTTGGAACTTTCACGTGAGAGCCACCAGCTTTGGCAGGCCTAACTGAGTGTTACCACCTCTAACCCCTTCATTCATACCACGGATTGCCTGTCAGAGGCTCAGCCACCGGGCAGCAGAGGAAAGCCTGCATCAGAACGCTTCACTTTTGGAAGCTGTGAGTTCTCAAAAAGAGCCGTGTGACTGACAGTCCTGGGATGCTGAGGCACCTTGAAAAGAGAGTCTGCGCAGTTTATTATACCTGGAAACAAGGCGGCATGTGGGAGGAATAAAAGGGTTGCTTGTTGTTTGGATAAAAGAAGCCGGCATGAAAATCGAGGTTCTCTTTAAGGAGAGCTTTGAGTTCCACCCGCTTTTTCTCCTATATTGTGCTTTAAATACACTGTTCATGGGAGGTACAAATTCATTGCTAACCTCAATATTATTACTTACTGTTCAGCAAGGTGTCTAATCTGTCTTACCATTAAAAGGCTAAAGTAAGATTCATTATGAAATGTTATTTAGTTTAAGTTCTGAAACATGATCAATAAAGGATAGCTTCTTTTTTTTTTTTTTTTTTTTTTTTTTTTTTTGTAGTTCTCATGCAGAATATTTTCTTTTGATAAAAATAGACATTAACACTGAAATTATCCTCAGGGGGAAAATGATGTTTTCTTAGATTGGAATCAATTTATCCTTCTAAAATGGTTATTGGCCAGCAGATTATCAGTAATTCACATTTCACAGTTCTCTTGGGAGACTGCTCCATTCATTGCTGGCACATAGAAATACAGCAGGCATGTGGCTGGGGCTTGACTTCCTGTGGAACTCCTTCTTGAGCTGGAGAATGATTCAAGTGAAACCAGAATCCCACAGGAGCATCATCGCATATGGATTGTCTTGGGTGTTCACACTCAACAGAACTCTCCCCAAAGGCCCCAGCCTTTCCCAAATGTTCAATTGCTTTATTTCCTGCTGTTTCCCTTTGCTATGAAGAGCCTTAAAGACATATGTTGAAGACAGGTCGAAAATCTTCATGGAGTTAGTTACACCAGAGAATCTCCTTAGATCATAGAATGCTCTTGAGAATTGATTATATTATTCTTGAAGAACTGGTTCAAACAAAACAAAACAAAAAGGGGTTGATAATGAGCACTGAGGTCATCTGGGGCGGGGGGGGGGGCTCGCTGTGTATGAAATAAATGCAGCGTGGGATGTCTGGGACAAGACCCTGGAGCCAGACCCTTGTGAGTGGATATGGTTCTGCCAGGCTTGAATGGCTGCCAGGGATTAGCTGGAGCCAAAAAACTGCTCAAAAGACTTTACAGAGAGATAGGTGGACAGTTAGTGCTCTGGCCAGTGTGCTCACGTTGCCTCTGCTGCCGAACAAAAGGTCCCTATGCAAGGTCACTACATAATGAGCCGCAGTTCAGCCAGGAACGAATTTCAACGGCTCCTGTCCTCTGCAGAACAAAGGGCAGAGCCAATTCGGGTCAGCATGTGAGATGCTCTCATTTGAGGAGAAAGATGCTTCCCACCCCTTTTTGGCTAGTGGCTATCTGTATATCTCCCTGCTAGTGGGAAGAAGCACCCTGATGCCCTTGGCACAAGTGATGATGCCTGGCCTCCACCGTTACCCACACGTACTGAATTGGCCTCTCAGCTCTGAGGGTTGTGAAATTCCCATGTGCAGTCTGGACCAATAGATCTCCATCTTTCTTTTGGTGTCCTTGTCTCTCTTCCCCTCTCATTCTTTGGAAGGATTTTACAGAACAAACGCAAATACATATAAGTTCTTTTTAAATAAGAAGTTTTAAAACCCCTATCTTGTCTATTAAAACCTTATTTATATATGCTTTATACATTATTATATATTTATCATATATTCTATATAAATTTATAATTTAGTGATTAGATCTGCAACATATTTTTAAATAATCATTCCAGTCAAACTAAACAGCATACATATTCCTCATGTCACATTGTCATTTTTTTTGTGTGTGTGGGAGCAGGTGAGAAGAAAGGGTTAGCTTCTTAGATTCAAGTATTTAGCACTGTAGTAAGTGTAGTCACCTGGTCCGGAAGTTACCCGCCTTTCATAGCTGAAACTTTGCAACTTTGACCAAGGCTCTCACTGCCCCACTGCCTTGGCTCTGGGTAGCCTGCTTTTCACCTCCTGCCTCTGTGAGTTTTACTAAGGAGTGCTTTGTGGTCAGACTCAGCAGAACTCTACGAAATGCTTTTACCTCTTCCCTGAACACTCAGTCACGTTACTTCCTGATGTTTCCCTTCCAGTTGTCCGTGAGGTGAAAGAATAGCTCGCTATAGAGACCTTTAGAGGTAGACACTGATTTCACGTGCAAGAGAAATCACAGCAGGGTTTCCTTTCTGCATCTGGTTTACTTCACTTAGCACAGAAGATTCGAACAAGTTAAAGATAGAAGAAAATCAATGCGGGACCCAAAGAAGAAAGTCAGAATACAGAGGGAAATCAGCAATGTGGAAGAGAAACTTAGCAAGAGACTTGAGGTTTAAAAATGGCTAATGATGGTGGGTGAGTGCCTTTCATCCCTGTGCCGCAGAGGCAGAGACAGGAGGATCACTGTGTGTCAACTTGACACAAGATAGAGTCGTCTGAGAGGGAGGACTCTGAGTTGAGAAAATGCTTCTGTAAGATCAGAATCAGTGATTGATGTAGGAGAGCTCAGCCCATTTTGGGTGGGCCCCCCCCCCCTGGGCTGGTAGTCCTGAGTTCTATTAAAAAAAAAAAAAAAAAAAAAAAAAGCAGGCTGAGCAAGCCATATGGAACAAGCCAGTAAGCCGCACCCTCCATGGCCTCTGCATCAGCTCCTGCCTCCAGGTTCCTGCCCTGTTTGAGTTCCTGTCCTGACTTCCTTCTATGATGAACTGCGTTATGGAAGTGTGAGCCGAATAAACTTTTTCCTCCCCGGATTGCTTTTTGGTCATGGTGTTTTGCTGCAGCAATAGAGTTCCTAACTATGACACAGCAAGTGCCAGGCCAGCTAGGGACATATACATAGAGAGACCTTGTCTCAAAAGCCAACCAAAGAATCAAAACAGAACAAAGCAAAACAAACGAAAGACAAAACCAACAACAACAACAACAACAACAACAACAAAGAAATGGATTCAAAAGCTCAACAATTCAGGTAAAAAAAACTACAGTGGAAAGCATTGCTAATAGACTCCAACTAATAGAGTCCAATATAGTCCAACAATAGAAATAATATCAGGTGGAAGACATGGCCAAAAACCAGACTGCATTCTATAGAACAATAAAGAAAAAATAATGAACCTTACCAGAATGTCCAAGACTTCTGGGAGATGCTCAAGAAACTACAGAGTAAGAGAAGGAACTGAGATAACGCGATAGAGAATCTCTTAAATTATAACAGAGAAGTCCTCAAATTTAGATAAAGTGGACACCCAAACACAAGATGAACTGAGCTTTTCAAGTAGACACAACTAGAGAAACTCTCAGAAAGGAATCATAGGAGAAACAAAAGAAGTAGTATCAGACAGTATTAAAGAAAATAAACAGTATCAAAAGCTATAAGAAAAAGAGAAGCTAAGGGGGTTGTGAGCAGCATGGAAAGGATGGGGGAAGCGGAAGTGGGCATGGGGTCCTTTGGAGCTGGAAACACTGCTCATTATGAGCCACCTGACATGGATGCTGGGGACTGAACTAGGCCTTCTGCAGGAACAATATACATTCTTACCTGCTGAGCCATGACTTCAGCTCCGTGATGATTATAATTTCTGAAGGTCACTAGCAGATGAGAAAAAATTAAAAATATGCAAATGTACCCCCCACCCCATTTTTCCCTTCCCTGTAAAAACACTGTAAATTGCTGAAGGTCTTCTGGTGACTTCTTGCATTTGGCACCGGTTTGATTGGTTTTGGCAACCCGTATTGCAGTGACTCATGAGAGAATACCGTAGGTCTCCTTACAGATGGAACAGTGCTTGCTAACTCAATGACAACAATTCCACATGCGTCTAAGACTGCAAGGATTTGCTGCTCGGGGGCCAATGAAAACAAACACCTCCAAGCAGAGAGATCCCAGTGAGTAGAGAGTTGCAAGAAGATAAAAACTAAAACACACACACATGGCCACGACATGTACAGTTTAAAAAAAATACGTTCTTTTGTCACTTATTTAAATATGTATGTCTTGGGTCCCATGAGATGGCCCAGCAAGTAAAGATGCTTGCTGCCTAGCCTGACAATCTGCGTTCAGCTGCTCTTCCTCTTTGTTTCCCGATCTTTCAGGAAGTAAGCAGCTTTGCTCCACTGTATGCTCATTTCCAAGATGTACTGTCTCCCACCACAATGTACCTACAGCCTAAACACAATGAAGCCAAGATGCCACAAAGTGGTTCCTCCCAGCCAAAACCCAAATCAAGCTGATTACGTCAGGGATCTTTTCATAGCATGGCAACTTGTCTGACCTACCCCTGTTACATCCGCTGTTGTCTTTTTCTGGTGCTCTTTAAGCTTTGTTGTAACAAAATGCATATAACGTCAATTTTCTCTTTAGCCGTTCTATATGCATAATTGGCAGTGATTATATTTAAGCTATAACTCAATCATTACCACTTCCTTTGTCAAACCTTTTTCACCACAAAGTACACTGTCCACACATTAAGCAGCAATTGCCCATTCCATCTTACCACAGACCTTGCTAGGCCCTAATGCTCTCTATATAACCTTACTGACTCTAGAAGGTTCAGTAAACAGAATCACACAGTATTTGTGCTTAGCTTATCTCATTTACCATAGTGTTTTGTTTTCTGCATGTGTGTAAGCATGATTGGATGTGTGTGGACATGTGTGGACAGGTACATGTACAAATGTGTGCTGGCGAGATAGAAGCCAGAGGTATCTTCCTCTAACACTAAATCAGGAGGAAAAAAAAGTGAGGAGGGTGGTTCCACTCAGTGAGTTCATTTTCTCATCTGAATGAGTAAAATACTTAAGAGATGAATTTAACAAACTATAAAATGTATATTCTGAAAACTATAAAATATGCTTACAGAAAAATTAAACTAAAAGTGACTTTAGGGGCTAGAGAGATGGTTCACAGATTAAAAGTACTGGCTGTGCTACAGCCTGGTGGCACATGCCTTTAATCTTAGCATTCAGGAGACAGAGGCAGGAGGATCTCTGTGAGTTCAAGGCCAGCCTGGTCTACAAAGTGAGTCCAGAACAGCCAGGGCTACACACAGAAAAACCCTGTCTCAAAAAACTAACCAACCAATCAAACAAACAAAAAATAAGACAGAACAGAACAAAAGAGCACTGGCTGCTCTTACACAGGACCCAGATTTGTTCCCAGCCACAGGTTGGGTCACGTTTGTCTGTAACTCTAGTTCCAGGGAACCTGACCCCCCTCTTCTGGTCTCCTTGGGAACTGCATGCATGCGATGAACATACACACACCAAACACTCAATATAATACTTGAAATTTTTTAAATATTTAAATCACTGAATGGTAGCGCATACCCATAGATGAGAGAATATCACACTGTGGTAAGGTGGTAATTACTTCCCAACCTGATTTGGAGGTATCTATTGATGTTGTGGTAAGCTCCTGTGTAGAACAAACTGGTCCTAAAGTTCATATAGACACAGGAGAGACTCAGAACAGCTGCAGCAATCCTGGAAAGAAGAGAGCTGTAGCACGCCTCCTCCCCTACAACCGACTTCAGAAAGCACAGACTAGAGTAACCATGGGGGTGTAGAAACAGCACAAGGGCAAGCATGTAGACGAATAGACCAGAATTGAGAGTCTAGAAGTGAATCCGTATGTCTACAGCAACTCCTTTCGACCAGAGGGGTCAGGACCACTCAGTGAGGAAAGATGCCTTTTTCTGGGTATCCCTGGGATGACTTAACACATAGAGCAAAAGCATCATAGTTCATATTATGCTAGATCAAAGGTTAATTCAGAATAGATGGCTGTAGCTCACTGGTGGAATACTTACCTATTATGTATGAAGTCTTGGGCTGTATCCCAAAACTAAAAAATCTAAATATAAGAGCCTCCAACTATAAAATTTTAATTTCACTTAGCACATCCCTCTGTTGTATATCTAAAGAAATTGAGAACACACTTCTGTATAAAACTTTTTTTTTTTTTTTTTAAAGATTTATTTTATTTATTGCGTATGAGTGCCTTGTCTGCAGAAGAGGGCATCAGATCACATTATAGATGGTTGTGAGCCACCATGTGGTTGCTGGGAATTGAACTCAGGTCCTCTGGAAGAGCAGGCGGTGCTCTTAGCCACTGAGCCATCTCTCCAGCCCTCTGTATAAAACCTTTCTCTCAAATTTTCATAGCCTCATTATCTAAAATAGACAAAGAGTTGAAGGGATGACTTAGAAGTTAAGGACACTTACTGTTCTTGCAGAGGACTCACATTCAGTTCCAAGCACTCACACAGGGGGGCTCACAAGCACCTGTAACTCCAGCTCCAGGGAATCTGATGCCCTCTTCGGAACTCTATGAGTGCCTGTATATACATTGTGCACACAAACTCAAGCAGACACACTCAAAGACATATAATTTTCAAAAATCTTAAAATAGCCAAAATGTAAGAATAGCCCCAATGCCCATCATATGGCACATAAATGTGATGTAGGACATCTGCACAGTGAGAAATTATTTGCCAATAAAAATAAATAAAATAGGGCTGGAGAGATGGCTCAGAGGCTAAGGGCATTGACTGCTCTCCCCAAGTCCTGAGTTCAATTCCCAGCAACCACATGGTGGCTCACAACCATCTAGTATGTGATCTGATGCCCTCTTCTGGCCTGAAGGTGTACATGCTGGCAGAGCACTGTGTACATAATACTGAATAAATAAATCTTTAAAGAATGTAAATGAAATAGCGATGCATGCATAGCATAGAGAAGCTGGGGATATCATCTTGAGTGGTGTTGAGTGAAAACTGCCACAAATGACTTAGAAATGCATGACAAGCATGTACCATAACTCTGAACTACATCACTGACCTTTGGCTCTTTCAACCTGGAGTCTCACTATGGGCCCAGGCTGGCCTTGAACTTGTATTCTTCCTACTTCAGCCTCCTGAGTACTGGGTGGCAGGCATGTGTAACCAGCGTTTGCTACTTTGTAGGTTCTTCTTTCTTCTACCCTTCTCCACCCCTTTTCTTTCACCATTTCAGTCCCTGTCATTAGATAGGAGAGAAAAAAAAATGATAGAGGGGAAAGGGGGCAACATAGATTACTTTCTGCTGGTTAGGGGCATTGAACTCCCTGGGGCGAGATATTTTTGGTTTTTGCTTTTTTTGAGACAGGCTTTCTCTGTGTAGCCCTGGATGTTCTAGACTCTCTTTGTAGATCAGGCTGGCCTCGAACTCACAGAGATCCTGCCTCTGCCTTCTGAGTGTTGGGATTAAAAGTGTGCGCCGCCACCACCTGGCCTTGGGGCAAGTTTGATCTTCACCATCGGGGTATGTATGTAATTCCTCCTCCTCCTCCTCCTCCTCTTCTTTCTTCTTCATTCTTCTTTTTCCTTTGCACACAACTACTTAACTACTTAACAAACTGCAACCAACAGCATCCAACAACCCACCCTATCAGGCCTCTAATGTTTATATACCTTCTGAAAAGTCCCCAGAATTTCAAATGTCACACAATCGCGGACAGTATCTACAGCTGGCAAAACTGCACCTCTGCTAGAGCACGAGGCAAGTCATAGTCAGCTGTTACAAAGCAGTTCCACATCTGAGAATATAAAGAAAACAAATTCTTATAATATTGCTGTTTTTTTTTAAAGAAATGAAAATTCTCACTAGAGGCATGCATCCCCATGCCTGGCTGGCAGTAAGTGATCCACAAGCGTGCTTGGCAAGCTTTTCCCGCAAGACAGCTTAAGTTTTCCCATTGAAGACACTAAATATCCAGGCGTGTCCAAGCCTTGTCCGGTTCACCCCATACTATGGCCCGGACCTACATCAAACTCACAGCAATCCTCCTGTTTTAGTCTCTTGAGTTCTGGGATTATAGGTGTGTGCTACTACAATTCGTGGTGCAGCTGGCATTCAGGGCAACTGCCAAGAAAATGCCCAGGAGTTGGTTTCCCTAAAATCATTAATGTCTATTCAAACTCACATTAGTCATTTTCTTCTCTGTGAGGCCTCCTCCACCTCTCCCTTTTCCTCGTGACTTATGGCATCATTAAATCTGTCGTGTGGTACAGATGGGCAAGTGGTCCAGTCTGGCTGTAAATTATAACAAAAGAAGTTGAATTTTCCCCAATAAGATGAACACTTTGCATGAAAGCAAGATTGTAAAAACTTGGCTTCTGGTCTGCAGCACAGAGGTTAGGTAAGATTACACATGGCTTAGAAACCACTTTGATGATATTCAGGGGTAAGTTATTTTGTCCACCGAAATCTTTAGTGATTTTACTTGAGGTCCAGGTTTGACAGTGTCAATATAAATCTTCCTTGAGAAAGAGAAGATCCAGAAATTTGCTTCCGTTGTCATTTGTGCATTCAGTGAAGCTTGGTACCTACTCAGATATCTATAGGTTCTTCTCCCCCCCCCCCCTTTTAAAAGATTTATTTATTTATTTATTATGTATACAGTGTTCTGCCTGCATGTACACCTGCATGCCAGAAGAAAACACCAGCCCTCATTATAGATGGTTGTGAGGCACCATGTGGTCACTGGGAATTGAACTCAGGACCTTTGGGAGAGCAGCCAGTGTTCTTAACCTCTGAGCCAAGTATCCAGCCCCCTATAGGTTCTTTTCGATTGAACTTGCCACAAAGATCTGAGCAGGCATCAATCTCTAAATGCTGTTCCTCTCTCTCTCTCTCTCTCTCTCTCTCTCTCTCTCTCTCTGTGTGTGTGTGTGTGTGTGTGTGTGTGTGTAGTGTATGTGATGTTGTGCCCACCCATGCATGTGCACATGGAGGTCAGAGGAGGACTCCAGTTGTATTCTCCTATTGATCTCCAACTTAGCTTTTGAGACCTCGTCTCTCACTGAATCTGAAGCTCTTAACAGTGTTAGTTAGGCTGTCTGTTTCCTGCAAACCCCTAGCCTGTTTCCCCCACCCCTACAGTTGCACTTTTACAGACACTCAGGATTATGGTTGGCTGTTTGTGAGTGCTTGGGATTGGACTCGGGTTCACTTTCCCCACTGAGCCCCATCCCCAGTCCCAGTGCTATTTCTCAATGAAGCCTTCCTGGCCCATTGTGTGGCCAGCACCACCCCATCCTGGCCTGAGAAGGACATTGCCGTGAAGCTCCTAAAGGTGACAGTTTCTATCTTGAATCTGAATGGAAGCACACACAGTGACAATTGCTCAGTGAACTTCATACACTTGGCCATCACACAGGGCCATCAGAAAGAAATGGCCATAAAAATGAGCTGGGCCAGAACACTGGGTGTCACTGATCTTTTCTGAGTTGTTTCTTCTTTAGCCAAACTGGAAGCCTTTTACACTGTCTACATAAAAGATTAAACTGGAAAAAATATTTTAGTTTTTAATAGAAGTGCTACTTTTTAGGATTTCTTGACTGATATATTTTAAAGAAAAAAAGAGGCAAGCTGTAGCAGGGTTTTTAGTCAATGCTGCTTTTTTAGTTGTGGCATGGAAATTTGGAAAGCACCTGCATGAAAATGAATAAAGGACAATGCAGTATAGTGTTGCATATGTGCTGTCCACATGTGTGGAAACAGATGCATACATGCAAAGGAAGCCAATGTTATACAGCCATTAAGAAAAATGAGGAAGTCAGGCGAGGTGGTGCATGCCCTTAATCCCAGCACTCAGGAGGTGGGGCAGGTGGATTGCTATGAGTTTAGGGCCAGCCTGGTCTACAAAGCGAGTCCAGGACAGCCAAGGCTAACACAAAAAGACTCAGTCTCGAAAAACAAAGAAACAAACAAACAAAACAAAACAAAACAAAACAAGACAAAAAACAAAAACAAAAAAAAGAAAGAAAGAAAGAAAAGAAAAAAGAAAGAAAGAAAAAAAAACTGAGGATGAGCTCTGTGTGCAAGCAAAGGAGATTCCTCAAAAACAATCTTTGTGTAAAAACAAAGTAGTGTGGAGAGACTGGAGAGGTGGCTAAGTGGTTCAGATCACTTGCTACTCCTACAAAGGACCCAAGCTCAGTCCCTTCCTCCCATGTAAGGTACCTGCACTCACATGCACACACATATATACACAATAAAAAAAATAAAATAAATACTAAAACAAAACAAAAAACTCGTTAAGTCAGACTTTGATAAAGGAAGATTGCCAAGATGGACCTCTGGTCTACACACATACACCAGCAAAGGAAAAGATAATTTGATTCCATCTTTTAAGGAGCTTGTCACCATGTTTAGAACAGAAATCTTTCAGAATGATTTTTTTCTTTTTTATTTAACTTTGATCTAGATTCTATTTCCTTTCCTAGAACCCTGATATCCATCCCCATCTTGACTCCTTTGGAAAGCTGTGAGTCCCTCCACCCCCCCACCCCCACCCTTACTACCCCGTTTCTATCCTTCGCTCTCTAGCCCCAAAGCTGTGAGGCAGACTGCATCTGAGCAAGGGCCTTGGCAAGGGCTGCCGAAGGAGGAGAGCCTGGGCATCCACAGGACAAGCCAACTGTGGTTTGTCTCAGAAGCCAACCTGGGCTGAGGGAGCAAATCCAGAACGGAGCCAATGGTGCCTCTTTGCTGTTCCAGCCACAAGGTTGTTTTCCCAAGGAAGGGGCCCTGGGTCTTGCTCTGTTCCCAGGGTTTTGCTTTGTCTCCCACAGCCTTTTCATATTTAGATGACATGACTTTGTTTAGCTATGCTGCCCGGAGCTGCTGCTCCCTTGATCCCATCCACCATAGCAAGACACTGTATTTGCTTTTCTGCCTATTCTCAAACTAGAATCCTCTAGATGTTCACACCTAGGTGTTAAGCTTGGGGAGGTCTTCTACAAGACTATCAGTCTAAGCCACAGACTGTGACTGTCAGAAGCTAGCTCCAGTGACAGACACTGTGAAAGTGAAAGGCGTCCAGAGTAATCAAGAGAGGCTTAGTGTTCTATCAGTATCGCATCTCATGCTAGATTTTGAGTTCAGGGTGGTTTATTTTGATTATTAATTACTGCACTAAATTTATGGGTTGATAATTGCTTTTTAACGCAATGTTATGTTTCATTAATTGTTGGCAATCTTAAGTAGCAGTCAGTTGGGGCTTCATTTACTTTCTGAACCTTTTCTAGGGTATTTAGAAAAATATTGGCAGCTCCCGGCAGTTAGGAGCAGGTGGTTGTCTGTGTTCTTTTTTCCCCATATAACCTTGCTACCAGGACCTATGTTTAAATGAAAAACTTCTCAGCACAAACTCTTCCACATTCTCACAGGCAAGCACGCAGATAGGTGACCTTCCTCCCCACGCTTCCGTCTTCCCGGGTGCTGTGACGCTTTGCAGGAAGTACTCATTTTTTTTTTTTTTTTGCCATAACTAAATTTTAACGTGGAAGTTTAGAGATATGAAATAAACTTGCTCTTCTTTAGATGGGGAATCCGGGAGGGATGCCTCCTTTGCACTGAGCATCACTCTGGAGGTGCTCAGCTGGGCTTGTCAGATTAAGGGAGGCAATAAAAGTGGAGATCTTTTAGCGCTCTTTTTTTAAAGCTCTACTTTATTTGGGGTGTTTATGCCTCAACCTCCCTATATAGGAGAGAAAAGGTTAGTGGGGAGAGGAGGTCTCTTTACTTCTCCTGGCTGTTTAGGGTCAATTGGTTTTTGGGGGGCTATACCCGTCTTCACCAACAGCACCAGGTAGCAGTCTCCTCCAAGCCATTGTGCCCTAAAGCATTTCTCTCTGGCTGACTGCTCCAAACGATGACACTGTCCATCTCATCTCCGGTCTCTTCAAACTGCTCCAAGCCACAGGTCAACACCGCACACTCCCCCACGCTCTCTCTGTGCTCTTAATTATGTCCTCAAAGCCCTAGACCACACCCCTCTCCCTGCTGCACCAAGGAAGGCTGTTACCTGCTGGCAAAAGCCACGCCCCTCAAGAGCCCATTAACATGTGTGAACAAGCTAAAACTCAAACTGAAATCCCACACTTGGGATTAGAACAAAAACGTATTTACATAACACAACTGAGTTTACAAAGAAACCAAAATTCCTGTAACAAGATCCCTTTAGCCAAGAATGCACATTAGCATCATCTATTTCTCAGGTGAAAAATTACTAACTGCCCTACATATGGGATCCAAGGAAGCTGGGGTGGTAGCCATGGAGCCACTGGAAATGCTCCCTTGGTCCCTGCTGAAGCCCAGATTTCTTGTTAAAACCCTGTAATGACTAATCTCTGTTATCAACACACCTAGGAAGAGGGGCCATCAGTTAAGTAGTTGCCTTTCTTAGAAGGGCCTATGTGCTGTGAAGGGCACTGTCTTGATTGCTAAAGGATAGAGCAGGGCCCCGCCCACTGTGGGTGGTACCATCCCTAGGTAGGTGGGCCTGATCTGTATAAGGTGGGTAGCTGAATGCTGTGGCAAGCCGGAGAGGAGTGTCCCTCTGTGGTTCCTGCCTTGGCTTGGCTTGACGACGGTCTAAGATGTGAAGTTTAAATAAACCCTTTCCTCCTCAAGTCACTTTTGGCTATGCTATTGTCACAACTAGCTAGAACAGATCCTTTACATGGTCTTCAACAAATAGTGGCTCAGTATAATGGTGGCCCGCAACCTCCCTTTAATACAGTAGTTTCTCATGTTGTGGAGACCGCCCCCCCCCCAGCCATAAAACTATTCTCATTGCTACTTCATAACTGTAATGTCGCTACTGTTGTGAATTGTAGTGTAAATATCTGTGTTTTCAGATGGTCTTAGGTGACCCCTGCTAAAGGGGTTGTGACCCACAGGTTGAGAACCATTGCAGTACAACACGGCGTCAGTGAAAGCCAAGTGTAATATGGTTCTCATTCATTTTGCCTAGCTTCTAGGTCTCCAGCAGCTACTTTGAGGTCTCTTTTAAAATGAAAAAAGTAAAAAGAAAAAAGAACCTTTTTAAGTAGCATGCAGGATGCCTACATGCAGTTTCCACATAACCCCTAGCTCCTCCCACCTCTTCTACCACCCAGTGAGATCTCTCCTGAGGAGAACCATGGAAACCTAGCTCTGCTACAATCCCAGAGATCCAGGAAGAGCTAACTGCAACCATGAACAATAGGTACAGTGACACATGGCTTCAAGGCTAAAGGGCCTCCTCAAAGCTAACAGGAGTTTGCTGGAGCTTGCACCACCAGTCAGCTCCTTCCTGGAACACCCCCAGCTGAAGATACTGCTTGAGTCAGAGGCTGTACCGCAGGATGCAGCGCCTTGGGGGCAGTTTGCATCTTAAGACTGGTTGATTCTGGAGTAGAATGCCCTGTCCTCTCTGCCACGGCACCTTGGAAGGCTCTCTCCTTTGCTGTTGTTCATCTTGCTTTCTTCCTCAATGCCCAAGAATGGTCCCCCATAGACCTCTCACATTCTCATCCCTAGGTCACAGTCTGTTTCACACACCTTTCTGGAATCACATACTTTACAATTATGAGCTTGCAGGAATGCCCACACATCCTTGCAGAACATGTCACACATCCATACCTGCAAAACCACATTAAGGGCCCCGAAATCATCAGACACGTTGTGGAACCTACAGGTACCGGCCCACAATGCTGCATTCCATTTGCAGCATCTTTCATGATGATGGTTACATTCTGCTTCAGGACCCTTGTATCTAGGTTTTGGTTGCATATTCAAAATTTTCAAAACATGATCTTTTAGGGCGTTGTAGCATATATTTAGTTTTTATTTATTTATTTATATTATATGTTCATTGTGTTGAAAGAATCAAATAACTCTGTAAACTTTCTTTCTTTCTTTTTTTTTTTTTTTAGACTGCTGGTTAAATATAGTCACAAATTTTCATTTTTATTAGTGGGACTCCAGCATCTTAGTGGCAGATGGCCAACACCCAGATGAACACTTTCTAGCTTCCTTCGTAGCTTGAAGGCTGTTAGAATTCTGGCCAATAGCTCTTCCACCTCTGGGCATATTCTGTCTGGAATACATGCAAGCTCCTCTGACTCCGTGCCCTTCCCTTGCCCTGAAATGACAAAAACTAGCTGGGTGACCTTATCACAGAAATGGGTATGCACCTTGAAAGCCATAAAGATGACTTCCCAGCTCAGGTGGGTTCTCTCTCACATACGTGCTACTCAGTCTCCCAAATAGTTATATCGCAGTTTGGGGTAGACAGTGGCATCTATATAACAAAGACAACTCAATGGCATAGGAAGCAGACCTGCCCAGGGTCCCAGGGTATGCTCCCTCTCTTGATGATGCTGAGTTCTGGATTCATGTCTGGTTGCTTAGCAACCCCTTAACATGTTACTTCAGTCTTAAACCCTCTCCACGCGTTCAGGCCCACTTGGGAGGCAGTCCACATTATCTGTGCAAAGAACTCTTCCACGATCTCTCTGACCACAGCCAGTAGGATTGGATGCTTGCTAATCCATCTTTCACTGGACATCGCACCTATACAAGGCTTGTTTGCGCCCGTGGCTGGAGGAGCTCCTCTGGCTATGTGGCATTGCATACTTCCTTTAGTGTCATCTGAGAGGTTCCATATGTAAGTGTTTATGCTGGTAGAGACTTTCTTCCGAGAACATTAGCAACCGAGAGACTGAAAACTTTCAAGCTGGCTGTTTCTGTTTTTGTTCTTCTGAGTTCAGACTTTAAAAGCTCTTCCTACTAGGTGGAACAATGAATATCAATTAATGCTGTCCTCAAGCTCATAGGCTCAAGGTCTTACTATTTAATTGTTTCAAATTCAGTACTGCTCAGGTGTTATCATTCCACGTGGATACTGGCCAGCTTTCATCTAGACAGAATCCCCAAATATTTTTGTGTGTGGTTCTAACGCAGAATCTTTTGGTCTTTGTCCAACAGGGTTAGGTATAACTCTTAACGGGGATGCCTGGAGTCTAAACAGACATGCTTAGAGCTTAAACAGAGTCCCTACCACAGCATCCTGGATTGGTAACACCTTCGACGGCCAGAGCACCCTCCTCCTACTCCAAGGGAATTCTGGGAAGACACTTCCCTTTGTATATCCTGTTACAAGATTAAACTGTGCACAGAGTCAGGGAGAAATGGGAGTTGCCCTTCCCCAAACTCTGCTGTTGTTTTGTTTGCTTGAGCAAACAATGTGGTTTGATGAGGACTTATCAGCTGAGGGGAGCCAAGGAAAAGCAAGTTAAGACAACTGGCCCACTTGAGGCCAAAGAAAATCAAACTAGCAAATTCGGCTTCCTGAAACACTCCCCTGCCCCACACATTGACATTTCAAAATTGTGTGGAAGGAATTGAATTGGAATTGTTTATTAAAAAAAGCTTTCCTAGAGGATACTGTTTCTGAAATGTATCCTTTTTATAGTAATTGCCACATATTTCTGACCATATCCTCCAGGATCTCTGCTAGGCACTAGACTAGCTGCCATATACACAACAACTGGTGACAAAACAAGGTGGGATCTGTGCAACAGCCCACAGAAGGGAATGGGGAGAGCAGAGAGTGGAAGTGTGGACCTCTCAAGTAAAAGACGGGATGTATACCAATACAGAGGAGGGAATCAGCAGGGTCCAAAAGCGAGCAATATAAGCATGGGCACAGAGGAGAGGACCTAGCATGAAGTGGGGACACTCAAGTCACAAGGTGCTCTGTAATACAGTGTCTGGGTGGGAGTGAGAAACGGCCACTGTGAGGGGGTAACATAGTTCGAAATTGTAGCCAAGCTTCAATGCCAACTTTGAGGATTTGGATATCTTGATGGCATTCGGAAACCACAGATGGTTCGTTTCTGTTGTGCTTAGGGGATGTGAGTATGGTTAGAGAGAGAAGGAGATGTGATGTATACGGATTCTGCTGCACAATGATTCAACTCTGGCGGAGTGGTCAGAGTGGAGAGAGAGAGAGAGGTGGGGAGAATCTAAGGACTGCCCTAGGCTGGGCTGAGGATGTGAGAGCAAGCTGAAGGCTATCAGTTATCACAGCCTGACTCCAGTTAGACTGGGGACTTGACACTCCATTTTACCTCAGTAAATTCTCACATTTTTTTTTTTTAAATGAAGTAGCTGCCTGACTGTCCAAAGTCATCATACAATGGGTGGATGACAAGATTTGAACTTACTTTTACCCCCTGCATTAAGATCCATGCTGTGACACTTTGGAATTATATTAATTAATTAATTTATTTATTTTTAGCTAACTGCAGACACAGAGAATGTGGAAGGAGACTCTACCTGGGCTGGGTTACCCTTGCTTTCCTAGGTCCTGATTATACCATACTACCATTGTGTAATTCTAGTATCTTCCACTGGGATTTGGAGCAAACACCTGCCATGCTACATCTCTCTGTGTGCTGAGTCTTGTGGTGCTAAGTTGTGCAGAGTCACAACATGTTTCAGGTTTGTGGGAAATTGCAGAGGACAAGACAGAAATCATAAAAGTGCAATTGAATTACGTTGTGTCGTGGCCCCTGGGATAACAGCTGTTTTCCAGGTCTACAATCCTCATTAGGAAATTAAAAACCCGAAGCTCCCCATCCGCAGCCTTGCACTGTTGGCCACGTGGTGACAGGAAGCCCTGTGTTTGTACAGGTGGGGGAGCAAGCAGCCTTGCGAGGTGGGTGGCTAGAAGTTCTGCTGGGAGCACAGGTGGGGTGTGTGAGGAAACAGCAGTCCAGGAAGAGGCTGTGTCTCTCTGCTCCCTGTTCCAAGGAGGGGAGGAAGGCGACCTCTTTCCATGTTGCTGGGTCATGTCAGGGCCAGATTCAGTAAATCTCTGCACCAGCTGATTCAGGAGGTTTCAGTTTCTGGTACAAGATCAATTCCCACTTCTCAACAAATATAGAAAACTCACCCCCAGTATCATGAACTTTCGTATCTGACTGAAAGTAGCCCAGACCCTGAAAACACATAAAGGAAGACCATTCATTTAAAGAAACATGGAATTAAAACAAATTGTGTTTATTTAAAACATTAAACATATATAATAAATATTAAATATATCCTTTAGAGTATTAAACAAATGTTATATATGAATATATTATTAAGATACATGTTTATGTATGTGCATGTATAAATATAGATTTGTTTTAAAACACAGAGGAGAAACCACAAAATATCCAAAGTGGTGGCTCCCTCAGGCTTGGGTTTTGGGAGGCCATGCTATAGGGTGTAAGGATGATGGGGATGGAAGCACGGTGTTGACGGCACCTAGTTTCTGAGTCGTGTGGGGTGATTTTGTCCAACTGTAGGTGCATATATGTGTTCTGAGTACATTTCAGGAGGTGAGGTTGTGATGGTTGTGGGTTAGATGTACTAGCTGCATTTTTGGCACAAATTTCTCAACTTACAATAGGTGTTTGGGGACATAGCCTCGTCTGAGGTTAAGGAACATGTGCAGAACATAAAGCCAGGCAGCGACAGGTGTTTCGACATAGGAATGCTTCACCTATTGCAGCCGATGACTGTGGGACGTGCAGACCATTGATTCCATCCACATGGTGGGTCAAACAAGAGTTCACTGCTAGAGAGATACTTGACCTTGACCCATGTTCCAAATAAAGGAAGGAAGCAGCCATGCAACCATCTAACAGTTGCTTGGTGTGGGGTGGGGCTGAGGGGAAGAATCAGGGATCATTTTGATCCTAAAGCAGAAATGGCTGTGTGCCCAGCCGTTTGCAGACCAGGAGACTGGGTGGCTAAAACTCATCACGACATTTGAAAGGCACGATGCAAGAGGAGGAGAGGCCTCTTGCCCGCCAAATTATCAAACACTTGAAATAACAGCAGGCTGTAGACGCACATGTAGGACTTTTTCAAGCTCAGGGTCTCCAGGCTATTGCAGGAGCCATCACAGGCTTGGTTTGTTCTAAGGAGAAGCAAAGACAGTGAAGAGATCTAAGAAGCAGAAGGCTGACCGCACCATCTAAGCTACCATGGAAATGTTAAATTTCACCCTGTGTGCAAGAGAGGCCATTGGCAGGTTCTGAAGAGAGAAACAATAGAACACAATGTGCTTCTAGCAGGTTCTCTGGCTCTTGTATAGGGACAGTAAAAAGGCCAGTGGGGAAGCCAATATAGGCAGATGAAAAATAGCAACATTCACAAAAAAAGTTGTATATGACACAATTGGTCATGCTCAGTGTTAAATATGTGCCACACAACATGTATGATATAAGATTTATTGTAGAAGCATAGGGAGAGAAGGTAGGGGGAAGGGACACCTCAAGGGGACAGAAACAGAGACAGGCAGAGAGAGAGAGAGAGAGAGAGAGAGAGAGAGAGAGAGAGAGAGAGAGAGAGAGAGAGAGAGAGAATGTAAGACACAAAATAAGAGAAAGACGAGGTGGCAGGTGATGACATCATAGGTTGTTAAACAACCTAGAGCCAGCTGCCTGTATGCTAACACTCAGGTCCAACTGGGTCCTCACCATCTCCCACATTGGGAGTCTTCAATGTGTTCTTCGGCTTGGGGGATGAATGAACTGCTGTTGGGCTGATGTAGATATGGATGGTGTACTGAGATGGCAAGAAAAAAAATAGGGGGGGGGCCAGACAGGGTTGACAGTGTCCTTTCCCTTCTCACAGTCCTACTCTTCCTGCCCTTAATTAATTTGATACCATGTGAAGACAATCAATAGCAAGAAAAAAAACCTCTCGCCATATGTGGGTTTCCATGACCTAGAATTCCACTACATGTTCTTTAAATAGTAAGCGACTCATGTCTATATATCATCTGCAGGTGTCCCAAAGGGAAGATTCAGAATCCTAGCTGAGCCAGAAGGGAGGGCTAGCTCAGAGGCCTGATAAAGTAGGTGGCCCCAGAAGACTGCAGGTCTGAACAACAGCTTTGAGAACAGAGCTTCATGAAGTTACAGGAGTAGGTGTGAGGCATCAGCCTTAAGAAAGAGGTAAAGGTGATAAGGACCCAAAAGGAAGACTGAAAAAACAGTGGGCAAACAGAAACGATTTGGTATATGGGTACCACAGAATAGCACTCAGCAAAAGTAAGCAACAGGCTAAAGAAACAACATGGACGCCTTCCCATAGTTACACAGAGAGAAGAAGGGCAGGCAGAGGGCGCACCTGACAGGTGATTGCATCTCTGTACCCACCTTAGAAGATGCAAACTAATTTTTAGTGAGAGGAAGGAGATTATTTACTGGTTTTCCGGGAAGAAGGAAAGTTTGGACACATGAAGAGGAGGGAGTAGGGAGGGACACAGTGGAACTTGAGGGCAATTGAGGGATGCTTGCATCATCTTCATGGCCTATGCTTATGTCATCTTTACCAAGCTGAACTATTTAAACACATACATGCTTTAGACTGGTGATATAATATACGTAGTAGAATGCTTGTCTAGTGTGCACAAAGCTCCGTGTTTTGTACTCATGACCCACACGCGTGCGCGCGCGCGCACACACACACACACACCTTTTAGATTTATTTTATTTTTAGTTATGTGATTTACACATCTGTGTGAGTGTGCATACGCACATCTATGTATGTGTATGCTATGTGCACAAGGAGCCCATGGAGGCCAGAAGAGGGATCAGATCCTCTGGAAGTAGAGTTATAGGCAGTTAGGAGCTACCGGGAAACTGAGCCTGGATCCTATGCAAGAGCGGTAAGTGCTCTTGACTGGGAAGCCATCCCTCCAGCCCTACACACATGTATCTTATTATACCACTTATATTTTCTGAAGCCATATTTTTTAAAAGAAAAGGAGAAAAGAGATTAGAATTAACCAACTGCTTATGAACCCCATGTGTTCAAACACTTGCATTAGTCTAGCAACAGGAGAGGTTGCTAACTTGCTTGAGGTCAGCCAGTTAGGAATGGAGGAATCAGGATTCAAAATCAAGTTCATATGTTTTTTTCTGTCTTGAAAAACAGAAACCAACCACAATAGAGGTAGTTTCGAAGTGTGACAGTGGCTCTGCCCTTCAATCCCCATGGGCTGATGACTGACTGGACCCATCAGTCTCATGGTAGGGGTTCTATATTGTTTTTGAGGTGTAAGAACAAGCCGCACAGCTTCCATCAGGTTCTCCTGGGCTCAAGGTTGGAATGTTTCCTTTGAAGATGGTTCCTCTAGGAACCTGTCAGTCCTGAGAAGCCTGAGAAGGCCATATGACTTGTCAATCCCAGCCCAAGCACCAGCCATATGGGTGAAGAAGCCATCTTTTTTTATTTTCATCTTTTTTTTATTAATTTATTCATATTACATCTCAATTGTTAGCCCTTCCCCTGTTTCCTCCCATTCTTCCCTCCCTCCCATTTCTCCCCTTCTCCCCTCCCCTATGTCTGTGACCGAGGGAGACCTCCTCCCCCTATATATGCTCTCAGAATATCAAGTCTCTTCTTGGTAACTAGCTATCCTTCCTCTGAGTGCCACCAGGTCTCCCCATCTGGGGGACATGGTCAGAAAAGGGGCACCAGAGTTCGTGTGAGAGTCAGATCTCACTCTCCACTCAACGGTGGAGAGTGTCATGTTCGTCGGCAAGGTCTTGGTAGGGGTTCGAAGCTTACTGCCTATATTCTCCTTGGCTGGTGCATTAGTTTGAGGAGGACCCCAGGATCCAGATCTGCCTGTCATAAAGTTCTTCTTGTAGGTTTCCAGGACCCTGTGGGTCCTACTATTTCCCCTTTCTTCCATGCTACTCTTGCCTAAAGTCTCAATCGGATATCCTCTCCTCTGACCCACTTTTTTGGTAAGTAAAGATTTTCATGGTACGTATCCCTTGGACTAGTGTTTTGATATAAGTGAGTATATACCGTTTGTCTCTTTTTGCTGAAGAAGCCATCTTGATGTAATTTTCCCAGACAAGGCCCCAGATGTTACAGAGCGGAGCTCAACCAAGTCCTTGACCCATTGAATCATGCCACTGCATTTGGCATGGCTAGACAGCACCAGACAGTAAGGACCGCAATCTGCCTTGGTATACAAACAGATCTAAGCCTGCATGTCCAATGGGAACAAGCAATGTATACCATGGAATGGATTAACTGCAAGAATGACAGATTAATCCCTCATGTGTTATTAGCTCTGGTCCTATTTTATAGAAATGTCATGTAGTCTCTTAAATCCCATCAGTTCAATAAACTTCTTGGGTCAAACAACTAATGTATAGCCTTATATAAAGTTATAAAGCTAAGCCAGTCTTCCTGGCTTGTGTAGATCATTAAAAGCTGTTTTTGATACAATAATTCCATGCTATATAGCCTATAAAGACATTTGGAATTACATGGCTAATGACATTTCTAAATGTATAGCTGGTGGAAGTAATTTTAAGTCAGAACATTGAATAACTTCATTTTTTCAAAAGTAATATGCTTTGGGATGTATTTATTATAGAAAAAGTATTGGTCAAATTGGTATTTATTCAGGAACCCAAACCATGTCCAGATTGCTCTTGAATGTTTCTTTGAGGGCACTGTGTAGTATTCAATTGCTTTGGACAAGCATGACTTCCTGTAAACCTAAATAAAGATATGTCTTTCTTCTGAAGCCTCCTTCAACTAAAATATATTGCACTGAAAATTAAGTGCTTGCATCAACTAGATTAGGCTCTCTGTAGTGTTTTAAAAGCATAATAATGCTGTTGTGGTGGTGCATACCTGTGATCCCCAGCACTGGGGAATTAGGAAGATGGATGAGAAATGGATGCCAGAGCCTCTTTGGTTGGCCAGTGTAGCTGAAATGGTGAGATCTAGCTGAAGTAAGAGACTCTGTCAAGAAGTAAGGTGAAGAGTGATAAAGAAAGACACCCAGAGGTGACCTCTGGCCCCCTACACACCACACACACCACACCACACACATACAAAATTCATGAGCATGGAGAATGTGTTCCTATGCTTGCTGATCAGGGAACCTACAAAAGAGATGAAAGCATGAGATGGTGGGGTTGCTATCCGCTGGCAAGGCTAGGCTGCTTGTGCAGGGCTGTGCCCCAGACTTTCAGCACATTAAGGTAAGATACCAATACAGCTTGAGTGTTCAAGGCCGACAATGGTTCTTGAGGAACCTAGACAGAGCTTGGGGAAATATGGGGGGAGGGGCAAACTCCAGGAGGAAGTAGAAGATGAAATGGTTAAGGAAGAAGTAAGAGCCAAGACTTCAGGTGGAAGAAGGAGAATACTGAGTGCATGGCAGAAGTGACTGCACAGAGTGTCCCTGTCACCAACTCTGGCTGTCTTCTCAGACCTCTATGGCACAGCAAGATGCTCCTGCCAACCCTTTTGCCTCAACCACCCTTTGGATTGCACAAATCCATGTTCATGGTGCTATGTCATTCCCACAAACTCCAGATCCCTTCTGTGAGTGTGCACTAAGGACTGTGGCAGAAACCCACATGAAAGGCTCGGGTTAGTGATGATAAATCTTCTGGAACATGACATGGCCCTGATGGCTTCCATGTTGCCATCTGGACTGTAGCCATTTTGAATGTTAACTCTTTACTCAATTTAATTGGTTGTGGCTAGTGTTGCTTGTGTCATTAGCTTAAAAATAAAACAGGGAAACCCTTCTCCCTGCTCACAGCCGGCAGTACCCAGAGGCTTGCTTTGTGAGCTGTTTGGGAATGAATCATCAGGCTGCTTGAAGCCAGGGGCTCCAGTAAATCTAAACATTCGATAATGCTTGTTTTGGCTTCATTTAGTGGGTAATGTTAGATCAACCAGTCAAGCTTACTGCCATGCCAGAGCTGGGCGGCTTCTTATAAAAAAAACAAAAAAACAAAAAACCAGTGGCATTCCCCTCAGAAACCCAAGAACACCTGTGAAATAATGAAGTTTCTCTACTGAAAAGGGCCAAGCTTCCAATGAGGAGTGGGAGTGTCAATTCAAGTCAAGGTCAATTTGATTAAGAGCTCCTTGATAGGAATATGGACCCTGGTAAGTTCCCCTTGCTCCTGTGGATGGATGGCCCCACACGCATGCACATGCAGGACTCAATTAGTTTTTAAAGAGGAGGAGGAGGCTGGGTGGTGGTAGCACATGCCTTTAATCCCAGCACTTGGGAGACAGAGACAGGTAGATCACTGTGAGTTCGAGGTCAACCTGGTCTACAAAGTGAGGCCAGGACAGCCGAAGCTACACAGAGAAACCTTGTCTTGAAAAACAAACAAACAAAAACCAGGAGGAGGAAGAGAAGGAAAACATGAAGGGAGTATTAGGAAGCATTGGAGGGGGAAGTAGAGGTAGATGTGACCAAAATATATTGTAAACATGCATAAAATTCTCAAAGAATAAATGATAATTTTTTAAAAAGGTCTTTGAGACTTGTTATTGAATTTCGTGCAAATTTTATCAGTCACAATTTGTGCAAAATTGGGTTCCCAAGGAACAGAGTTTAGAGATAAAGACATTGGGTGTCTGATTGATTAAAGACACTGTTCTATGGGAGCCCAGCTAGGCATGAAAGAGGGGCACTGGTAAACCTGGTTGAAGATGGTTTGGAACTGTCCTGCAAAGGCCCATGCTTTAAAGGCTTGGTTATCAGTCTCCAGTTCTTGTTGAAGGTAGTGGCACCTTTAAAAACATAGAGTCTACTGGAAGGAAGTGAGGTCACTGCGGGCATGTCCTTTAAGAGAACATCGGGACCCTGGTCCCTCCTGGTCTCTCCTTTTGTTTCCAGGACATTGCATGACAAGGAACCTCCTCACTTACACATGTGTATCATGATGGACTGTGCTGCCACAGGCCCAGAGCAGCAGGGCCAAGAGACCATGGACCACAGAAGAAAACCCTTTCTCATTTTAAGTGTGATTACCTCGGGTCTTTTGTCACATGACAAAGCTCGCTAAGACACCAAGCTAGCATGCTGTATTGGGGCCACGTGCTGTGAAGGCTGGGGCTGTCGTTTAACCTGTGAATAATGCCTTTATGAGCGCCACTGCAAATATAATCCGGGGGGTCATTCTAGACTTGGCAAAGGATTTGTGAGCTTATGTTTTGCCATCCATGAGGCATCTGTTCAAATACTACAGCGTAGGGCAACTTTCCAGCCTCCACTGGGAACAAATGGTTCTAGATGCCAAGCCCTTCCATGGTCCTCTCTCCTCAGCCTCCAAGTTGAATGTTCAGTATAAGAAGATTGAGAAAGCTGGGTGTGCCTTAGTTACCCAAGGAAATCATGTTACACTTTTAGCTTTTATAATTCCTCTCTGTCACTGTAGTGCTCCCCTTTATGGTACAAATAAGAGAAAACAACTTGGATTCAGTTTGTATTGAGTGTTTGAGTGTTCCTGAATCCAGCTATTTCTGTGATTGACGTCTACTGTGTGATTTTGTGTTCTGAACACTGTGCTCAGGCTTGGAGACACAGGGTAGCAACGTGGTCGGTGGATGTTCTCACATCCTCAGACACAGTGGAAGATTAGAGAGAGAGAAGGAAGGTAAGCAGGAGCCACGCCAGGAAGCTTCTGGAAGATTGCCCATCAATCTCTCACCCAGAGCAATATGTCTCTTGAAATATTACCAGCAGCCTAACTCCCCCCATCTTTACCCCCTACCAACTCCATTCTATGGTACTCAGAGATGATGAAGCAAGCAGTCAGGCGCCTCGCCCAGGAGCTCCAAGTCAAATTTTTCCTGCAAACCAGTCCTTGAGAGCGTGGACTGCACAGGATGAAGGTCACTGTGCTCTTTTAGGTCTGTTATCTACTTTCCTTGGCCTTTTCCTAAACTCTTTTAGCTTCTGTGAACTGACGCATCAAACAAGAAGGGTTAAGTGTTGTGCTTCAATCAAAACAACTCTGAGATTCCATCTTACACCCATAAGAATGGCTAAGATCAAAAACTCAAGCAACACCACATGCTGGCGAGGATGTGGAGAGAGAGGAACACTCCTTCATTGCTGGTGGGAATGCAAACTAGTACAGCCACTTTGGAAATCTATCTGGTGCTATCTCAGAAAAATGGGAATAGGGCTTCCTCAAGACCCAGCTATTTCACTCCTTGGAATATACCCAGAAGATGCTCCAGCACACAACAAGAAAATTTGCTCAACCATGTTCATAGCAGCCTTATTCATAATAGCCAGAACATGGAAACAGCCTAAGTGTCCCTCAATAGAAGAGTGGATAAAGAAACTGTGGTACATATACACTATGGAATACTACTCAGCTATTAAAAACAAGGAATTCCCAAAATTTGTGGATAAATGGATTGAGCTAGAAATGATCATAATGAGTGAGTTAACCCAGAAGCAGAAAGAATCAAATGGTATATACTCACTTATATCTGCATACTAGCCCAAGGGGCATGTCCCACGAATGCCTTCACTTACCAGGAAACTGGGACAGAGGGGAGGGCATCCTATTGGGACTCTAAATGAGAGACGCATGGGAGAATAGCAAAATAAAAGGATACAGAGGGTCCTAGAAATCTACAAGTAGAACAATATGATAGGCAGATTTGGGTCCAGGGGTCCCGCTCAAACTAAGGCACCAGCCAAGGACAATACAGGAGGTAAACTTTAAACCCCTTCCCAGATCTAGCCAATGGTCAGAATATTTTCCACAGTTGAGTGGAGAGTGTGATATGACTTTCTCACGTACTATGGTGCCTCACATTTGACCATGTCCCCTAGAGGGGGAGACCTGGTGGCACTCAGAGGAAGGACAACAGGTAGCCAAGAAGAGACTTGATACCCTATGAGAATATACAGGGGGAGGTAATCCCTCTCAGGAACAGTCATAGGGGAGGGGAATAATGGGAAAACAGGGGGGGGGGAGGAATGGGAGGATACAAGGGATGGGATAAACATTGAGATGTAACAAGAATAAATAAAAAAAAAATTTAAAAAAAAAGTGTTGTACTTCATTTTCAACAAAGCACCTTTTATGCTTCTAAATGTATTTATTGTGTGCAAGGGTATTGTTTTGTTGTTGTTGTTGTTTTGTTTGTTTTTTGAGACAGGGTTTCTCTGTGTAGCCTTGGCTGTCCTAGACTTGCTTTGTAGACCAGGCTGACTTCGAACTCACAGCAATCCCCCTGCCTCTGCCTCCCGAGTGCTGGGATTAAAGGCGTACACCACCACACCTGGCCCCTAAGGGTGATTTTTTAAAAAAATATTTATTTTACCTTATGTGTATGAGTATTTTGCCTGCATATATGTCTGTGTACCATGTGTGTGCAGGCCCAAAGAGGGCACTGGGTACCCTGGACCTGGGATTTCAGATAGTTGTGAGCTGCCATGTGGGTTCTGGAATCTGAACCTGGGTCAACTGCAAGGACAGTTAATGCTCTTTAACCACTGAGCCAAGTCTTCAGCCTGTGTGCACGTTTTTATTACTGGCAGAGTATCTTAAAACCAATAACTAACCTCATTCTGAGGTGTGCTTGGGGTTCAGTGTGGTACCTGGCACACACTGAGATCACTTTTTTTTTTTTTTTTAAATAGGCAACATCCTAGAAGAGTGCAGACCTGGGACCAAGGAGATGGCTCCGTGAGTAAAACACTTGCCATGCAAGCATACTGACTTGAGTTTGGATGCCTGGAACCCATACAAAACCAAGAGAGGGAGCATTCACCCACGTCTCCCGTGCTCCTACATTGACATGGGAGGTGGAGACAGAAGCTTGCTGGCCACCTAGCCGGGTGTGTGCACATAAAAGCAAATCACACAAACCCTATCTCAAACAAGGTGGAGCTTCCAATGCAAATAGAAAGAAAGAGGTTCACTGTAGCTTTATAGTTCTCTCTCTTCCTCTTCCTCTCCTCCGCCTCCGTACCTCCTCCCCCTCTGTGTGTGCTGGGAATAAAACATAGCTCCTCACACATGTTAGTTATTGATACACACTCACGTCTTTCTTTTTATCACCTAGCCAGGCACATGGCAATGACCCATAATTTTCCAGTCGGCTGTCACTTGCTGCCTCCATGGAGTTAGAGGTATGGCCCTTCTGGTACTTAAGCACTAAGCATTGGGGAGGAGAAGTTTCTGGAACCAGTTCAGGGTATTACTAGAGGAAAGGGAAAAAGCTACGGCTTCCTCCATTTGTCCCTTTTCTTTGCTTGCCCCTCCACTGAAAAGCGTCTCAAAGGAATTTTCTTTTTTAAAGGAGATTTATTTTATTATTTACGTATGTGTATGTGTGTATTAAGTACATTTACGAGGCCAGCAGCAAGTGTCAGATCCCCTAAAGCTGGAGCTCCAAGTGGTTGTGAGCCACCTGATGTGGATGCTGGCAACCAAACAGCAAGTGCTCTTAACCACTAAGCGACCTCTCCAGTCTCTCAAAGGAATTTTCTACTGGCACACTCTGCTTTTCTCATTTCCCAGGTGGGCTTCTGTTTTGTCATACCGCAGGCAGTACCTCTCCATGCTCATCGGCAACTGTATGACTACCAGAATGCTAAGCAGGTCTCCTGTGCATCCTTGTTCTCAGCCTCTCAGGGGCCTTCCTGGTACCTCTTGCATCCTTCGCAAATATAGGCTTGCTTCACCCCTCCCCTGCCAGTTACTACGGCCTCTTTCTCTTTACTGCTCCCCACCCTCTTCTGGGCTTCTAAATAGGGTGCTGTAATAGAATCTGAATGTTTTAAACCCTGGAACCCGGAACCCATTTACCACAACTTCTGTGCCAATGGCTCCAGAGCGAACCCCCACCTCTACACTGACCCCCAGATTTGTGCTTCCTTTCCCCAATCTTATCCAGAAGATGAATCGTCTCGATTATGCTCAGGCTGTGCTCTGCTCATGCCTCTGCCATGGACGCAGACTCCACCGTGGCTCACCTGGACTCTTGCGTTAGACTCTAGACTTCCTGTTTCCACATCTGCCAGAATGATTTTATTGAAAAATTCAGATTATATTACTCCCCTGGTTCCTGCCTTCTACTGACTTTCCATTGCACCTAAAATGAAAAGAAAACAAGAGCTGAAGTATTCAGTATAGCCTCCTAATGGCAACCTCCGGGGCTCCTACCCCGCTTCTGACCCTTCTTACAAGCACTGACCTTCCAAAGGCAGACAGATGAGAGTGGTCAGCCCTTAAGTGGGCAAAAAGGGCCATGCATTGGCCACAGAAAATTAAAAGCAGTCATCATACAGCCTTAGTTGGTCTGCTTTTTTTTTGTATTAGCAATTCTTAGCAAAGTCAGTTATTAAAGAGGCATTTTGTTAACCTGAGTTTAAAACAATTACTGGATTATGAAGAGTTTTCTTTTAAGATAAGATATTTTCAATTTATTTTATGTGAATGGGTGTTTTGCCTGCATGTGCCATTCTTTTGCCTGGTGCCTGCAGAGCCCAGAAGAAGATGGGAAGTCCCTTAGAAGTGGAGTTACAGACGGCTGTGAGGCACTGAACAGTCAGTGCTTGTCACTGCTCAGCCTTCTCTCCAGCCCAAAACTCATGTTTGCTTTTAAGTGTGTGTGTGTGTGTGTGTGTGTGTGTGTGTGTGTGTGTGTGTGTGTGTGTCTGCACCTATGAGTGCAGGTGCCCACAAAGGTGGACAGCTGTGGTTCCTACACAGGCGCAAGCCCAAAGATCAACCAGCATTGTAACAGGCAGCACGAATTGGACCCAGTGATTCATTAGCAAACAAACAAAAACAAAAAGAACAAAAAAGGACTTTAAGGTGGAGAAAGTCCATATGACCAAGACATTGTCTACATTATGAGACTGTCAAAGAATAAATAAAAGATACTCCGAGATTAAATTGCAAACACACGCATATGCAAGGAAATGGCAGGAGATGCTGCTAGGAACTCCTGGGTCCTCATCACTCTGGCACTGGCTTGACACTTGATAGGTATCCGGACTTGCATCTAGGAACAGGCAGGGCCACTCCTTTTCTGCGCTCCCTTCAGGCAGAAGTGCCAGGAGGATCACTCCTCCCACCTAACCCAGCATCCTTTAAGGTAACTGGCTAAGTTTGTCGGCCTATACTCTTGGGCTGCTAACTTTGCGATGAGCCCTCTAACAGCTTCTGAATTTCTTCCCAACAGTCATCTCCAGTTTAATCTTAGGGGCTCTGAGCTTAATAACATCCCTTAGGGTGGTGTCTGCGGAAGCCTGGCAGCAGACAGCCGGAGCAGGAAGCTGAGGGTTCACAGCGTCAACTTCAAACACTGAAACAGGGATTGAACTGGAAGTGGAGCAAAGCTTCATTCTTTTCTGTTGCTGTGAAGAGGCACCATGACCAAGGCAACTTATAAAAAAAGGAAGATTTAGTTTGGGGGCTTGCTTACAGTTTTAGAAGGCTAGTCCATGACCATCATGGCGGCAGCACGGCAGCAGGCAGGCATAGCGCAGGAGCGGTAGGTGCGAACTTACGTCTGGTCCACCGCATGAGAGAGCTAACTGGAATGGCCTCTTCCACTAAGACCACACCTACTCCCTACCTAACAGTTTCACCAATTGGGAACCAAGCGTTCACACACAGGAGCCTATGGGAGCCATTGTCACTGTAATTACCGGATGTTGTTACTCTAGTAAGGCTGCACTTCCACAGATTCCTTGACCTTCCCAAAGAGCACCAACTGCAGACCTAGTGTTCAAATACAGGAGCCTCCGGGGGACATTTCTCATTGAAACCAACACACCATCTTTCTCTTCCACACCTGTTATGTCTTCTATATGGAAACTGTGCTGCTGAACAGGCAAAGAGAAAGAAAGCAAAAGCAGACCAAATGAGAAGCTGCTAACTCCCGTACGCACTCTCTCCACAGCCCTCAGATCTTTATTTTAGAGCCCACTTTGGGGACAATACAAAGAAATATGGGAACCAAAGTCCAGAGAAGCTGTGCTGTTTTCTTAGATGCGGACACTTGTCCAGGAGCTGAAAGGATGGCTTATTATTACCTCATAAGTAACGCGGGAAGCTGTGACATCATGTCAGATACAGCTTGCCTGTGAGTTACTTAGACTGTCTATGGTAATGCATTAGATGCTGATGTTTTATCCAGCATAGTGAAAGGAATTGTGGTTGTATAATAAAAGCCCAAACAGATCATAAAATCCTATATTGCAACATTGTATCATAGTGTCCTGCCAAAGGGCCTGATTTTACTCCAGCCATTATTCTTTGCCATGACAGTTTCACTAGACCTGTTCTCATGTTTGCTTATGAAATTAGCAAGACTGACTTTGCATCTTCAGATGAGAACCACATTTATTGCATTCTTCAGTAGAACAGAAATGAACTAATCAGTCTTGGGGTTTGTCCTTTTGGAAAGGGTTGTTTTAATACATTTAGAACCTCATAACTTTTGAGAACACTGCCTGGAAGTTGCTTCTTTCTAAAACTATTTTTCCTACTGCCAAAAAAACTCAAGACAGTTCATCTTCTTCCTTTGTTGTTGTTGTTGTCTTTTGTAACACAGACTCTGTACCTTTGTCTTGCCAAGTGCATGCAGCTCGAGCAGCAGGAATTACCCTCCAGTGTGCAATTGAAAGGATTTCAATTCTCAGGAGCATTCCATCTTAGACTCCTGCAAAAGCTGGGCTAGTGTGCCAAATGCATGTGATGTGGGCTGAATGCTAAGAGTAGCTTGGCTTGCTGCCTCACACAGTTCTCCAGACTTCTAGTAGCCATCTTACAAGAGTTTGCCCCCACTTCTCTGGTAGAAGTAAACATGAGTTTCAGAGATAAATCATGTCCTCCATATCTACTCATTTTTGTCTTATACTTTGTATTTATGTCTCTATTAATATCCTCATCTATGTAAGTACTCTCTTTAAGACTCTTTCCCAGTCTGGTTGAATCCAGGGCCTCTTGCATGTTATAGGTAAGAACTCTCCAGTTCCTCGAGTTTCTTTTTCAACTTAACAGAGTGTACCAAGAATTGTCATCATCTACCTGAGGAGCCCTAGCTAGATAGCATTCTGTAACTATGGGCACAGTACTTTAGATATGATTTTTATGGCATAGAATCAGATATTTGGCCTAAGTATGCAAAATAAGAGCAAAAACATCCTATAGCGGGCCATTGGCAGACTGTTAGGTCTAGTCAATTAGTTCTCTTACAAGGCAATTAGGTGTACACTGTGTATGGGAAAGTGGATATGCCAGGAATGTTCTAGAATACTGGCATATGGAGAAATGAACAGGTCAGGTCTCCTGTTTTGTTTTGTTTTGTCTTGTTTAACACAGGTCCTTGTTTTGCTGGGTTTGCTCTCATCACATCTTGAACAACTCAAGCTGCATTTATGGATGGATTTATATTACTCTCCATTTGATGTTGAGCACTTTCAAGGCATATATATATATATACGCACATATATATACACATATATATTTCATCTAGTGCCTCCTTGCACATGAGAAATATATATATATATATATATATATATATATTTTTTTTTTTTTTTTTTTTTTTTTTTTCTGGTCTTGAACTCCTTACAGGTACACCCCATCATGCTTGGCCCTATGAATGAGAAATATATTTAAACTGATACAAACTGAAAAGTGAATGTCTCTTTTCAGACCTCTGGACTCACTACCCCACATTTCTGTCTCTTTTATCCACTGTTTATAACTTAAGGCATAATTTGGGGCATATGAGCCTTTTGTGTCTAAATGGTTTTTTATTAAGGGGACAGCTTGTGGGTTTAAAATGGCGACACATACGAATGTCTCTTTGGATGACACTTTCCAAGTGTTGAACTTTACTCTGCCTCAGCAGATTGAATCTGTCACTGTCTCCTCTAAGTATGGCCCAGAGTTGTGGGTGGTGGAAAGTGCAGCCTGTGAACCACATGTGTCCTCCAGGCTGTACTGGAAACATGGAGGATCCTGGAATCCCAGATGCCACTTAGGCTTCCAGGACAGTTGGCCTGAGAAAAGCCATCCCTGGGAGGTTCTGAGACAGAGCCGGGCTGGGCCTTGGGAACGCACTGCCTTCTTTGGCACTCCTGGTGGCTGTGTGGATCTGCTTTCAATTGAGCACTGAGCTCAACACAGGGCAACTTTGCACACACTTTCCCATCGCCCACTCTGTATTCCAACCTGATTAGAGCAGCCAGATTTCTCCCTGTGCCTCCTCACTTTATTCTGGGTTTCCCTCTTCTCTCCTTCTGTGTACTCCATCTACTTACTGCCTCAGCAAACCCCACACTCCACCTTGACTGGCTGTTCCTCAGCAGCTCAGGCTCCTGTCCTGGAGCTCCTTTCCATTCGGCCTGGACACTACAGAACCCCTCTCTACATGGCGTCAGAGACCTCCCACCTCCCTTGTAGCTAGTTGCTGTCTGGACTTCAAATGCCTCTTTTGCCTTCTCTTGTGGGAAGAGATTCTGCCTCTAAAGGACAGGGCTCTTCATGTTGTCTCCAAGCCAGCAGCGTGAGCAGTGCCTGGTCAGTTGTCAAAAAAATGAATTCTTTGACCAAGCAACGTGTGTGTGTGTGTGTGTGTGTGTGTGTGTGTGTGTGTGTATGTGTGTGTGTGTGTGTATGTGTGTGTGTGTATGTGTGTGTGTGTGTATGTGTGTATGTGTGTAGTGTGTGTGGTATGTTGTGTTGTGTTATGTGTGTGTTGTTTATGTGTGGGTGTGTGTATGTGGTGTGTGTGTGTGTATGTGTGTGGTGTTGTGTATGTGGTGTGTGGTGTCTGTGTGGTGTGTGTGTGTATGTTGTGTGTGGATGTTGTGTGTATGTGTGGTGTGTGTGTATGTGTGTGTGTGTGTCTGTGGTGTGTGTGTGTATGTGTGTGTGTGTTTTGTGTGGTGTGTGGTTTGTGGTGTGTGGTTTGTGTATGTGTGTGTGTGGTAGTGTCTGTTGTGTGTGTGTATGTGTGTGTGTGTGTTCTGTGTGGTGTGTGTAGTGTGTGTTGCCTGTGTGTGTGTGTGTCTGGTTTGTGTGGTTTATGTTGTGTGTGGTGGTGTTGTGTGTGTGTTTGTGTTGTGTGTTGTGTGTGTGTTGTGTTGTGTGTGTGTGTGTGTGTATGTATGTGTGTGTATGTGTGTGTATGTGTGTGTGTGTGTGTGTGTGTATGTGTGTGTGTGTGTGTGTTTAAAGTTGGGGCAAAGGATACCCAGTATACAATCTACTCTGAACCATTTGTAGGTGTGGTTATACCTATTATATTTGCTCACAATGCCAGACACCATCTAGGGTGGTTTGAATAAGAATGACTCTATAGGATCATAGATTAGGAGGGGTGGCTCATTGGAAGAAGTGTGTCACTGGGGGAAGAAGGGGTTTCAAATGCTCGAGCCAGGTCTAGTGTGTCTTCCTGGTGCCTGCTCATCTGGGTGTAGCACTCTCGGCTGCTTCTCCAACACCATGTCTGCCTGCATGTTGCCATGATTCATGCTAGGATGATAATGGACTAAACCTCTGAACTGTAAGCCAGTCCCACGTGAATGTTTTGCTTTACAAAGTGGCTGAGGTCCTGGTGTCTCTTCATAACTGTAGAAAATTAATTAAGACACCATCACTATCCATTTCTAGGACTATCAAGATTGTCTCAAATAGAAAGCCAATATCCATTAAGCAACAGCTTCTCGATGGATGTGGTGGCACATGCCTTTAGTCTCAGCACTGGGGAGGCAGAGGCAGAGGCAGGCGGTTCACTCTGTGTTCGAGGCCAGCCTGGTCTAAAAAGAGAGTCTAGGACAGCCAGGTTACACAGAGAAACCCTGTCTCAAAAGAGAGAGAGAGAGAAAGAGAGAGAGAGAGAAAGGGAGGGAAGGAGGGAGGGAGGGAGGGAGGGGGGGAGGGAGAAAGCAATAGCTTCTCATACTCCCTTCGTGAGACCTAGGCAGCCTGCTTCCTGTCTTCATGCACATGACTGTGGAATGGCACCTCCTATCCATGGGGTTCTAAGACGTGTGCCCTGTTGTGTGCCATGCTGTGCTACTCAGGCTGATTTTACTGAAGCATGGACCTGAACTGCCTCAGCCCCCTCCCCCCCCGCCCCGGCAGATTCTGAAATATGCCTCTGTGTGTGTATAGTGCATTTTGTGTATCTATTGATGGGCATTTGGACTGTGAGCACTATTGTGCTGTGTGATTTGAGTTCTTGCCTTCAATTCTTTGGAATTGCTCAATTGCATGTATGGGGAAGCTTCTGATCTGTTTCCATGGTGATAGTACCATTCACGTTTCATCACCAAGACACAGTGTTCCTGTCTCTCTACAGCTCTGTCAACATTCATTGCTTTTTAGTCATTTTAGTTTGTGGTGTGTGTATGTGTGTGTGTGTGTGTGTGTGTGTGTGTGTGTGCGCGCGCGCGCGTGCATACACATGCATGTGAACATCAGAGGACAACTTGAGGGATAGGATTTTTCCTTCTATTATTCAGATGGCACACAAGTTACTAGACTTGGTGGTGAGTGCTTTTACCCACTGAGGCATCTCACCAGCCCAGTTTGTCATCTTTTGAAAGTTGCTACTCTATAAGGAAAGTAATGTTTTAGTACGGTTTTGATTTGTGTTTTCCTAGTTGTTAGTGACATCTTTTAAGTGATTTTCATTTGCTACAGCATGCTTATATGTGTTTTTTGAAGCACTACTCATAAAGTCTTTTGCCTCTCTTTACATTTTTTTCTTTTCATTGCTGAGTTGTAGATGCTCTTTATATACCTAGGTACCAAACGCTTATTAAACACATGATCTATAAATATTTTCTGCTATTTTGTGTGATCTTGTTACTCTTCTATTTCTGATCTTTTATGTATAGAAATTCTAAATCTTGAAGAAGTGCTTTTCCTTTTATCAAAATCTGAGTTTTTGGGGTATTATATCCAAGAAATCATTGCCAAATGCAACATCATGATATTTTCCTCCTGTAGTTTCATCTAAGAGTTTCCATGTGGGTCATTGATCCATTGTGAGTCAGGCTTGTATATGCGTTACTAAGTAGAGGGTCAGGCTCATTTTTTTTTCTGAGACAAGGTTTCTCTGTGTGGCCTTGGCTGTCCTGGACTCACTTTGTAGACCAGTCTGGCCTCGAACTCACTTATACCCACCTGCCAGCTTCATTCTTTTGCATATAGATTTTTGGTTTTTCTATATTTGTTGAAGAACTTGTCCTTTCTCCATTGAACAGTGTTGTGACTGTCCTCCAAGTTAAGCAACCACCATATTGTAGAGTATAGCTGTGCCCCTTGCAAAAGAACCATTCCAGCTGGGCTAGCTGACTGTTCGAAGCCTCTCATAGAGGGCTGGGGAGGGTCATGGGATGCCCGACGGAGTATCCGGTGGCTCCTTAACTGCTGTGGCCTTGGGGAAGAGCTAGAATATAGAGGTGGGAGAGATCAAGAAGAAAGGGTCTTCATCTATGCAACTACAGGGAATCCCTCACCCCTGCTGGGGAAGGACTTTCCAGGTACAGATTGTTGTGGTAGGAACATATCCCTGTAAGTGACCCCTCACCTACGCTCAATACACTCATTAGTTCCCTAGAGAGAACTTTGGTAGAACCGTGCCTTGGTTTTGCTTTTGGAACCTTACGAGAAGGGTAATCATTGCTTTTGTCTCCCTCTGGGAAGGGATTTTAGCCACAAATGGCTTCGGCATCAGTCTGGCGTCTAGGTGTTGTTTGACACTACTTCCAGGAAGAGATGTGAAGTAATGTCTATTCACCTGATAACAGAGCAAAGTAAGGATACCACTGGAGTCCAACTTGGTGAACCAAGAAATTTACTGAGGTTACTTTAAAAAAAGCCCAGGTGAAGGGTTGCTGTGGGGGAGGGGCTGCTTACAGACCCATGGGGGAGGAGTTGCTTACAGGAGTTTGAGCACCTTAGGAATCACAGTTGTCACAGCAGGACTAACTCTAAGCCACATCTAAGCATGGCAACTAAAGGAATCACCAAGGTTCAGCAGCTCCCAGAAATGCATATTCAACCCAGGCCTAGAAGACAAAGAGGTACCGTGCAGCTCTCAAGTACTGCAAAATTCCATGCAGCAGACAGATCTCTCCCTGCTCTTTAGAGAGCCAGACTTATTTAACCAACAAATTGGACGTGGTTTCTTAGTTAACTGTATCTTTCAATGGCTGGTCATCATCCAACTCTGAAGTAAATGTTAGCTGATTAAAGTAGGAAAGGTTAAAACGTTTAAACCATATGCTGTAGCTCTCAACAATCAAGTCAATATGTTTAAAAGGAAGAATTATTAGAGGCTTATAAAGCCTGGCCTGAACAAATTAATTCATCACTTTGCCAAGGGTCTGCCGATGAATTCTAGAACCTATTCAAAAAGAGAAACGTCTGCTACGATTTAAGTCCCTGTTTCTAAGTACATGCTACAGACTGTTCTTTCTGAACAAGGACACACATTTATGCAAATATATTTGAGAGTTGATTTGAAATCACTCCAGTGGTTTTGAAGACCAAGAGGCAAATTCTTGAGTGATGTCAAAGATTACTGGCCTGTCCACTTGTTCTTGGTGATGGAAGAGAACTTGAGCCTTCCTGGAACTAAATGGTGTGCCAAAAAACCAGGATGCCAGCTGAGTGTGAAAACCCTTACCTATTCATGCTGGACTTCCTGAGACCACATCCCTAGTGGGACAGTCAAAGGCACTTTCAAGCTTATGCATATGAGTTTACCAGAGTATACATGTTCACCTTACCCCTGTACCAACTCAAACCTTCAACTTAGACTAAATCCCACTGTATCTTGAGCTAGAAAAGGCAGGGCACACACATCAATAGCTGAGTCTGAGCTCAAGGCTTGTGGCCAGATGTAAACACCTATCTTTCACTGTGAGGGTATTGTTCTTTTAGTTCTAAGCATGGCCTTCCTTGCCATTTTTACCTGTGTTTTCATTTTTAAAAATGAGGCTAACAAACAATTAGCAGTCCTTGGTTTAAGTTGTGTGATCTCTAGGTTGGCTGCTTATTGAAATTCAGAACCTTGGGCCCCACTCTGACATAAGGAATCAGGATCTCTTCTTCCTCTTCCTCCTCCTCCTTCTTCTTCAAGATAGAGTCTCATATACCCTGGGCTACCCTCAAAATTGCCACAAGATGGCTCAGCAGTTAAGAGCTGCTCCTACAGAGGACCCAAGTTCAGTTCCCAACACCCACATGGCAACTGACAACCATCTGTAACTCCATTTTCAGGGGATCCAACACCCTCTTCTGGCCTCCATGGGTACCAGGCACACACATGGTACAAAGACATATCTGTAGGCCAAACACCCACACCCATAACATGAAATAAACATAAAGATTTAAAAATTGCCATGTAGGCCAGGCTGGCCTTGAACTCCTGACCTTCCTGCTTCTACTTTCGAAGTGCTGGAGTGCTGGGATTACAGGCATCCACCACTGTGCCCCGTCCAAGACTCTGTATTCTGACAAGAGCCCCAAGTACTTGCTACTAACCTCTGTTTTAAACCTACTTAAAGAAAACAAGGATGGAATTTACATACAAGAAGGCCATTACAACTTAACTGTCTTTCATAAAATAATTTTCATAATGTATGATTTGTGTGTGAGAGGATTTTGTTCCAGACTTAGTAAAAACCAACCATTATGAGTCTGAAACCAATTCTTTAATTTTTATCTAAGGATTAGTTCAATGCTACATGGAAGTGATTTGAGCAATTACTCCAAAGTCTTCAAACCAAGAGTCAACCTTTTAAAAAGATTTTGTGAGCTTAAGTTCATAACTCACGGCATCCTCCATCACTTTTAGCTTATATTGATGTACACTACGTGGTCTTGGTATTGTGTTTGGCTTTTATCATAACTAACTTGTATCATAACATGACATAAGAAGAGTCAATTCCATTCTTCATATTTCCTACTTAATAAACATCCACAGGGCCAGATCCAAATTTCTTTCTTTGTGGCTATGATCTCCTTGAGGGAACCAGAGATCCTGATTGAAATGTGATACACTTACCATGTGACTTGGGCATAACTAGATGTGTCAAGGCTCTAGTCTGTGCCTTAAGGCCTATCTCTATTTAAGGTCAAGAAACTTGGGGGTGAGAATGTTGGTGTTTGGTTGTTTTTTTAGCTGCTTTCCAAGGCAGCTGGAGCAAATAGACAAGTCTTGAGTTGCCCAGAACTGGGACTCACTGGGCAAAGTAGGCCAACAATGTCAGGCAGGTAATAAAGAAGAATGTAAGACAAATACTATAGAAATAATTTCAGAAAGAAGACTCTCAGGCAAATACATTCAATGTGAAGGAACTCAACTTTGAAATAGAGCATGGGGTGAAAAGGTGCTGAGCACCACTGGTCCCTGGCACAATAGGTGATCACTGCACACACCCCAGAAAGCCTATAAAAATAGTAGTTCTTGAAACTACTGAGGCAGTACTAACTGGTATATTTGAAAGGTCTCAGATACGGGCTCAAGGGGATACTGAGAAGCACTGTTGGGAGTAATGGGTTTATTAGCAGAGGTCATTAATGCCACAGAAAGACAGACAGATGGTGGCGGGGCTCTGGAGAGAGGAAATCAGGCCCCCTGTGGCAGAAATGAGATCTCTTTCTGAGGCTGAGGTGGTTTCGCAGTTCAAGTCTTCAGCCAGGCTCTCTTAATTCCCAGCAGGAACTAGGAAGGGAGTGGAAAAAGCATGCATCGGCACCAGTACCCCCTTTGATGTAAACTCACTCTTCCAGGTGCGAGACCTCCAGCACCCAGAAGTCTGTTAGCTAGAGAGTCACAGACAGTGTTTTATTCCTCAGTAGGGGCCCTGTCTTATCTGGGAGAGAGAAAGGGTGGCTGTATATGGACTGTGTCCTGAGCAACAGTTAGATTCTAATCTTACATCCTCACAATATACAGCTTGGAAAAAAATTTAGTAGTTTTGATATATAATGTGCCTCAATACCTAAAGTCCCTTTCCTAAAAACAAATAAGTAAGTATTTCTTGTCCATTGTGTAAGGAGTTTAGAAGTCATCATTCTTTACAGTAAAAAAGGATAAACAAACTGACAACTGAGTAACTCATTTTATGTGTGTCACAGGAAACTTGCCCCCTTGCATGTGGTCAAGTCTAGGAGGCTTTTTCTTGTTTAATGATTGATGTGCTAGGGTCTGGCACACAGTGGGTAGCCCTGTGTCGTATAAGAAGGAAGGCTGAATAGGCCAGTAAGTAGTGCTCCATGATCTCTGTTTCAGCCCCGGCTTCCCTCAGTCACGCACTGTGACTGGGATATGTAAGCACATATCTTGACTTAGAGCTCCCAACATTGCTTTTGGTAATGGTGTTTACCATAGCAACAGAAAGCAAAGCAAGACACCTTCAAAGAAGAAGACCTACATATAGAGACACAGCCTACTAGATAGAAGCAAAATTGCAAACACCAGGCCTGGAGTAGGAAACCAGACACATAGACATGACAAGTCCACCAGTGTAGACGAGTCTAGGAACTATGTATACTCCACGGGCCAACCACGCTTATGTGAGTTTTATGTCCTTGAGTCTTTGCCAGAGAACCTTGGTTCTCACAGTAAGGCAGAGGGAAGGAAGTTCCTGTGTGCTTCAACAGAAAGCCTAAAATAAGTCAGAGCAGTCATAAGGCCTACCTCAGGACAGCTAGTTTGCGAGAGCTTAGATGCAGGCTTGGCAGAGCCTAACTATCCTAGGAGAAGGAACAGACCCAGCATTATACCTCCGTGGACATTCTGACCAACTGAGCAGAGGACATTGCTGAAAAGCAGTGCATGATCACAGCCTGAGGGCTCACTGGCTCACCAGAAGACAGCACAGCATAGTGGACCACAGATAGCTTTTCCAACACCTTCATTACACTAAAGGACTTTTTGTTTTGTTTTATTTTTCTACTATATCATAACAGGCTTTCAACAACAACAAAGGAACAAGCCACATTAAAAGGAGAAATATATAAATATGTGCAGGCATGCATGCATGCATACATACATAAAGTCCTAAACCAAAACAACAAAACCTCTAAACTTGGATGCTTAACAAACATGATGGTTGAAATATTGGGATCGGCAGCTTGAAAACTTAAAGCAACCATGATAAATAAATATTCTTAAGCCTCTGATGGGAAACATCAATTACCATGTAAGAAAAAATTGCTGATGTAAGCAGAAAGGGAAGTCCCAAGAATGAATTTAGCACAAGTGCCAGAGATGAAAAAAACAACAACAAAAAAAATTGAAAAAAAATGAATGCATGGAGGCTAGAGAGATGATGGCTCAGTGGTTAAGAGCACTGTCTGCTCTTCCAGAGGACCTGAGTTCAATTCCCAGCACCCACACAGCAGCTCACAACTGTCTGTTAATTGTACTGGAGTTGCCAGGATTCTGACACCTTCATACCAATGCACATAGAATAAAATGAAATATATTTTTAAATGAATGCATTTCATAGGCTCATCACTAGGCAAAACTGAGCTTAAGAACATGACAACAGAAAGCTCAAAAATTCAAAAGATATAGAAAGATTGAAAGAAAAAGATGAAATGACTATCTAGGAACTGTGGATGATTCACAAATGTGTGGTGTATGCATTGTAGGTACATAAGAGAGAGAGGAGGGAAAGGAGGTACTAGAAGCCAAAGGGACTCAGTTCTCTGTGCACATGTCCACTGAGGATCTGCACACACAGTGACATTCTTCTTGGAAACAAGAGGAAAATATATCCTTCTCTCTTGGGTATGTGCTCTGCTTTCCCTGTCTGACCTACTAGTTCTTCAGCCTCTGGAAGTGTGTTGACCACTGAGGGACAGCTTTCTCCTTGGACACTGATCAAGCTTTTGAACTTCTGGACTCCATCTTGAGTGCTCCCTGTATGACTCAGTAAGAGGCTCACTGCTGGTAAATAGTCTCATTATGACTCCCCTGTGCCCAACTTTTACAACTTTTAGTAGAAGAAATGAGTTGCTGGGCAGATGTTTCCTCTGGTGATTTCTCTCTGATTATAATTAGCCAAGTCTACAATAGAGAACTTTGCTTCAAAAAGACCAGGATGTCTATATGTTGATGCCAAGTGCTTGTTTCTGCCAGTCTCTATCCCTCAAAAGAGCAGAAGATACAGATGACTATGATTTTCTATTGTTACAAGGTTTTTTAAAAAGATGCCCTTACCTCGTGACCCAGAATTTAGGTGTGTTTCAGATTTTAAAAGAGGAAGAGGAGGAGGAAGAAACTGAAAAGCTACCATCTGCCTGGGGTGTCTGAGTGTGGCTGAATGAAAGACAGGTTTTGATGTGTGAGGTGGAAAGCACCTTCTGCTGAAGGGAACTTGAAAGCCAGTAGTTACATGAGGTTGCCATATGTTGTTTATCCCATGCAAAACCCTATGTTGAGAGTCAATCCCATTGTGAGGTAGTAAGAGAGTAGAAACAATCTGATTATGTTGTTGGAGGTGGAGCCTTGGTGAGGTGGTTAGGGCTAGATGAGGCTGTTAGGGTGGAGACTGTCTGACCCAGTGCTGGCAGCTTTATAGAAAGCGGGAGAGACAAGTGGCAACGTGCACGCTGCCCTACACCACCTAGATGCTGCCAGCAAGAAATCCTTCACCAGATACAGCCCCTTGACCTTGGACCAGAACTGTGAGCCAAAGTTAGCCTCTCCTTTTCTTTTTCCTTCCACTCTTCTCTTCTCCTGCCCATCCTCTTTTCCTACTTCTCTGTTTAGACTGGGTCTGACTGTATAGTCCAGGCTGGCCTTGTGATCCCCTTCGCTCAGTCTCCCAAATAACTGGGGTGCATCTCTACCTAGTTTTCAACTTCCTTTATCACTAACTTGATCTATGTATTCTGTTATTAGCAACAGAAGAGAAATTAAAAACCCAGGTCTTATCTTCCCAGCTGCCTGGGAATCTTGTATGTTAATTCTGATGGGTTTGGAAGCAGACAACCCATCTGAGTGCCAGAGAGCCCAAGTATAATATGAAGCTGTGGGGGGACTAGGACTAAGTATTTGCAGATGACTCCAGGAAATCACAGTATATTGTGAGAGACTTTCAAAGCACATCTTGAAAGATGGACATGGTGGTGCACAGCTGCAATCCCAGCACTTAAGAGGCTGAGGCAGGATTACAAGGTTAGGGCAAGCCTGATCACATAGTGAGATCTTGTCTGAAAACCAAAGATTGAAAGTAAAGGGGCAGAGTAAAAGGAAATATACAAGGGGTAGAAGAAAAGGAAACACAAAAGAACGGGACCATAACCAAAACCAAAATAGTCAAGTGCTGGTTGTGAAGTTAATAGTAATAAGGATAATTAAAATCATTTAACACCAGTTACTTAATTTTTAATCTTTGTGCTAATTTATGCCACAGCAGATGACACAGGTGATGGATGCATAAACTTTATTATAAAGGCATGTGACTGTCATTGCTTTCTGCCAAATCCTCCAAATAAGCAGCTTCTCCTCAATCGCTGTTAACTGCTAGGTCAACAAATGCCAACTGCAGCTGTAGAGAGAGGAGCTCTGTGACACTGATTCTTCAGCCCACTATTTCACCCTTACGTTGGACAGGTAGAGCTCTCTGCCTGGACGTCTATCTCAGCCTGGGCTATAAAGCAGCGGCACTGAGAAGCATTCTGTACAGAGATGCCCAGACACAAGTTCGGTGACACCGTCACCGACTCAGGTACGTTCATCTACTTCTTTGCTACATTACTGAAACAGTACAGTGGTTACTGAGACGTGCCGCTTAGGAAACCTGATGGATGTCCCTAGCTCAGAACTTCACTTGGATCTTCTCCTAAGTTTTATGTAAAGGTTGAAAGCCTTTAGCACACAACCTCCAGGAACTTAAAAGTGCATGGTCTTCTAGGCTATTAGCATTGTGTCCATCCTGAGAATACAAGATATTTAGAAATGCATATAGCTGGTTTTGTAAGGCTAGCTGCCTATGTTTTATGGATAATTACTTACCTTTTTGGACTTTTAGTTAGATAACTAACTTGCTTGTACAGAGTACCAGCTCATTATTTTTTGGTTTTGTTTTGTTTTTTTTGGTTTTGTTCTTGTTTTTGTTTCTTTGGTTTTTTGGTTTTGAGAGACAGGGTCTCTGTGTATTAGCCTTATCTGTCCTGGACTTGCTTTGTAGACCAGGCTGGCCTCGAACTCACAGCGATCCACCTGCCTGCCTGGCATGCACCACCACGCCCAATTCATTATTTTTGTTATTCTGTAGTAATTGTGCAGAATGGTGGGCTTCCTCCTAGCATGCCCTTCACTCAGGGCATCCACACTCCTCTCTTTATCCTCTCATCTCCTGATGGTTGGCTGTTCATCTCAGGGGGAGATCTGAGAGCAATCAGTTCTGTATCCTTCATAAAGAGACTTTCTTCAGAGCTTGTCTAGAAATTCTAGAACTATCCTATAAGAAATGATTTTATAGCCAGGCGTGGTGAGGCACTCAGGAGGCAGAAGCAGGCAGGTGAATCTCTGTAAGTTCGAGGCCAGCCTAGTCTACAAAGCGAGTCCAGGACAGACAAGGCTAACACAGAGAGACCCTGTCTCAAACCCCTCCCCCCAAAAAAGGTTTTATATTTCCCCCAGTTTTTATTGTAAACATTTTTACTATGTTGTAAATTTGAAAAACAAAACAACAAACAAACCACAACCAAAGGCTCATATTCCCATATCTCTGTCATCTAAATTCATTAACATTAAGTGTTAAAACATCAATAGTTTTTCATGTGTGCATGTGTGTGTACATAGGCTTAATGATGCTACATTAAAATGAATTGCAGACTTCCTGATACTCTACCCTCAATTTCAGGAGCAGCTTCTAAATAAAAGCAGTGTGTTTTGCTTTGTAATTACAATATCAACACAGCCTCTCAAAATAAAGACTTTTGTAATGTTATCTATTCCCCAGTTACATCCAACTTTCCTCGCGTGTGCCTAATGCATTTTATAAATATTCATTTTATAAATATTCTTTTAAAATAGTCAAGCTTTAGATACTGGCTTTTACCATTGTGTCTCAGTCTCCTCTAATTTCAGCAATGTTCTATCTAGCACCCAAGCACACGTATGCTCTCTTACACACATTTTCTTTTTGACGCTCAATTTGTAAATCATGGCTTTATTTTGTACAACGATTCACATTCCAATGATTTGATTATTTCTTCATCACGTCATTGAATTAGTTCACCTCTTGAGTATATTTTGTATGAACTCTAAGCTGAGTGCTCATATTAATCTTAAATATTTGCTTGTGCTGGCAGCCACTTGTATTGGCTTTTTTTTTTTAAATCACTGCATATAATAAAGCCCTTATCCAGCAAACTCTTTCTAGGGTCTCAGTATACAAGTGCAACCTTATCTATGGCTTCTCCCATGCCTTATGGTTTCTTAGCAAAATGTGTAGCACATTGTCACCAGGTGAGTCCCACTGCTTATATGCAAACCCTTTGCATTCTTATAAACCATCCTTTTTTTTTTTCTTTTAATTTAGAATTTGGTATTCTACATTAAAATGATTACGTTTTAAAAACTTATTTATGTTTTGTATGTGGTGTGTGTATCACAGCATGTAGTTAGAGGGCAGAGGATAATTTGTGGGTGTTGGTTCTCTCCTGCCTCCTTGTGGGTTCTAGGGCTCCGACTCAGGTTGGCAGCACTGGTGCCAAGTGATCTTACTCAATGGATCATCTTATTAGCCCACAAAAATGAATGATTCTTTTCCTATTAATAGGCCATATTTTTTAGCCTGTTATGTTTCTCTGTTGTGTGACTTATACTTAGGCATACTAGTCTATAATATAGGTGGGTAAAGCCTGAATATATGGAGAAAAGACTGTAGTGATACCTAAAAATGAGGAATTTGATTTGTTAAAGATGACAAAATTCTTCAGCATTTTTTTTTCATTGTGAGGAAAATACATGCTATGAACAGTGAGAACCATGAAGTAAAATAGTCTCTAAACAAATGTGGACATCTTAATCAATCCATGAGCATAGGCAAAAGCAACATCTTAAGCTTTCAGTGTCACTTCAAGTCAAGCAAGTTTATTACAGTGACAACTGAGTTCTCTGAACTGCTCCTGGAATGAGAGGTGCATGCTTCTGACTGATTTGATTATTTATGGATAATATTTATTTTAGGACAACAGTTTAGTTTTTTCAACATTCAGCTCTTAACTGGATGAGAGTCGGAGGTATAGGTGTACTGACCTGAGACTTTGCATACATTTCTGGACCAGGACGTAAATTCAGTGGCACAAGAATCAATAGAATGCACAGTCGAAGTTACTCTGTATCACCTGTGACTGAGGATTGTCATGTTTACTGTACAGAGAAAGCCAGAAAGAAAAGGTGTCATCCACATAATCATTCATGTACAGAATTCTGAAGAAACCGGTCAGCCCTTGCAGAGCGCTGCTCGGTAGAGATCAGTCGTCTGTGAGTTTTTCTTTTAACAGTTAACCATGAACAACCATATGAAAGTCATTTTGGCTTCTTGAGTGTTATCTAGTCCTAGCATCTGTCTTATATGTAATCAATTTAAGCAGTTCCC